>NW_028274814.1:54662884-54974134 GCF_037043125.1 Eumetopias jubatus | reverse complement strand
TAAGGCTAGTCATTGGATGAGTCTTGGTAAAGCCTTTGTTCTCCTTCAAGAAACTGAGAGTGTCAATACCTATAATAAAGCCCTTGTAAATAAGTTGGTTCTAATCTTCGCTTTTAATACAACAGAAGGGCTACCTGACAAATTATGAATTGATACAGTATTAAAATATTTTTTGATAATAGATTACTGTGTGATTTTGCTTAAAATTCAGAAGAACTTAAAGAACAGAATCATATTGTTCATTGTTATAAAAAAACTTCTCATTCCTATTACTTATTTATCTGAAAATTTGCTCATTGCTTATATTTATGAAATAAAAATAAAAATAGATTTTATGCTGAGCCCTCTCTCTTTCTAACAATAATATTCATTCATAGATATGTAAACTAATTGGAAATAAATTAGCTTGATCCATATCATTATGAGGTGAATTTCCAATAAATTTTATTTTTATCTTTAATAATCATTCATTTGTAATATATTTATGTTTTTGAATAATTATTTATAGAAGAAATTAAAAAAACTTATAGACTCTATGGGCACAGGAAAAAATTACATACATATTTTTGTAGCAAAGATGTATTATACTTTCTAATGTAAAAGACTTTGAGTAAAAGCCTTTCTAGCATAAAACTATATTACATTAGTGTAAAATATGTTGGTGAAATGAAATTCGAAAGTTCAAGAAGATGAAGGAACTATATAAAATTGGCCAAGTGTTTGTTCATTTACCTTTTAGATAAATCTAGCATATTTAGATTCTACTGGATATTTTTAAAACTTGGTATGAATATTTTATTTCAAAATGTCAATATTTACAATATGTTTGAAATTACATGCAACTGTTTAAACTTTTTATGAAAAATCAGAAGTGTAACTTATGAATGTACAGGTCGATATATACTTTTGCAAAATTCTTTTGAGGATTTTAAAGATTTGTAAGCTGAAGACTTTGTTCGCTTGATGACATGCCCTCTTGATGACAACTTTTAAAGCCTTTTTGTCCATTGCGGGATCTATTCTCCCCTCACTAGTGGCCCAAATGCTTTACCTCCAAGAAAGACTGTGGAAAGGACTTCGGAATTCTCATATTAAGGATCAACTGTTTGGTTTAACATGCCAGGAGCATCAGTCTACCCTAGGGGATTACCATCTACCCTGGTCTCAACCACAAATCTACATTCCAGTGTCTCTTAGATAATACCAGGTCCTTTCCTACTTTGTTGCCTTTGTTGATTATGTTTCTTGTGCCTGCAGTCACCTCACTGTCCAAGGCAAGAAACCCAGAATGTGTAGGAAGATTGACTTTATTTAGAATATTGCAAAAGGAGAGCACCCCATATCTGAGGATCAGGTCTTGGCAGAGTGGCTTTGCCTCAGATTTTATAGAGAAGTTATAGGTGGAGTAATTGTACAGTTGGGATTAGTTTTTGAAATAAAAAGGAGTTAGTTAGATGAACAAGCAAAGTTTATTTATTTATTTTTGTCAATCTAGCTTTGGGGGTACAAACAGTTTAGGCAATCATTTATGAGACAAAAAAAGAATTTTGAGGGTTGGTGTTTGGCCTTGTCATACGTCAATAAGAGAGTCATCCGAGATTCTTGTGGGAGTCAGGAGAAGGAAGAGTGTTTTCTTTTTTTTTCCTTTTTAAGGATTTTATCCATTTATTTGAGAAAGAGAGCAGGAGTGGAGGGGGTGGGGTGGCCAGGGGTGGGGGTGGTGGTGCGGTAGAAGGGTAGAGGGAGAAGCAGATGCCCTGCTGGGCAGGAAGCCCGATGCAGGACCTGATCCCTGGATTCTGGGATCATGACCTGAGCTGAAGGCAGAGATGCTCAACCAACTGAGCCACTCAGGCATCCAGGAAGAGTGTTTTCTAAGTCAAGCTGAAAAAAAAGGTAGTTCTTTGCAGTAAGCCCTTTCCGGGAACACAACAGGGTGAGGGTTTTTGGAAAACAAAAAGTTGGGAGGATTAACCATCTTTATTTTCTAGGACCACAGGACTTAGGTAAAATCTATATTGTCACCACCTTTGTCTAGCAAACTCTTGGTAAACCTTTGAGTTTCAGTTACTTCCATTGTCACATCGTCATCGTCGGTTCTCCAGAAAGCAAACTGAGACAGATTTGCTTGCAGGATGTTTACTGGGAAGTCCTTTTGGAATCAACTCCTGTGGGAAGCAGGTGAGGAAGCAGTTTTGGTTGGAGCAGGGTTCAGCAAAGCAAATCTGGCTCATAGACGTTATATAAGGATGCAGAGTTGTCCTGAATTAGTGCGAGGGGGTGGGGTCTCCGGGCTCAGTCCACGCTCCAGTTCTGGGGGGAATGGGTGTGTCCTGCTTGGGGTGGTGGCAGCATCCACTATACAAGCCTTCCTTACCTTTCCCAGGGAAAGTCTGCTACTCTCATCTGTTCTCTCCCCGTGCGTAGTTTATGATTCTGCCTATCATGTACTTAGTTCTTGATATGTCAGTATCTTTGACTCAGCTGGGACCTACTCACACACAGGAAAAGTGGCCTATTTTTTTCTTGTGTTTCTAGTGCCTAACACAGGGCTTGGCATGAAGAAGGGGCTTACTAAATATAACTGAATGAAGGAATATTCTTGCTTTTCCTAAGACTGAAAAATAGAAAATAAGCTGTTTAGGAGATCATAGAATAATTCATTGGAAGGGTCTTTTAAAATTCATATTTCTTACAAACTAGACCTTCGTTTATTTTCATGAAGTGGATAGGAATAGGTTCTTGACACCTGAATACAAGAAAAGTAGAATGTCCAATTTCAATCACAGAGCTGGAGCTGGGAGTAATTCCTCCTTTGTTTGCGTAAGCAGCCCTATCAGTGCTCCTGACACTTCTTGCCATGTGTTAGAAAGAGTATATTTCTGCCGGACTTCCATTTAACCTCACTTGTCTCTACCTTCAAAACACAAAACCCGCCATCTCCTGCCATTCAGGAATAAGCCAACTTAATTCACTTTCTCTGGATCTGAATCAGAAAAATGACAACAACAACAACAAAACAAACAAACAAAAACACAAAAAACTGTTAATTCTAGGACAAGGGATTCCAGAATTCAAAACTCTCCTTCTCATAAAAAATATTACTTTTTCATTCTTTTTATTGTTTGGGTCTATAGGAGCAAAAAGCAAAAGTACTAATCTCTCAGTAACACTCTCTTAAAATTATCATCTCCAAATGGTGGAAAACGTGAAGTTTCATCATTAAATACTAATAACTATCGCTCTTTATAAGGACACTAATTATATGACATACAATTATTCCTGTTTCCTCAGCATCGCACCATCAAGATTTTGGAGAACAGGGATCATCACTTGTGTTACCTTTCTAATTCCACAATTCCTGGCACAGCGGTGTTTTCAGAACAATGACTTGTAGAATAAGTTGATGAAATGTAAATTCTATACATCATAAATCCAATGCTATGAAACATTACAATCAATGATTTATATTTTGTTTCACCAATGGTAGATGAATTCATCTTGATTTAGAAATTCCTATGTTATGTAGACCTTTGGAAAGAGTTTACTGTTGGCATCACGTGAAGTTTCTCCATGGTCACTTTCCCAAGAGAAGGTTAATAGGATGGGAATGCAGAAGAAGGGAACAGTTTTATTTGATGGATAGCATACATACATTTCTAACTCTGGATTTAGATCGATGGCCATGGCAGACGGGTTGGAAGGGAATTTTGCATCCTACTGACTCCATAAGATATTTTCTCAGCTGTAGTCATTCCAAACATCTTTTGGCTTCGGTGTGTAGGAGCCACATTTTAGTAGTATGCTTAAAATGTTATTGTATATATTTTGAGTTTGGCTATAGGGAGGCCCATAATACTTCCTACTGCTATGGAAATAACTGTGGAAATACACTGTATTCCCCAGAATCACATATCTTGGGGTAGATGTAAATTGGCTGTCTAATATCAAGTCTTGCACTCTCTGTTCTTTGTGCCAGAAACTCCAGGGCATCCCGAAAATACATGTGATTGTGTGGAAGGGCACCAAGCGTCTCCAATACCTATTTGAAAAGTGTCAACTCATTTTCTGTTATACTGTCATTTCTCAGAAAAATATCACTAGTAATTTTACAGCTAAATTCCTCTGAATGCAACACTCTGCTTAAAGATAAATGGATTTTATCTTTGTGGTTTTGCTTTTTTCTGACATATTCATTGAACTATAATAAGTAAAAATTTAAAAATGAATAGTTCACCAACTTCTTTCTGCAAATTTTCTTCACCATCAGGAAATAGGTGAGGCAACAAGATAGAAATGAATAATACTGAGGATCAGAACGCGCGAAACTGGAGAAGCAGGTAATTTATGTACTCTGCAAAGCAGTTTTATTAAACAGAAAATTGTTACATTTTGTGCAAGTCACAGGAAAGCCAAGCTCTAGCTTTATGGTCAGACTTTCATAATCTTCCAAGCTGGTAAGAAATACTGACTTTCCAATTTCGCAGTTGGAACCCTACACCCGGTATAAGTCCTGGTCCCCGTCGCTCTCTTCTGAGCAATACCTCGGTACCAGGGGCAGCTATGAAGCCAAACTCACCTTTTAATCACCTCGGGGCAAAACCAGAGACGGACTTCTTTCCCAGTTTCACTTTGTAGTTATGATGAGGAATTCGACCTCAGACACATGAGGGGCATGGTGCTTGCTGCCTTGGTTCAGAACACAGCCATGCCCATTTCTCAGCCTCAGTCTTACTACTGTTCATCTTTCAAGGTGACATGAGCTGGCAATGAAGTGTGGTGCCTTCTAAACCCCCCCGCCCCAGGGGAGTGAGGGGAGTGGGGGACCTGCAGGAGGATATTTTGGCTCATATTTAGGGGGCTTTAAGTTCCTGCTACTTCTGAATAACTGTTTTTACTTTTGTTTATTTTCTCTTTCTTTTCCTTTTTTTGTGTGTTTGCCATTGTTTCGTTGTGGCTTATTACTATTATTATATTTTCATTTGTTTCCTTGTTTCTTTTCTTTTGTTTTTTTAACTTACCCCTGTTACCTATTTACCTTATTCCCCATTTCTTTGTACCTGCCCTGTGTAGGAAATCATTCAAATACATTTGGTGTGTGTGTGTGTGTGTTTTAAAGTGTGTTCTTGAAAAATGTGTATTACTTGTGAGCATCTATTTTTAATTTCTGCGTTTGTTATTGTGATAGAAATCACATTGTGTCTTACTCTTTGTTACCCAGCAGCACATTTTTAAGATCCA
The DNA here is from genome assembly GCF_037043125.1 of Eumetopias jubatus. Lineage (NCBI taxonomy): Eukaryota > Metazoa > Chordata > Mammalia > Carnivora > Otariidae > Eumetopias > Eumetopias jubatus. Next base: position 54,968,893 of record NW_028274814.1, on the reverse strand, counting down.
CTCATACTGTTGTGTGTACATTTGCTCTCTCTCTTCTAGCTGTCCACGGTCCTCCTGGGGGTACGGCTACACCTTTACCTTTTAATTCATCAGTGGTGGACTTCTAAGTTGCTATGAGCTTCCTGCCACTACAAACAGCACTGCCCTGAACATGTTTCCTTTCAGACAAGTGTGAGACTTTTGGAAGGAAGAACACCCAGGAATTGCTAAGTCATAGGGTATGCATGCATATGTTTAATTTGACTAAGTCGTGCCAGATTGGTCTCAAGAACAGCAGCTTTTGCTTAACTACCCACCAGCATTGCATGAAAACTCCTACACACACATGCACAAATACACACGTCTCTACACACACACACGCAGCACATATGTACACATAGCAAATACACGTCTTTACCATAACTTACTTAAACCAGCTTCTAATTTTTGCCTTTTTAAGTAAGTGTAACATGCAACTAATTGTTGTTTAATTTGCATGTCTTTGATTCTCTCATGTGCTTTTTTTCATAGGCATTTTGGATTTCCAACTCTGTAAATGACCTGTTTATATATGTTGCCCATTTTTCTGTTAGGATTGTTGTCTTCTTTCAGTTCCCTTCTTGTGTCAAACTGTGTGTGTGTGTTATCAGAAGAAGGGTAAGATTTACTTCTCTCCTTTATAGTTTCCCACTTAAGACCTGTATAATTTTACCATTCATCAACCACATGAAGATCATGTTAAAAGATCTGTTAAAAGTCATGAGCATTAGTGTTAACTGGATTTAGTAGGAAGTTGTAGGTTATTTCCTTTCTTGATACCATCCACTTGTAGGCAGATTGGCAATATAAATAACAATGGAGCTGTCAAGACTTTCTTTGTTAGGACAGGTCCCTTCCAATTATCAGCAGGTAAAGGGGAAATAAAATTGTCCTCTAATCCCACTTCTGTCAGAATGAACAACTAATCAGACTGCTTCATTGCAATGGAGACGGAAGTCAGTCTTCCCAAGCATCCTCCCTGAAGTTACATGTTGCTTAAGCTCATCGTTTGGGTCCAGTTTCTCATATATACTCCTTCTAATTTTTGCCTTGTGGATTTAGGAATTATAGGGAAAATAGAACAAAATGTGACTAGAAACTGGACTAGGACTATAGCGTTAATTTGAAAAAAGCACACAAACTCTTGGGCATCATTTCAGTTTCCCAATCTATGAATGAAGAAATCAAGCCATATGATGGTTTTGTCTTAGTCAAAAACTAAAACCAAAAAACCAAAGAAACTATGAAGTTCTTCAAACTATTTCCAAGCTTATTAAGGGCTTGAAGAAGCCTTGAACATGAATTTTTCAAGACAAGAATGGAATCAGTTGTAAGGAAAAAAACCAAAGAAAAGGAGAATTCTTTATAGAAAGTAAAATACATAATGGCTAATAAAAATATATTAGCATGGTAGTTGTATAACCTTCACCTAATAGTCTTGACATATACTGTGTAATGGACTTTTGTGCACATGTGATGTGTTTCTACAACAGAATTATAAAGCTTTATATATGAATAGAAATTCTTAACTCCTTGTAGCAATACATGGACCTCTTATGTAAAATGGTAACTTTGACAGCCTACACTTGACTTTCCCAAAATGTGTTGTGTAGAATGTTAGTAAGTTTTACTTGAAAGGGGGTCCCATGCACAAACATATTTGTTCAGCAAATATTTATTTCCTATCATGTGCCGGGCATTATTTAGGCTCTGAGGATATTCCAGGAAGCAAGAAAAACAAGGTTGCTGCACTCATAAGTTTATATTCCAGGATAGAAAATCAGAATTTTTTAAAAGTTCAGATGGCACTGAGTGCTCTGAAGGAAATGCAGTTGGTGATATGGTGGATGTTGTAATAGCACTGTATAGTGACAGATGGCAGCTGTGCTTGTGGTGAGCAGCGCGTGATGTATAGACTTGTCGAATCATTCTGTTGTACACCTGAACCTAATGTAACATTATGTGTCAACTGTACTTCAGTTAAAAAAAGAAAGAAAGAAGGATGGTGTTTGAGCTGAGACTTGAAGGATGAAGAGAAATTGGTAATAAGAAGAGCTGAGGGGTGTAAGTTTTCAGGCAGAGGAAACTTTAGGTACAAAGGCCCTCATGTAGGGAAAGGCTGATATAGAAAAGGCATAGAAGGAAGCCTAAGTGGACACAAGAGTGGTCAGGGGGAAGGAGAGTGGTGGTTGATAGGTTCGAGAGTGAGGCTTGGGCCAGAGGTCCTAAGATCCGATAGGCCAATATACTTAAGATTAGACTTTAAGAACATTAAACGTGTTGGTGTGCTTTGTTAAGTAGAGGATTAATTTTATTTTTTAAAGCTTATTTTGGCTACTTTGGTGGAATGGGTTTAAGAAACTAAGAGTGGAAGCAGCGACATCAATTAGGAGGACACTGCAGTGCTCCTTCGAGAAAGAATGTGCCTTGGACTGGAGTGATGGCAGCAGTGATGGAGGGAGGGGGGCAGATATTCTTTTGGAGGTCAAACTCACAGACCTTGCAGATAGATTAGATCTGGGTGATGAGCAGAAAAGGGAAGAGTCACAGATGATTTCCAGACATAACACTCAACTGAATGTATATTTTTTAAGTGACGTACTATCTCAGAGCCTTTAATGTATTAATGTACTTTGAGAATCCAAGTAGCGGCACACATAGCATTTTCGAACTTGTTTGTCCATGGAATCCCAGACAGTGTTCTTTAAACCTTAGGACGTCCTTTGTGCTTGCATTCTAAAATTGACATTCACCTCTTGATGCTTTGGAAATTAAAATGTTTAGTGGAAAATTATCTATTGAAAGGGAACAGTAATAGAATTGTTGAATTGTTACATTGTAGTCCTGAAACTAATATAATACTGTGTGTTAATTATACTTGAATTGAAAAGATAAAAAATAAAATGTAATAAAATAATAAATAACAAAAGAAAAAAATGAAAACAAAAGGAGAAAGTAAAGGAAACAGTAGTAGAGTTTATTTTCTTCCTTCAATGTAGTTATCCATTTAACCATTCATTTACATATTCAACAAATATCTACTAAACCCTCATTCTGTTCAGACTCAGTAATCAGATCACCAAAGTAAATAAGATAGAATCCTTTTCTTTAAGGCATATTTATAAAGAACTATTTTTTGAAAATTAATTTAAAAGAAAGAATTGAGTAATAAGAAGATAAAAGGGAGGCAGAGTTAGTCATATTGAAAATATTTTGCAAAAGAATTTTGGGAGCGAGTTAAATAAATTTGTAATAACATAAGGGAGGCTCTTGGGACTGCAGTCCCTTGGGAGGAAGCTGGAACTCATGTATGGGTGGGTTGGTAGCAAGTTGGTAGTTCAGATTTTTAAACAGGTATTGAGGGTTTCAGGTGAGGTATTCTCGGGTAAAACAAATACAGCGGGACTATGAATGTTGGCAAGTGGGTTACAAGTTTATCTTGGCCCAACCTAAGTAAGTTAATGCAAATTTTCCATAAATTCCCCATAAATAGATGTGTGCTGGTAGTCAATTTAGTTCCAACAAAATGTACTGAATGGTACTATATAACTATAAAAAGCCACTGTCACCAAATTTTCCTCTCATGTTTCTTGAGGTCTTGCCATTAGAGATCAGGCTCCTCCTCAAGTATTTCTAGAAATCTGAAGAATCAGTTAAACATATGATTTACCAGTGTAGACATAACTAATTTAATTCCAGACAAACACTATAGGCTCTTCTGAAACTTTAGGTATTTGTTATGCTATGATCATAGTTTTGCAAAAGAGCCTTGATGGTCCTTTATTTTTATAAATAAATTTTTATAAATTTTATAAATCCTATATTTTTTATAAATCCACAAGAATTTGAGCTGTTGGATTGAAGATTGTTTATCTAAAAATGAGGTGTAGAAAGAAGTACTGAAGTGAACATGAGAGATACTCATTAAAAAACATTATGATACTCTTCAGGTATCTCTGGTAAAAACACATATAATGTTTATGGAATTTTCCCTTTCTTCAGTCTCATGCTATGACTGTCTCTGAACTGAGGGCTGCATTTGCATGCTATTAGGGTCACAGATCACATTCCTAAGGAATAAAAAAATAAATCTGTCCAATTAGTAAATCCTATTCACACAATAAATTCTTTTTTATTTGTATGAGTTTGGAACATGAACATGGGACTTGCGAAATGAGGGCACTTTACATATTCTAAAATAAGAATAAAGAATAAAAAATGACTAGGGAGATAAGAACAGTAAAGTTAATTCAGGAAAGCTGTTGCATTTATAACCTAGAAGAGGTTGTCCTTTTCAAGGCAGTTAAAATGGACTGAAATATTCAGAAAAATTACTTGAAATCCTTCCAAATGCATCTTTTATGTAGCTTTATAAAATATATTTATTTATTTAAACTAATGGCATTTCTAAATGAACAAAAGGACAAAATATACTTAGTAAATGCCAGATGTTCACCTTACTAAAATAAAAGCCCTGTAAAGGTGTCAGAAATCACATTCAGATGAATGAATGTGTGTCTGGTATCCTCCACTGGCCCCTCTAAATCTACCTTCTTTCCTTCCCCATCCTACTTCTGGCCTTGGGAGGCTGATGTACATGGCCCATATTAACAAAGTCCCTTGCCCTCTGGCTTTTGATTGGTTTTGCCAATGGGGAGCTCTGACAGAAGCTGGAGTAAAAATGGAGAGCACTTATGCCCTTCTTCTCTTCCTGAGGGGTCTCTTCCTGAGACATCTCTCTTTTTTAAAATTTTTATTGTTATGTTAATCACCATACATTACATCATTAGTTTTTGATGTAGTGTTCCATGATTCATTGTTTGTCCATAACACCCAGTGCTCCACGCAGAATGTGCCCTCTTTAATACCCATCACCAGGCTAACCCATCCCCCCACCCCCCTCCCCTCTAGAACCCTCAGTTTGTTTTTCAGAGTCCATCATCCTGAGACATCTCTTTCTGAGGGGCTTCTTCACACTGACATTGTCCTTTCACAGATGGTTATAACCCTACTTCTGGTGGCCTATTAAATTGCCTCCTCCCTCCAGCTTCTAGCGGCCACTTCTTAACCTTGACCTAAATATGTGAAAGGCCTTAATGTTATTTTACTCTCCTCTGTGTTCCCATATTTTTGTGGATAATTCCTTCAATATATTTTCTTTGAACAATCCAGTTTGTATTTGTCATCTTTTCTGTTGGGGCACAAACTGATTAAATTTGAAGACAAATCTTGTCCCTGGAGCCTCCTTAAGGTATCTATGTCCACATGGCATATAATATAACATCAAGAAAGAATTACCAGGGAAATAGAATGTGGGAATTGTATTCTTATCATGTGCTCGACACTATGAAAGATCTTTAAAATGTAAAGCTATACTTTTGGAGGCATTTGTAAATTACAGTTCCTGAAAGGTGGAGAATTTGGTGGGATTGATGCTCTCAGGAACTTTTTCTTATCTTTGAGAAATGTTTGTTGTGAAGTTCTGGCCAACCTGAGAGACTGATGGAAGCTTTCTTCTCTTGGACATTTATTTATTCACCAATCATTTATTGCTCACACAGTTTATGTAAAACATTATGTGAAGGGTGCATTCAACCCTCACTTAACAAATGGAACAATTGAGTATAAAAGAAGTCATATATTTTAATCTTACCTAATGTCACAAAAGTAGTAATTGGTAGAATCAAGACTTGAACTTAGATATTCTGATTCAAAGTTTCATAGATTTCCACTACATTGTGTATTAAAGAAACAAAAATCTCCTCTTCAGTCTATTAAGAGAAACAGGACACACACACACATGTAATATTCAAATTCGAGTAGACAAGTACCAAGGCAGAATTAGATTAAATGTATTCACATTTAGGAAATGGAGAGAACATTTCTGGTGAAGCTTCTAAGAGAGGGTTCTTGGAAGAAGCGTTTAAGTCTCATTTAGTCATATAAAGTCCATGGAAGAGGAAGGGGCACTTAGATCATGAGAACCTTGGAACTCTAAGCCAGAAAATTTGAAATATATCCCCTAGTTAATAGGTATGTTTTAATAGTGTTTGATGAAGATTGTGAATAACAGCGGTGAGTAATCAGTTGAGGTTTATGAAAATTAATTTGGCAGAACTTTATAGAATAGATTGGAGATTAAAAAAAGAAAAGAAATGAAGGCAGACCTGTTAGAAAACTTGATAAGTGAGAAGTAACAAAGATTATTGATAAGGTGAGAGAAGGAATAAATAAGAAAAGTACTTGTAGGGACAGAAATAAAAAGATTCAATGACTAATTAAATTTTAGGAAATAGGAAAGAAGTTAAGGATGCCCGAAGTTTTGACCTTGAGTTAATGGCAAGATAGTGCTTCTAAGAGCAGAAAAAAGAGAGTAATTTGTTTGTGGGAAAGAGGAGCGGGAAAGAATAAAAGCTTAGCTCTGGAAACATTGATTTTGACACCGTAAGGTAGGACTTGTAGGTAATATTGGAAAATGAAGCCCAAAGTCAATTTGATTATAGTCATCTGTATGATTATTTAGTAGATGTCTTGTTTGCATTTATAGAGCATAGGCAAACTGGGGTTGGATGGCTGTGGGAGGCGGAAGGGTAAGGAGAATGGACAGCAGAGGAGCAGTGCCAACATAGAATATTTTTGGAGGTCAAAGTCGAACTGGGAGATGTGTTTATGCAAAGCCATTCTAGCCAAGTGTTGTCAAGGTTGGCTTGTACAATAAATACTGTGCTTAGTGAAAAAAATAAGCGACAAGTTTCAAAGCCAAGGGGGAAGAGAAAAAGATGCATATGCTATCAAAAATACTGTTTTGAAGATCTACTTGTAATAGGCCATGGATTGTGAGTATTGGAGTTTTCTCCAGTCCTGTTGTACCTGATAAATATTGTGATGAATATTGTGAAGAATATGGTGGTTGCTGAAGACCTTGGTGACTGACGGTGACACTGTAAAAAGAAGAGGATGGAAAACTAAGGTTTGGAGAATGCCTGTGTTTGGATGTAAGATACGGTGGAGAAGGAGAAATGAAAGGAATTAGAAGAGGGAGAGACTAAGATTAAGTCATAACTGAGGGACTAAATGTTTTTCAGGATAAAGAAATAGTCATGCTCCCATGATGATAACTAACAAAAGGCAATTGGAATCAACAATTATGATATTGAAAACTTTTGAGAATGGCTTTTCCTTAGACTCTTAGACTGGAAGCCAGAAGGTGCAGAGTTAAGGCAGCACGATATGGTATAAAAAGCAGGAGTTTTGAAGTGTGACAGACCAGATTTGGAATCCCAGTTCTGTCCCTTACCAGCTGTGTCAATTTGGCAAAGCTACCTAAGAATATTCTTAGTTTTCTAAGCTGTGAAAAATAATTCTCAGTTGTATGATTCTTATAAGGAATCAATGAGGCAACTGAAATTGCTGGTAGAATGCCTAGAACGTAGCAGTCTCTTAATTAAATCCATTTCTTACGTGGTAAGGATGCAGAAAAAAATTAAGAATAGGATAATCTTTTGAAAAGTTTCATAGTGAAAGGACCTGAGAAATTTATAGGGAAAAATTTTTAGGCTACTTGGAACTGAGTATGCTTACTGGTGGAGGAGAGGAGCCATGACGGGGTGGGGAGAGCGAGGGACTAAAGACCAAAAAGGTAACTGAAGAATCAAAAGCCTGGATGACAAAAGATCAAGGATTTAGGATCAAGTCCACAGGAGGAAGAGTTAGTCTTAGAAAGGAACATACACATCTTTGGAGACTATTTGGAAGGGGAAGAAAATAAATATATTTTTAAATGTAGTGAAAGGAAGCTGTAGAAGCTATTTTTGAAAGCATGTGTCTTAGTAAAGGGACAGAGTCATTTACTAAATTAAGGAATGATGAAGAAGTAGAGCTTAAGTAGAGTAGAGAAATTCAAAAGCATATCAAAAAGAAGGCTACAGTGGTCAATAGAAAAGACTAAGTTGACTGCTTATCAGGAGGGAGACCAGTGACTGATGTGGAGCTGAGATAGGTTTCACTAGAATATAGGAAGCAGTAGACTTGGGAACCCATTCTTTAACAAGGGTACTATATCCTAAGGAGCTGCTGAAATGATCCAAGTAAAAAAGTCAGAATCTGAGATGTGTCATGATGTGGAGATTGAGGAGAAAGTGAGATAAATCAAAAATTGGCTGAGTGGCAGTTACTTGAAAGTACTCTTTATATTGATTCACTAAAATCTAATCAACTATGGGACCATAAATATGCAGAGCCCAGTAGGAACTCTATTTATTACTGAAGATCTGAATGATAAGCAGAAAGGAGTAGTTGGGTTTTGTATACTATGATCAAAGTTCCAACAAAAAAGGAAAGATGAAGCCTGCTTTAGCCTCAAGGCAAGCCTGTGGCTAAGACATGTCCCAGAACACCAGGGACTCAGTCTGACCAGGGTGGGAGAGTGGGGGGTAAGGGTGGAGTTGAAGGATCCATGCCCCTCCTGAATCTCTGCTTGAGTAAAACGTGATGTAGCCGATATATTCATTGGGTAGCTCTCCGGACCAGACCCCCAAGAGGAAGGGCACACAAATCTTTGACAGACGATCATGTGAAATTGAAAGAAATACACGATTTTTGAAGAACTTGATTTTCTTAAACTTGTTGGAGAAGAAATCTCTGTCCATTTGGAGTGGGAAAGGAGCAAAAGTTTTCATCAGAGCTGTAGGAGCCAATGGTAGCTTCGGAATGCAATTCATTGCCTTAGAAGGAAGGGTCACAAGATTAGCCTGGGGAAGTCTGCAAAGGAATACACAGCTCCTAAAGGGACAGCAGTATGGATGATTTACAAAATCTTAAGACCACTAAACCTACCATGTTTCATGTCTTTGTTATCCTTATTCATTTGTTCATTCATTCATTCATTGAGTACCTACCAAATAACAGACTGTAATAGATCCTTGAGATAGACAAGGTTCCCATTCTTATGGAGCTTACATTCCAGTTAGGGGTGGGATGGGGAGGAGAAAACACTGGAATATTAAAAAATGATGCACTGAGTCCTCAGGATCCGAAGCATTTTGTGTGTATGTGTATATATGCCTGGGCATGTGTGTATATACGTATATTGCTAGAGTAGGTTTAAGTATAGGGTGTGTGTGTCTGTGTGTGTGTCTGTTTCTGTGATAAAGGTACAGAGAGGAGTAGTTGTAGATTTTTCTGGCTATGCCAGCCCCATACAAAGAAGATAACTACCAAATAAAATCAATGTGGGAAAGTTTTTGGTATAATATAGCATAAGTTAGTGAGCACCTTTTTAATTTGTTTTGTATTCTTTTAAGGTTTGCTGCCTATCAAAGAAAACATTTGATATTCAATATTGCCAAGATTACTGTGGTGAGCTAGATACTTTCTTATGCTACTGATGGGATTATAAATTGTTAAATCTTTCTGGAAAACAATTTGGCAATATGTATTAAAATCATTAATATGTTCATATCTTTTTAATATGCAATTTTAGGGAATTTATCTTAAGGGAAATAATCCACAATGTGGGCAAAGCTTTATGCATAGAAATATTCACTATAGCCCAATTAATAACAGAAATAAAATGCTAAAAATTAAATTATGCATGAATAGAGAAATAGTTGTTATGGTACGTGAACAGTATGAATATCATGTAAATAATTAAAATTATGTGCTCAAGGAATTTTAATGACATGGGACCATATTTATGATATAGGAGTTATGTAAAAAGAACAGGATAAAAATTTATATATGTTGTAAATTCTTAATATTTAAAACAATTTCATAAAATTGAATAGGAAGAAAAAGGCCAAAATGCTTTATATCTCAAGCATTTTCTATGATTTGTACATGTGAGTTTTTATATCCAGACACACCAATAAATATTATTTTAAAAACCTCATGTTTCAGTGGGAGCTAAATGCTTTTGTGATTGTTCCATAAACCATTGAGTCCTATTTTGGAGCATTCTGGCAAATTATCACCTACATATATAACCATAATATCAATTCAAATTTTATATTTCAGTACAATGAGAGCAATTGTCTTTGCTATTTTTCTTTAGAAAGGTTTCCCTTAACTTTTTAACATAACAGATGAAGGCATGTCCTTGATCTGTGCATAGTGAATCCAGTGAAGTAGTAGACATGACCTTCATTTGGCAATAGTTTTATAAGAAATGATTTTAATTAAGTAAATAGAAAGCATAAAATGTGTCACTTTATGATGGACCCATATTTCTTAAAATGTGGTCCTGGGATCCCTTGCCACAGAATCATCTCTGGTAATTGTTTAAAATGTAGATTTCCTAACCTACTAAATCAGAATCTGAGGATGGGTACTAGGAAGTTGTATTTTTAAAGATACACTCTAGGTAATTCTCCTGAGATTCTCTAAGAACCACCAGTTAAGGTAGAAAGGTCTTTTAGGAATTCTAATCTTGTCTGCTCCAATGTTTCTTAAGTAGAATGAGATTTTTTCTCAACAGCATGGATCCGAAATACAGAGTATTTTGCCAGTCAGAATTAGGCGATGGGGCCTTTCTACTGCACTTCTGCAATCTTATTGGAGAGGTTTAGATTTGGGCTTTTTTGAGACCAGAGGCAAGTGGTCAGTAACCTTGCTGGGAATAGTGATAGGGTGACTAAGTACTTAATTTGTCTTGGCTAAAACACAGCAGTTCACCAGTTCCAGTTCCTATGGAAGTGTCCTTTGTGTGAAATGCTTGCCTAAATCATTGTAGAGCTCACAACTCTTAATGAAATAAGCCTCCACGGAGAGTGGTCATCCTCTAGAGGTTAAAAGCAGAGTCAGACACCCTTGTCACTTACTATGTGCCTGGACGAATTAGAAAACTTGAAATCTTAGATTCTGCTCACATAAAATGGAGTTACTACCAGTGCCAGCCCAATCATGAAAAATTGTGTGCAAATCATTTAGCACAGGGTCTGGCATGAAATAAGCACTTATAAATGCTTATAGTGATGACTTCACAAGAGTTTGACTCTATAGGTCAGGCTTTTCAAGTCGACTTTTCAAAGACCATGTTAGTTATCAGAAAAGCCCAGGGATTTGAGTAATCCCACTTCTCGGAGGGCAGGGGCAGGCGCGGGGGCAGTGGAGCCACATTTACTAATAGTTCTTCATCTGAGGTAGGTTTTGGTATCTGTTGGTTTCATGGAATATCTAACACTAATGTTACTGACTGAAATCCTCTCTCGGGTTGGTGTAGGACTGAATTGAATTATGTAAAGTATCACTTGCAGAGTGACTTTCATTTGCATACCTTCTCTAGTTACAAAGAAAGTCAAAGGTCATTCCTACACACACACACACACACACACACACACACACACACACAGAGCCTTAACCCTGGCCACCTTCATAATACTTCTGGGTGCCACATTCTATGGAACTGTTTTAGGTTCGAATAAACATCTCTGGCTTTATGATGGTTGCTACCATGAAACACATTTACAGCACCCTTTTCTTGCCTTATGGTTAATATTCCCTGAGTCAAATTATTTATTATACTTTTCCCTAACTTAAACTTGCACTTGTCAAGTGATAAGCATCTCTAGTGGCTTCTCACTTTAGGAAAATACCAATACCCCTCCCAGAAATACAAAGAAATCAGGTCGAGACAATTACCAGGAGCAATCCTTTATATTATCCAGTTGCATAACACACTTCTTGAATAAATGACATATCCTAATTTAGGATACATCACCAGATTCAAGTCAGAGAGTATCCTTTGCCAGTCAATAAGAGTGCGGGTCACTGGAAGATCTCTTCGTAGAATTTTTCTCAGGGCTTCGTTTGATAACTCCTGTAATTCTTCTAAGACTGCAGCTTGAAATGTATTCTCTTGCTCTTCCACAAGCCTCGCAAAATTTAAAGCCAGTTGAGCTTGGTTAACTACTTCCAAGCTTTCTTTCAGGTCCTTGGAGATTTCAATATGAAGGTTGACAGCCCTGAAGAAGTGAGCTTGCACAAAAATTCTTCCTGTTACTTGGGTTAGAAATGGATTTATTTGGAAAATCCACTTTGATTTCCAAAGGCCATTCCAGCAATCTCTTGTTTCATAGCTGTGATCCTCAATGCAAGCAATCAAGAACTCCTTATTTTTCACACTTTTTCTCAGCACGTTGCAATTTCCTGTTGGATAGTGATCATTCACATACAGTTTTAAGGCACACAGAACAACATTTCTTAGGTATTCTGTCTCATTCCGAATGATTCCATGACTTTGGATGTCTTTTAACTGGTTTTGAAGCAGGTCGAATTTGAAAGAAAGTTTGCTTTGATAGTCAAAAAATCGGTAGTCACCCACTACATTGTGGTGAGACAGGAGTACTGGATTTCCATCGATGCAGAGTGGTACAGAATATTTTTGGCAGTGTTGGTGGCCTGCACACTCACCTTGATGGTGCATAAGTTTTTCATCACGGATAAGCAGACAGAGATCATCAAAGGCATTAACAAATTCCCCTGGAGGAGCCTGTATTAACAGTCTGCGAATTACTCTTTCTTTCTCTTTCCTACTCAGAACGCTACGTGACATGTTTGGTTGCAGCAGAAGCAAAGCTTCTGAAATAAAGAGTGTTCAAAGGATGAGAAAACATTCCATGAGACACCTTTCCCATCAAGGTGTTAAACATTCAAGCTTAAGATTACTATGTCTAACCAGGAAAACAGGTTGTTTGGCAAGCTCTGAGTCTCCTGATGAAATCATAAAGGAGCTTTCTCTCTGAAGTGCGGAACTGTTGATGATATCACAATGGGTGTTCAGACCCAAAGAAAAACATGACAGTCACCTGACAGCGTGGTACCCAGCCAACCAGCTGTACATATTTTGAAGATTTTAAGAACTTAACCTCCTGAACAGCCTTCTTCAAAAGTGGTGTGTCTCGGTGTTGCCAGGGATCTCTATGTTGCCAGGGATCTAGAGAAGCAGCCCAGAGTTTCTAGAGAGATTTTGGCAGCCCTTTGCACCTTCGGGGACCACAGTGGCATTGATTTATCCTCAGTCCCTCAGAATAGTTACCCCAAACCCACTGGAAGCACATTATGCTGAAAAGTTTCAGGGGGGTCAACAAAATAGTAAAAATAAAAACAAGATAGGAAGGCAGTTGATAGAAAAAAAGCCAAAGAGCAGTGGATGCTGCATTTATAAACACTGAGGGTTTGAAGATGTCAAAACATAACAAGAAGACAGAAACTTTCAAGGGCAGTGAAGTGCAGGCTGCACACCTTGCATATGGTTTCTGTGGGATTTAAGCTATCTCCAAAAAACAAGGGCACAAACCACTCTGTGTTTTCTGCTTTCTCCCTAGAAAAGGGGCAGAGGCAACAGCTGATGAATATCAAGAAATTCCTTTACTACAAAAGGGCAGAGTTAACTATATGTGGAACCTGTGACAACACGTAATGGGGAGAGACTTCTAAGCAAGGAGAAACGGAACAACAGGTCATGAAAATATGGAGAACAAATATCCACTCAGAAGTCCTTTCTGTTCCTCTTTTCTCTTCTTTCTTTTGATTTATCCCTTTTACTTGATTCTCCTGTCATTCTTTTTGAAGAGTTATGAAGTTAAGCCTCTCATTTAAGTATAAACTGCTTCCTTCCATCCATCCTAAGCGTTTCTGAATTTCCCTAGCTTCCTGTCTTTTTCTTATAAGAACATGAGTTTTGCCATATTAAGTCATAGCCATTACATTTAAGGGCTTTCATTATAACAATCTGAAATTGAGTGGATTTTTGAACATTTTTTACTGATACCCTTCATGATTTTATAAATGTCATATTAATTCTCAACCTTAGTTTCTCAAATTGAAGTGTCCTAATTGTAGTTTATCTGTATACGATAAGTAAACTTGTTTTAGTTTCTTCATTCATACCAAATATACACACTCAGCATGGCATTTTTAACTCTTTTTGATGGTACTTAAAGTATTGCTTTTTTTTTTTTGCATGTGTGTGTGTGTGTGTGTGTGTGTGTGTGTATGTGTGTGTGTAGCTGGACAGTTAACTAATATCAGACATGGTAACTATGTATTAAACACTCAGTAACAGAAACTGTGTTCAATAATATGTTAAGAACCCATTTAATGCCCCCATCTTCCTAAGTATTAATTTGCTCACTTTTCAGACAAGGGAAGTGAAGCTGAGCAACAGGTCAAGTGACAGGGAGATCTTGAAGCCCAGCTGTCCCCCAAGTCTATGTCTTCAGGAAACAAACTATTATTTCCCCAATAATAACTTGATTTCTCAAATGTTTATTTTTATTCTTTACCTGTACTTTTTATTGTGTTATATATGCCCTTTCCTACCTTTACTACAGAATAGTACCTACCTAGTTTTGTTTTAATATTATTTATCATAGAATTATCTTGTCACTTGAGCACAAAATAGACTATCCCTTAAAAATAAAAATAAAAACATTAAACTGAATAGAAATAAAATACTTCTTTGGGCATTTTAAGTACTTAATGATTTTCTGTGAGAATTTCCTTAACTTCTTTTTTTGTGCTTCATACATGGTTTTTGTCAAAGATTCGGGATGAATTTAAAGGTGGAAAAATTAATGTAGAAAAAACTTACAGATTACTTGAAAAATTAGATATTCCGTGCAATTATATTCATGTGAAGTCTGTTTTCAAGGTGAGATGATATCCGCTTCTTGTCTACCCCATCCTAGGAAGGGCTTGATTCAATATTGGGAAATGTCAATAGCTACTTGGATGCTTTCTGCAGAAAATACATATGAAAAATTAGTCTCTTAAGAATTAAAGTAATTAATTATGCTAAATATATTTATAATCAAGAAGGAGAGAATTTAGGTAGGTGGTAAAATGAGTTATTAATAAAATTTGAAATAATACCAGATTATTAATTTAGCACTATAAACTGAATATAGGAATATTCACATAAGATTAGGATTGCTCATATGATTAGATCAAAATCATATAAATGACGAAATAGTAAATGGTTTGGATCTTAATAATTTATAGAAGGAATAAGTAATATTGAGAAAAATGGCATTTTACTCACATCAAAGTAGAAAATCATGCCCAAAATTCTTTTTGTTTGGAGAAGAACCAGTAGGGAGGGAACCTGACTCAATTCTTTCACTAGAGGACGGAGGGAAAGATCGTAAGCACAAGAGAAGAAGTCAAGCGTTCAGCTGAGTTTGCCTTAGGAAGATGGCAAATTTCTTGGCAAATCAGGCAAGAATACTAGATTGGCCAGTCTAGATAGTTAGAAAGATAGAAATCCTGAATCTGATAGTGTTTTTTGAAAGAGACTACCCAGATAACAACCTATGTTGAAATGTTACCATTATTGCAAACTGTGAAGCTTGTGTTATCTACTTGCAAGCTAACCAATTAGCCTGATATAATTTCATGGATGATGGCAGAGGCATTTTTCTGGTTCAGGGAAAATAGCTTGTTACTCACAAAAATAGCAACTGAAAGAGCATCAGCATTTTGGTGCCATTTCTCCCAGCCTCAGTTCCTAAAGCGTGATGTGAAGAGGGCCAGTTGAGGACACATGCACATGCAGCGGATTGAGTTACCAGAGAAGGACCTCAAGCTTAAGGAAACCCAATCTTTTATTATGGGCAGTAAGCCTACCTGATCTTTGCCCAGGAATGTGTCATTATCATTATTATCATGCACAGTAAACCTGCTCTTTCCCATGGGAGGAGATACTATCTCTCATTATGCAAATGTCCTTCAACAGCTAGTTCTGAAGTGTTGGTGCCTCTGCTCAGAAACTTGCAGAGACATGAGAGACCATGGAGAGCAGCCCCCAATCAAGTACTTCTCTCAATAAGATTTAGGCCCTGTGTTTATAAATCACAAAGAGGAGATTAAAAAAAAAGCTGTACTTCTTAAGAGATTGCAGTAAAAGACGAGTTTCAGGTTGTATTTATGAATGCAAGCAGTATATGCTGCCATAAGCTATCAGAATTTTAATCAACTCATGTCTAATACCATACCTGAAGAACATAAGTTTTTGTGAGAGATCTTTACATGTAGAATTTTCCTCCAGTGGTGTCACTCAAAGGGAGTAACAATTATGTACTTTCTAGTTTAATAAAATTCACATGTAATACAATGTAGAGGTAATGTATTAAATCTCTACCAAATGTGAAATATGATAAATCTTATTCAGTGATTATCAGGTTGCTTTGAATTATCTGCAAAATAAAAATACGTGTCTGAAATGCACTTGAGTAAAATGGATGCCTTATTTAAAAGTATTATGTAGAATGTGCAGCAGTTATAACAAATAAAGCGATAGCTCATTAATTGAAACTGATGATTATTTGGACATGGCAGGAATGAAGGTCTATTTTGTTTAGCAAAATGTTTTTGGAGTGGCTATGAAAACAATGTGAATTATAAAAATTAGAGGGGCAGAGGTTGCTTAGAATTCTTCAAAGCCTCTTTCAAATGACCTCAAATAATTTAAAGCATAAATTGCATATAAACAGGGCTGATGATCCAGATAAGCAATTTTCATCTATTAAAATAATTCCCCTAGGCCCTTTAATAAATAATACTTTGCTGTCTTAGGCTAAATTGCCATATATTCATTAAAATGTTAATTAAATAGAATGCTAGGGAAGGTGTATTGGCCTACTAAATTTTCTGGATAGCTAAAAATTAAGCTTCTTAAACATTGGACTGTTTTGTTTCAACTTTTGTTGTCTGTCTTTCTACACTTCATGGGTACAGCTTGTAGCCAGAGTAAATAAAATGAATCATGATGAATCTTATTTTGGTGACCAAAATCTTCTAGTGTGTCAGGGCTATTATTATTGGCAAGCTCAACGCGCATGGAGATTCTTTACTCCACTAGATCTTAACTGTGTAGTACTTGGCAACCTAGAAGTTGCTCTGAGGAAATGCCGTAATCTGCAGAATGGGGATACTGATACAGTTATCTTGCAGGATTGTGCTGAATATTAAATATTATTTGTGAATGTGTCTAATAGTAGGCTTGGCAAAGAGTAAACACTCAACAAATATTAGTTGAAGCTATAACAATCATAATTGTTAAAAAAATATAGAAATTGCCTTATGTTTATTGATTTCTTAAGAAGCTGGCATAAATTATGATGTGAATTTATTTTCTTATTGGATAAATATCTACTGTGAAATTTAAGTAAAGAAGATGTACATTTATGACCTTGGAAAAATATTCTAAATTTCATTTTAGAAAATTAATTATTGAGTCATGACTTGAAGAGCAATTCCCCAAGATTTTTTAATCCTTTTATTAAAAAATCTTTATTACTTTAATAATTTTCTTTAATTTGTAGCGTGTAAGATATTTTATAGGAAATATCATGTGTCATTTCAATACACATTGCTAGCCTAAGACTACCTTCTTGATTGTTGGTTGAGTATGAAATGGCATCTTTCTTAATTTTAAGAATTCATATTATTATTGGGCTTACCTTAAGTTTTCAAATTCTCTAAGCAGTTAACAGCCATTATTAAATCTATAGTATGTGCATGGCACTCTTTTAGAAACTGTGGATTGTAAAAAATTAATAAAGTGCTCTCTTTCTCTCATTAGAAGGAAAAGAAATGCAGAAATTACTATTTTATTAGTAGATTATAATAAATTTCATAGGTAATACATACAGGGAATCTGAGGAGACAGAGACTCAAACGTGGGCTTCTATAAAAGATGCCATTGTAGAGGAAGCATTCTTGTCGGCCCTTGAAGAATAATAAGCAGTATGTGTAGAGTACAGTGTGAGAAGTGCTTGGGTAGTAAAAGGTAATGAAGCATGACTTGCATTTAGGATGCATGAAGGGAGTGGTGAGAAATGGCTGCAAATGCTAGGCATGGCCAGATGACAAAAATCCTGAGTGGTAGGCTATGGAATTTGGATTTACTGTTATAGGCGATGGGTAGCCACTGAAAATTTTTGAGTAGGGAAATTGTGCAAATTTTAGGATAAATCTGGCAGCAATGTAGAGTGGTTTGAGAGTTAAAAGGTAAAGAGAGGAGGGAAAGTATACCTCTGCTGCCTCTGCCTTACAAATGTGAAACTTGGGTCAACTCATCCACTTATATTTTTGTTTGGTCCCACCTCAAGTTTATGATTTCCTACTTTAGTTGGTCCTCCACAGTCTAAGCTTATTTTTTATCTCAAAAACAAATAGCTCCATATCCTTTTCTAAATTTTACATTCTCTCTTTTAGCAGGTAAACTGAAAGAATCCTTTACATTTCTTTCTCCACTTCTTCGATGATTCATTGCAATAAATTTTGCCTTTATACCTACCTTGAAAACCTCAATTTTTTAAAATGGTAAATACAATGGTTAGGCTCTCTGTGCATTTTATTTATCCCTCTTTTCTTAAACTACTCCCCATTCTGACTTCTATGACATCACTCTCTCCTAGTTTTCTTTTAAAATTTCTGATCATTCCTTTTCCATCTGTCCTGCCATCATTTTTTCTTTTGCTCTTCTCTTAAACTTAAGTTCTTAATTTTATTTATTTTTACTTTATATACTATTCTGAACAATTTTATTACCTTTTCTTTTTTCTCCAGTTTTGTTGAGATATAATTGACATCCAACATTGTATTAGTTTCAGGTGTACAACATGATGATTTGACATATGTGTATATTGAAAAATGATTATCACAATAAATTTAGTAAATACCCATCAGCTCACATAGGTACAAATTTCTTTTTCTTGTGATTAGAACTTTTAAGATGACTCTTGTAGCAACTTTCAAATATACAATACGGTATTGCTAATTTAGTTACCAAACTGTGTGTTACACCCCCAGAACTTATTATTATATACGCTATATCAGTGTTAGCTACAGTCATCATGTACACTTCATCCCTAGTACTTGTTTATCTTAAGACTGGAAGTTTGTACCTTTTGACCACCTTCACCCATTTCTTCCACCCCCATCAGCCCTGCCTCTGGTAATCATCAGTCTGTTCTCTGTTTCTATGAGTTCAGTTTTTTTTAGATTCCACTTATAAGTGAGATCATTTAGTATTGGTCTTTCTCTAACTTATTTCACTTGACATGATGGCCTCAAGGTTTATCCATGAAGTCACAAGTTATAGAATTTCCTTCTTTCCTATGGCAGAGTAATATCTTATTCCTATTTTCTTTATTCATCTGTTGATAGACACTTAGGTGGCTTCCATGTCTTGGCTATTGTAAATAACGTTGTAATAAACATGGAGGTACAGAGATCTTTTCAAAATAGTGATTTTGTTTCCTTTGAATAAGTATCAGGAAGTGGAATTGTATGATATGGTAGTTAGTTCTATTTTTAATTTTTTTGAGTAATTTTCATATTGTTTATAACCATTATGTGAATTCTTTATCTGGTAAATCTCTTATCTCTGTTTCATTTAAGTCTGTTTCTATTTATTTTGTGCTTTTGTTTGGAACATATTCCTCTGTTTCTTCATTTTCTTTTACTCTCTGTGTTGGCTTCTGTGCATTAGATAGAACAGCCACCTCTACCAGTCTTGAAAGAGTGGCCTTGTTTAGAAGATGAAACTTACTGTTCAGGTCAGCCTTAGCTTTTGTTTGTCTCTCAAACTTTGTCCAAACAGCCTACTTTATTCTTAGTGGCTCCCTGTCATTGAGGGAGTGCCAAGACCTATCTGTTCCAAATGGGAGGACCCCAGTCAGCGCCTAGATGTGGGCTGATTAGAAGCCTGAACCCCCAGGTAGCAGCTTGTAAAGTATACAAATAAACCTTTTTCAGGGAAAGACTGGAAATGAGTGTCTCTATAACTCCCTCTGCACCAAGCTCCAGTGGGACAACTAGCCAAGGGTTTTTGCTTTGTTTGCTACAGTTCTGATGAACCTGTGAGCACAAACCCTACTGGCTGTCAGATCCAGGCTGTCATCCTTTGAGTGGCAGCTGCAAAAGCTGGGGTGCCAGATGTGTGCACATGCTTGTTTCAGGGAGATACTTGTGATCTGGAGGGAGACAGAGAGAAACACAAAGATGGTACCTTCTGGCCTCCCTGGTCTCTAGGGAAGATTGTAGTCTGCCCTTCCACCTGTGTTGGATCAGAAGCATGACTTTCAGGCTGTAGCTTTTAAGATAACCAAATAGACCTCTTTCAGGGAAAAAAAACTCTGTGTTAGTCCAATGCCTCCATGCTGAGCCCTAGGGGGATAGCCATCATGAGTCCTTGTGAACTGTTAAGAATGGTTTACTATAGCTTTGTGGATCTTGTGGACACAAACCCCAGTTGGCTTTAGGAGCTAGGTGTTTTAGAAGACTATCTCTCAGGTGGAAGTCTTAAAAGTTGGGGCACTAGAAGTTGGGTCCAAACCCCTCACTCCTCAGGGAGAAGCAGAGAGTTGTGGGTTCTCTCCCAATTATATGTCACCATGTTGGGGGTAAGGTTTGTGGACAGATTGTGTCTCAGCCTCTCCTGCCTATTTTGTTACAGAATTTTTTCTCCTTTGTCCGATATGAAGGCAAGTTAGTTCACTCAACTAGTTTTTGGATTTCTTGCAGAGGGAATTGTCATATATGTAGTTGTAGATTTAGTCTGTCCAAGGGAGGAGGTGAGTTCTGGAGGTTCCTGGGTCACCACCTTATTGCCTTTCAGTGACTTTCATTACCACTTTAATGGGAACAAAGCACAAGTTTTCTATCTTGAACAACAAAGCCATGTACATGCTACTATTTGTTCATCACCTGCCATATTCTAGGCCCCGTGTTAGGTTTTTGCATACATTATTTCAATGTACATCCAAGGAAATTGTTATTAGGCTCTCTTTACACATAGAGATATGGAGGACAAGAATGTTGATTTAATTTGTTTAAGTCATATTACTGTGGAAACTCATGTCTGGGTCTGTCTGCCTGCAAAATTCTTGTGTTTTCTCCTGTAATACACCAATCCTCACTTCCCATCCCAACTAATTGTCTCCTGGCTCTCTTGGTTTGGGTGAAGATACTTTACGTTTATTATATTTAAGATAAACCATCTTTCCTTTCAAAACTGTCTTCCTCTCTCTTGAGGATGGCAGCACCATTCTCTCAGTTATCCAAGCCAGAAACCCAAGAGAGTCCCAGACTCTTTCTCTTACCTTACCTCTTACCTCACCTCTTACCTCCACATCAAATTTTCAAATCTTTTAAGGTCTATTTTATTCCTACACAAAGTCAATTGGTCTCCAACTGCTTGCTACTCAAATTGTGCTCCTCAGACTAGCATCTCTTGCATCCCCTGGGAACTTGTTAGAAACACAGAATCAGACATATTGAAGCTGACTCTGCATTTTAACAAGTCTCTTAGTGACTTATATGTCCATTAAAGTTTGAATAGCCCTATAAACTGGTTCCTTGCTTTTAATCCTATCTTGTATATAGCTGTCAGAGTGATCTTTCTAAAACAAAATCTGTATGATTTCCCTCATTAAAGCTCATCAGTCAGTCACTGGTTGAGAATGAAGTCTGAGAGCCTCAGTGCGGCATCCAAGCGCCTCTAGGATGCAATTTTGACTTCACCTTTATTTCTCACTGCAGCTTCACTAACATCCTCTCTAATCACACTCCTGTTTTGTCCTGTCATGTGTTTTATTTGCTCTGATCCCAACAATTAGAATAACCTTTTTCCTCTTCACTTTCAGGCAACCATCTTCTTTCTCAATGAAAGTTCAGCTCCAGGATCACCTCTTCTATAAAGACCTTTTGTCTCCAAGAGGAATTGCCCAACTTTCTTTTTCTGTTGTGTATAAATTTCCATTGTAACACTTTCATGTCAGCTTTCCTTTTCTAGAATATGAGCTCCCAGAGGGCACTGATAAGGTGTTGCCTTTACATCTTTACTATTCTATTTCATTTCTGGTTCATATATTTAGTTAGGAAGAAAGGGAAGACAGAGAGAAGACAGAGTTGTTAAGCAGTTTAAATTAGTATGTCAGAGTTTGTGGAAAAAGGTGGCAAATCATATCATTTCCTGTGATATATTTTGAATACTCTGTTTTTAGTGTAATTTTGGAGACAAATTTGAAACACTTCATCTTAATTTAAAAGTGAATTCTGTGTTTTGATAGATCAAATTTCTCGTGAGGTCATTATTTTAAGTGACACTTCATCTTTTTACTAGCAAACTGAGCAAGGAAAAATGGTAACATGAAAAGCTTTAATTTTGTTTTCTGAAAGCATACTATCAGAATATCAATAGAATCATTTTAATATGTTCTTTTATCTTCATGTTTTCAATCATTCATTCAAACATACAGTCACTAATGTCCTATGCTAGGGTAGGTCCAGTACTAGGCATTGGGAATAAAAAGAATAAAATATCTACCTTCATGGTGGTCATGGTCTTAAGGTAAGACATACATTTTTAAATTATACATAAACATTGAATAGATTGTTTGGTAAAGTTCTTTTTGTAATGCCTTGTAGAGACTAACCACTTAAGGAATTTTTTTTAAACAAGAGAAAAATGGCTTCATTACTCTTATTTTATGCTGTATTTATAAATTATTAATATGTAACATTTCTAAAAGCTGTAGTATTCCCTGAAGTGGGGCCCGAGATTTTGCATATTTTTGGTAATATGTATTTAAAAATATCTTTTCCTATTCTTCCTAGGTTTAGGGATATGTTAACTCTTTATCCAGTTAAATGCATGTATTTCACCAGAATTGTAAAATTGTTTAGGTGTTAGATCATGTTCTTAATACCTTCAGTCAGGCATTCTTTCATTCTTTTAGGTACTAAGAGTACAAGAAGCAAATGGCAAACTTCCTGTCCAAGGCAATTCTAGAAGGGATTTAGAAAAAAAAGGCTTTCATTTCAGTGTAATAAATTCTATGATAGAAGAAGATTCAGAGTCTTATTAAAAAAAAAAAAACCAGAGGTGGGCTATCTGATGTGACCTGGGGGAGACAGAGAAGAACATTTGGGAAGACTTCTAGAGGAGGATACTTTTCCAAGAATTAGTAAAAATTAGTAGGTTAGGAAGTGAAAGAAGGGTATTCCAGAGAGAAGAAACAGCCTATACAATAGCAAGGCTGTTTGGTATTTGTGCTGTAACTAATTCAGAGCACCAAAAGTGTGAGGTGCAAGAAAGAAAAGGATTAAAGCAGACACCATCAATGACATCTTAAAGGACCTTGGATGCCAACACGATACAGTTTGGGGTTTGTCTGGAAGACAAAAAAGAAATACTGAGCAATTTAACAGGTGGTTGAAAGGATCAGATTTCTATTTTACACAATTTATTTCTACTTATATACTGTCAATATGCATGATGGTGTATTGACATGTCTTTCTTCCTGCCGTTCCTCTGTGGGTTTTGGAGTTAGTTCAAATCCTGGTCTACCATGCCTGTGGGACTGGGGACAATTGACCTAAGATTTCTGAGCTCCAGTTTCCTCCTACAGGGGAGATATTAAATTTATACATTGGTACTCTATCAGTTTTGTTGCTATTATGTGTGTCAGTCCTCAGATTTGAATCCTTCTTGCTTATCGATTTCCTTTTTCCTGCTTCCCCTGATGCTGATTTCGTTATCCAGGCTCCATCATTACTGACTTCCCTTGCTTTCCTTTTCCTTCTCTCTTCCTACTAAAATTAGAATTTCCCATCTTCAGTAATACAATTTTCACCTATTCTGTGTTTTTAATTTTTTGGTAATTTAATTAGTGTTTGACTGTTAACTTCTTTGGGTTGGATCACATAGCAGTTATTTGGATTTGTAGAATTTTGTTTGAACTTTACATCTCTAATTCTTTCTAGTATCAGATGACAACTTTGATCTTTTGGGAAAAACAAAACAGAACAAGTCAGATGGCCAAGTTTAAACCTTGCTTGAAAGTAATAAAACTTTTATCACTTAGTGGATAATGTATTTTATTTTATACTGCTACTTAATAGGACTGTAATTTTTAATTTACACAATTTTATATAACCAAATTTGCAGGAATTACAGGCACACTTGATTTTTATGGGCTTGTTAAAGATCTTATAACAAATTATGAGGGGGGTGGGGCTAAAATAAAATAAATTTAATTCTATGACATTGACTTTAATCCAGAATTTAAAAACAGTAAGTTGAATCTTGTTAGTCTACTAAGATAATTGATAACATGAATTACTTTAAGATTATATAATTTTAATGAGCTCTGGGCCCAATTTGACAAGAACAGATCCCGGCTTTTCTCCCAAGCTTATCTTCATCTCATTCCCACTTGGGGCTTCATCCCAGTCCCTGCTTCCTCATGTTGCTCCATACACATGGATTCATATTCCTTTGTGAACTAACCTGATACTATTCATATTCAATTCCCAGCTCAGACTGCTTCTTGGATCCCTCATATCAAACTGTCTGGTCTACCACTGAACTTTTGCTGTTGTACTGTAGGGGCTCATTTTATGGGCAAAAGATGAGACACTAGGCTGGATGATGAGAGGGAAGCAGAACTTGATAAGACATAGCAATACATTGATATCTAGAACAACCATTTATTGTATATTTGCAGTCCTCACAGCAACTTGATGACATAAGTAGTGAAAAATCCCATTTTTCAGATGAAGAATATGAAGCTCAGAGAGTTTGATTTATGTTCCATCCTGCAGTTCTCTATCACTTCCAATTGGTCATGCCCAACTGGTCATTCTACACTTTTACTTCTGCTAGTCATTTTCCTACTCAGAACCTCACACTATTTCTGATGCTTTTAATAACTGGACACAGCCCACTTTCTTGTTTCCATCTCATAAAGTTCAAACATGAATTTTCCAGAAAAGCCAGGTGAATCCACTCTTTCTTATCAGAACCCACCTTGTTTGTCACTGCCCCCAATCCTTCAGTGATAACGTACATTCCACTTCCTCAAGATACTCTGTAGCAACTGTGGTTACTGTAGTGCTAGTACCACCCCTGCAGCTTCTGAAGTTCACAGTGACCTTGAATGTCTCAGATTTACTCTGATGTTTATGCGTATCAGTGGCATGGGATTACAAACCATCTCGCATGGCTGTAAGAAGGTACTGAAGGAGAGTGAAGAGAAAAATGAAACGTATAATTGAAAGACAACTTAGAATCCTCATCATCTCCCACACATTTTTCCATTCCCACTATGGCCATTGGGTTTTAAGTGGTATTTTCCACTTACCTTTTTTCAACTTCAGCATCATTTCATGCAGTTTTATATATTTTATTTGACATAAGAATCCAATGTAAGATTGATCTTCTTTCAAGTATTAGTTGTTATATATATTACACAAATATTCTAAACTATTTATTTTGTGTATTTTTTATATTCACAATGTGAGCCCACCAGTCATTTTTTTTTAGTAGGATAATGACAGGCTGAAGCAAGGAAGAATCACCATAGAAGAATTTAGATCAATTTATCGAATTATTGCACACAGAGAAGAAATTATTGAGATTTTCAACACGTATTCTGGAAACCAGAAATTTCTTTTTGAAAAAAACCTGCTTCAATTTTTGATACAAGAACAGTATGCGCTTGACATGACCACAAATATTGCTTTTGAGATCATTCAAAAATATGAGCCTATTGAAGAAGGTATGCTTACATTTCAAAGTTTTCTCAAATATCTAAATGCAAAGTATTTTTTTATGAATTAAAGTTATCAAGTTAAAATTTTCGGATGGGTCAGATTTCTTCTGGATAACGTAAAATATTGGCAGTTTTATTTCTATATTTTATAGACTGTGTATATACTTTTAAGAAAACTGCACTGTGAAAACAGTTACATTCTTTCCTACTTCATTGTCCAGCTCCTTTTTTTTTTTTTTAAACTGCTTTGGTATATCTCTTAAGTGTTCAGAGACCAGCTTAGGCATGGAAAACAAGATGAGATTCTGTTACATGTGCTGTGATGAAAAAGTCTTCATTTTCATTAATAAGTTAAAAACCAAGTAATAGTCTTCTACATTTATACATTATACTATTGAAAATATATGGAAGTATTAAATAGCTAAGTGAAAACTATTCTAGGAAAAAATAAAATATTAGAAAATCACTACTTTCTTCATTGTTTATACATATAATTGTCTATAAAGTTTCATAAACATGAAAAAATTTTTTCCTTCATTTTTGAATATAGTCATCTGGTTTATTTTATTTTTTTAAAGATTTTATTTATTTGAAAGAGAGAGAGAGGGAGAGAGCATGAGTGGTGGCAGGGGTAGAGGGAGAGGGAGAAGCAGACTCTCCACTGAGCAGGGAACCTGACAGGGGCTCAATCCCAGGACCCTGAGATCATGACCTGAGCTGAAGGCAGATGTTTAACCTACTGAGCCACCCAGGTACCCCTTAGTCATCTGGTTTGAATTAAATGACCATTTAAGCTAATCATGTGTCATATAATTTTTTATCTTTGTCCCACTTTTTAATGGGCAAAACATTGCACATTTTTCCACTTATGCATATCTTTAAAGAAATAAAGACATAATATAATAAAATATTCACATAATTATGTAAAAGTACCATTAAAGCAGTGTTTAGCCCTACACAAATTAGTAAAATAGCTCAGAATATTTATTTAACAAGGGAAGTATTAAAATTCAAGTTCTGCCTTTGAAAGTTGGTTTATGTACCAATATTTATGATAATATGGGTTCTAACAAAATCAAACATTTCTTCATTGAGTCATATATTCATAACTTATTCAAATATTTATTTGTGGCAACCAAGTCGGCTTCTGGGGACTGAGGATACTGCCTTATGAAGAATAAGGCAAAGTAGGTCTTATGTTAATGATGGGGGTGTGAAGGAGACTGACAATAAATAAATGTATAAAAGGATAATTTCACAGAATGCTCTGTACTGTGAGCAAAGAGAGTAAACAACCCAGGAAGACTAGCTCTGGTTGGGTGTTTAGGATGGTCCATTCTGAGGATGTGACTTTCAAGCTGAGGCCGAATTGATGAGAAATAACTAGTCATGGGACAAAATGGGAGAAGTTTCTGAGGTCAAGGGAAGAAAAGTATTGGACATGAGTTGGAGAATTCAAGAAACAAGAGGAGAACAGTGTGGCTGGAACTTGGAGAATGAGGGCAAGATGAATTTGGGAGATAAGCAAGGATCAGATCATGTCTGTCTTGCAGGTCATAATTAGGATTTGGGCTCCATGACTCACTGTCATGAAAAGATTTTGGAGAGTTGTAGTGGTAAGACTGAATGCAGTACTAGTGAGAGTTTGGTGTGATCACTATTAAAATTTTTGCAGGTTTGAAACAAGATAAAGAGCTTGCACCAGGATGTAAAACAACTACATCACTAAGCATGCCTGATAAGTTCAGCTGACTACTTCTTTTTTTAACAGCAAAAATTTTCTCTAAAGAAGTAGTGAATTGATTTATGTTTTGGCTCAAGCTCTTTATGCAGTTGCTGACTGGAAACAACCAGTCCACAGATAAGCTCTTTGAGTAGCACTGATGTAGTAGTGAGTATTCAAAAAAAAAAAAAATTACTTTGGCGCCGTTACCTACAGGGGTAAATCAAAAAAGAAAAAGGATAATGGGATGGTTGGCAGTGACATCTTGGAACTGTGTTTGCATTTTAACTATAATACTACACTGTTCATCCATTTCATCGTTTGAGCCTCCCTCCGGCTCGGATACACACCCAAGACCTTGTGTTTCATTTACATGTTTATTGATCACTTATTAAGGCCAATTAGAACTATGATTGGATAGTCCCAAATGCTGCTGGCTCCTCAATCTCATCCCACTTTGGTATGTGATGTGTACCAAATGAGGTTTTTAAATATCCATGAGATTAACTCTCATCTCAATCTTGTAGCTTTTAAGGGCACAAAATTCCTGCTACAGAAAAAAAGAATAAATTCAGGCAAATCTTTACTATTACAATATATGATGCATTTGCCCATATGTTCCCATACTCCTAAATTTGCATGTCTTTCAAAGAGAGAGTTTGCATGCCTATTAACATTTTATATATTCTCTTCTTTCTTTTTTTTTAAGTCAAAATTGTAATAGCATTTTGAATGCTGGCTTTTTTACATTTATGAAGTAATAAACATTTACTTTTGTCACTGTATATTTTTTTCTGATACATTATCTTTAATTGCTGCTTAGTACTATATCATATTTTGAGCCTTAATTTGTTTTCTCCCCCATTTATTTTGCTTTTATAAATAATGCTAGTGTGAGTGAGCATTCTTGCACATCAATCTTTGTCTGAGTCTCTATTTCTATAGTATAAATTCCCAGAAATAAAATTCTTTGCCAAGGATCACTCTCTAGTTTAAAGTGAATATTCACACCAGCTGTTATTTTTAGACAAACTGAATTATGAATAACAAAATAATAATAACAACTAGCATTGATAGAGCTAATTTATGTAATTAATATATAAGGATAGGAGTTATGATTACCATCATTCCAAAGATAGGGAGAAGTTAATTAACATGCTAAATGTGTAACAAGTAAATAGATTTAACTAAAAGTATCTGATTCCAGAGTCAGTGTTTTGCTTAAATACATAATTTTGGTAATATTATGCCAATAGTATAAAAGTTCAGAGATAGTTTACTAAAGATGCTAATATGCAAATGATCCAGCAATTCCATTCATAAACATGTACCCAACAGAAATGTATACATATTTGCACCAAAAGACATGTACTAGTTGTTTATAGCAGCATTCTTTGTAAAAGCCTCCAACTGGAAATTATCTAACTGCTCCTCAAGAATAGAACTGGTAAATAATCATGGTATACTCACACAATGGAATACTATCCAACAATGGGAATAAACAATGTCTAACTATATGCAACTATGAATAAATCATAGTTGAGCAAAATAAATCAGCCACGAAAAAATACGTACTGTGTGAATTCATTCCTATAAAGCACAAAAAACAGAGAAAACTAATCTAGGTGATTACAAGCCAGACCACTGAATACACTTGAGTTAGGAGGGAGAAACTGAAAAGTTAGCAGAAGGCAGGCTTCTGGGGTGCTGCAATGTTTTGTTCTTTGAGGTGGGTGCTGCTTATCTAGATGTTTAGCTTATGGAAATTCATTGACCTATGATATATGTATTTTCTTATATGCATTTTTTTAAGATTTTATTTATTTATTTGACAGAGAGAGACACAGCAAGAGAGGGAACACAAGCAGGGGTAGTGGGAGAGGGAGAAGCAGGCTTCCCACTGAGCAGGGAGCCTGATGTGAGGCTCGATCCCAGGACCATGGGATCATGACCTGAGCTGAAGGCAGATGCCCAACAACTGAGCCATCCAGGCACCCCTCTTATACATATTTTTAAAACATTAAGAAATCAGAGATAAATTAAATAATATACTCTCTACTTGAATGTTGATATAGAAGAACTAGGGGTATTCATTAGAAAAAAAATTGTTTCCACAGAGAAATTAGAAATAGTATCAATATTAATTCTAAATGAATATTTTAGAAACATGCTCTACTAGAGAATAAATTTTAAAATGAGATGTAATTTTTATACAGTTAATGATATTTCTGCATCCCTTTATTTTTTATAGTTAAGAGAGCACACCAGATGTCATTTGAAGGTTTTATAAGATACATGGGTTCACCTGAATGTCAAATACTTAAAACTGACTGTGGAAAAGTTTATCAAGATATGAATCATCCATTAAATGATTATTTTATTTCAAGTTCACATAATACATACTTGGTATCTGACCAGTTACTGGGACCAAGTGACCTTTGGGGATATGTAAGGTATTTATTTTGATTTTTATATCCATTACATTTTACAGCACTTGGAAGTTCCAATAAGTGGTAATTCACAATAAAAGAAGACTATGGATGTTGTGCAATAACATAGGAAAAAGAAATTTTGATTTGTGAATATCTTGGAGAGCCAACCTTCAATGGCTATATAATTATTCTATATTTTAGTATCATATACTTTCCTTCAAATTTTGACTATTGTCCTTCTTTCCCTGATTATTGCCCCTCTGAGGTTTCCTGAATAATTTGGATACCTCTTATAGGAAACCATATGAAGAAGAATGTTCTTATCTTATTTCACCAAAACGTCTTAGATTTTTAAAAAATATGGTTAAAATTATTTCCCAGACATCAAGACACCATGCTACAAGTAAAGGCAACACATAAATAGATAAATTATATACCTTGGCATTTATAGATTAGATAAATATAGAGATTTATATGTCAAATGATTTACATAGATTAAGCAATCTATGCCACACCTCTAATTTTGCACTCTACAATGTATTACATTGTCAATACCAGGCTTCAGCTTAGGCAGTCATCTGAGAATCCATTGGTGAACAAGATTTTCAGAGCTCATGTGTTCATGAGAATAGACATCATAAGCAGGTAAACAGACTGATATTTTCAAGGATAGATTAGTCGCATGGAGAAAGTAAACTAGGGTAACATGAGAGAAAGTAAAGGTGGGGTGGAGGGTGTTACTTTAGTTAAAGTGTCAAGAAAGGCTTCTCAAGGGGTGACATAGTTTGGTATGAGTGATGATAAAGAGGAAGCCTCAGAAATATTTGGTAGGAAGGGCACACTAAGTAGAAGAAATAATAAATGCTTAGGCATATTCAAATGAGAGAAAGCAAGTTTGGCTGGAAACAAATAATGGAGAATGAAGGGAGATGAGTTGGAGGAAGTAGACAGGGTCAGTTTATGAGGGTCTTAAAGGCCATGGAAAGGAAACTGGATTTTATTCCAGTTGCATTGGGCAGTCATTGGAGAGGTTTTCCTTAAAATAATGTCATAATTCGATTTACTTTCTACTGTGCACGAAAGACTGATGGTGTAGGAGTGGAGGTAGAAGATGACTAGAGAAGATATTGTAGCAATGCAGCTGATGATGGTTATGTAGATGATGAATTCATGAGGCAGCTGTTGAGATCAGTGGTTGAATTTGAAATATTTTAAGGAGGTGGAGCCACGAAGGCTTACCAGGTGATCTGAAGGGAGGTATAAGGGAAAGAGAATACTATCAAGATTTTTGGCCTGATAACTTAGCATACAGTGATACTATTGACAGAGATAGTGAAGCCTGCCGAGGCCATTCTAGGGTGTGAGGCAAAAGCAAGAGTTGTGATAGTTCCCACATTTAGTTGAGATACCAATTCATTGTCAAAGGCCTAGGTCAGTCAGTTAAGTATATGCGTCTGGGACTTAGAAGAAATATCTACACTAGAAAAATATAGAATTGGAAGTCATCAATACATAGATGACATTCAAAGCTATGTGATTGGTTGATATTAATTAAGGAAATCATGGGTGGAAAAGATATCTCATAATTCCATGATAATATTAAACTTACAAATGAACATGGCTTCACCAATTTAAAATCTTATGTAAACACATGAATCCATGAGCTCAGAAATGTATCCGTTTAGAATTCCATAAGGATAACCCAATTCATAGCTATACTTTCATTAGAAATTTTACTCATACTTAAATACTTTAATTTTTTGAAAAGGGAAAATATGCATTTTAGCCAAGTTGACTTAGAAATGCAGAAAATTTACTTTTGAATGAAGAAAATGTTCCACCCAACTAAACATTTAAATTTTAATTTAATTTAATTGTATTTAAATTTAATTGTATTTCTTCCACCCACTTGTGGAAGATACACTCTTAGAATGCAAGTTTTTCAAAATTTCTCTACATAGGAGAGGTGGTATAATGTAATGTTGATCGATTAATGCAAAGTTTCTGGTGCTGATCTTTCCTCTCTTTTTGTCCTTTGTTAATTATGTGACAGCTACAACCTCTTTGCTTTTTTTTAAAGATTATTTATTTATTTTGACAGAGAGAGACACAGCGAGAGAGGGAACATAAGCAGAGGGAGTGGGAGAGGCAGGCTTCCTGCTGAGCATGGAGCCTGACGTGGGGCTTGATCCAGGACCCTGGGATCATGACCTGAGCCGAAGGCAGATGCTTAAGGACTGAGCCACCCAGGCACCCCAGCTACAACTTCTTTGATTCTCAACTTCCTCATCTCTAAAAGAGGAAGACTAATATTAACTGCCTTATAGCATTAAATATTTTAATCCATGAAAAGCCCCTTAAACTTATTTAAGTGGAATTTTTTTTTTTTTTTACTGAGTGACAGAGAAATTTCCATTATTCATTTCCAAAAAGGGGATTCAGTGTGAAATAGTAGAAAGTCGCTTCCCTAACACCACTGGGGGAGACACAACTTTCTTTTATGTGCCTCTGAATAAAAGGAGTTGGCTTGACACAGTGAAATCCACTCAAATCATTTTTGCCGGGGACCAAACCATGTAGTGGAAATAAACAGTTTGGTAAACGTTAGCTTGATCTAAGGATAAAATTAAAGCTATCTAGAGAAGTAGCAAGAACCAGTATTATTTAGGTTGTCCTTCATGGAAAGTTTTCTTTCACAATTTGGTTTTTGGCAGTTTTTTTTTGTTTTCCCAGCAGAGTGTTCAAGATTATTCTCTGGTAACAGCCCAGAGGACTGATTTTTTTTAGTGATAAAAAAAAGGCAAGATAATTTACTTTGACAATCAACTGAGGAGAGTGATGCAAACATTTTTTAATAGCAATTAATAAAGTTTACAAATAGATATTGCTTCTTCTCCAATTTAAAATCTAAATATGTAAATAAATCCACAAGATGAGAAATACATTCATTTTGAACTCTACAAATATAGCCCAGTTCAGGACTTGTACGTAAATTAGATCATCACCTAATTCACCCATGGAAATATCAATGGGTAAACAAAATTTTCTTAGAAGAGCACACTAGGTCATTTTTCCAACACAAGGAGAAGCAGACTAACAAAACTGAAATTTTACATTATAGTGCATCACTATATACCTGAATAAAGCCGTGTGCACTTAAAAGGTAAAACAAAAATGGTCTTAAAAAACACACCTCCAAAAAACTCAAAAAAATTTATTATTTATTTAATTTTATATTTTGCATTGTTTTGGTGAAGCCTCCAAAATAGATGAGATATCCTTCCCCTCTAATGCTCTACCTCCTCGGGTTCCCTCCATCTTTCATCCATATTATTCCCAAAGGAGCATAAGATCTCTTTATTTTCTGAATTCAGCAGCTGGATTTTGGGGTTATAATTGCTTTATCTTTGCTCAGTTAACACTTGTCCCTGAATATTGCTTGAGTCATAGTCTTAGAAAGTTGACTAAATTTGATCCCCAAGGAGTATTACATCTAAAAGTTCTATTTTCTCATATGGTCCCTATGTTTCTGTTTGGGAGACCTACTGATTTTCTATCAAGTACTTGGTGTTGGGACCACACTCCCTTTTCCTGTTATGGCTTATGGTAGGGTTTTTCAAATGTTCACATTTGAGGTTAGATCGTTCTTTGCTGCGGGGGGCTGGTCCTGTGCATGGTAGAATGTTTAGCAGGAACCCTGGCTTCTATGAATTAGATTCCAGTTACAAATTTCCTTCCCATTCCCAGTTGTGGCAACCCAAAGTGTCTGCAAACATTGCCAAATGTCTCCTAGGAGTCAAAATTGTCCTGACTGAAAACCACTGACTTAGACACAGTGGGATAACTCAATATACTTCTTGGAAAACAAGTATTAACTTGGTTTTCTCTTGGAAAAAGATCTTCGAGTATAGCAGGGGGCTTCTTCTATCTACTCCCTGATATGTGGCTGTCAATTTCAAAATCCTGATGTCTCAAGTGAGCCCTCTTTTCATTCAGTTTCTCTTCCAAGATTGTATTTTAGGAGATCACTTCTGTCTGCCTGCCACTTGTTTTCTTACATCCCTAGAATTCCCATTTTTTTCTAATAAAAACACAATAAATGTTTATTTATCATGAACTATATCTAACAAACATTTTTTTATGAAACTGAAATTTTAGTTCCTGCCCTTGTAGAAATGAGAGCATAAGGAATAGGGAGAAATTGCAGGATTCACAGTCCCCAGAACTACACATTGCACCATCTTGGTGGTGCTGAAACTATGGATGGCACATGTTACTTCCATGTCGGTCTGTGCTCACAGAAAAGAAGAAAAGTGTGTTCGGTTCAACACAACTACTTGTCTTTTTTATGGATTCTGTTATACATTTGTTGCAAAATCACAAATAGTTTTTGGGATATTTTGACACTATAGCATACATTTTTAATGATCCAGAAATGACAATTTATTTTGTTTAAATTTTGCTAGTGCCCTTGTGAAAGGATGTCGTTGTCTGGAAATTGACTGCTGGGATGGATCACGAAATGAACCTGTTGTATACCATGGTTATACACTCACCAGCAAGCTTCTGTTTAAAACTGTTATCCAATCAATACAGAAATATGCATTCATAGTACGTGCGTATCTTTGTTAAATTATAGTTAAGCACAATATAATTTACTTGCTTCAAAATCCTATAATGCTCGACCTTAGTTTAGATCAGTGATATTTCAAATCGTGTGTTATGATCTATGTAGTATGTAGTTAAAGGTAGATTTATCAAATTTAATCTCAAGTAGTGGGATGAATGTTTCAGGGAACTTTTTTTTAATTGTATGTGTGTGTGTGTGTGTGTGTGTGTGTGTGTATTGTGTTACAATGTAAAATATATTTTTTACTGTGAGTTACAGCCAAAAAAATTTTGAGAAATACTGGTCTATATAATAGTAAATATTTTACCAACATTCAAGTACTTTACTTTCAAAATGCACAATAAAATATGTCAACAATGTATTATATAGATTGTTGACAGTTTTTGTGACTATGATGGCAGCAATTCATACAGCAAAGAGTGTTTAGAAGTTTACTTTGGATTTTAAAAAATTATTGTTGGATTTATTAAGGTTACAGATTCAAAGATCTAGTTCTTTTGAGAGCTTCCAAATTCAGCCTACAAATCCTAGTCTATAAGTTGAGTGGGTTTTAACACTCTGTTTAAAATAATACTTGGTTCTATTTACAAACTTGGCTAATTAACCACCTTCAGACATTTTAAATTGTTTTTGTAAAGTTAGTATATTTGATTTCTTTCTTAAATACTTCAATTGCAGTGCCATTGAAGAGATTTAATAAAATCATACTGAGTACTTAAAAAATGTATATCTAATAAATTAAACTTACAAATTTGATAAACTTGAAGTTCTCCTAAGTAGGTCAAAACATTATCTATAAATATAAACATAACTTAAAAATCACAAATTTAAGTCGACTGCTTTATTATGTGAGAGTATAAAATACTAAAAATTTACAAAATATACATATAAAACATGAAAAATGTCTATTTTAGTATAAAACATTAATACATGGCATTGATTCTCTTAAACATCTAATTTCTAATGATTTCTAAATTTATATCTCTCCCTTGAACTCTATACCAACATAGACAAGTATGTACTGGACATCTCCTCTTGCATATATTTTTTTAAGATTTTATTTATTTATTTGACAGAGAGATATATAGCAAGAGAGGGAACACAGGCAGGGGGAGTGGGAGAGAGAGAAGCAGGTTTCCTGCTGAGCAGGGAGCCCGATGCGGGGCTCAATCCCAGGACCCTGAGATCATGATCTGAGCCGAAGGCAGACACTTAACGACTGAGCCCCAAAGGCACCCCTCTCCTCTTGCATATTTAACCGGCATATTTAACTTAACATGCTTAGAACTGAGTTCCAGATATTCCTCTTCCTCCGGGGTCTGCTCTTCTCACGGTCTTCCCCATCTCAGTTACTGGTAACTCCTGTGTTCAAGCCTAAATCATTGTCAACTTTAACCCTCCTCACCTCATTTCTCTCCAACCCTTCAATAAGTTCTTTAGTATATCCTTGTGAGCCTACTTTCAAAATATATACTGAATTTAACCCCTTCTCCCCATTCTCACTGTCACTGTCCTAGGCAACTACTATCACCTCTCACTTGGATTATTGCAATTAACCCCTTCTTTCCCTTTCCCCTGCAGTTTGATCTCAATGTTTCAGCCAGAGTGACTTTTTGGTAAGTCAAATCATGTCATTTCCCTTCTCAAAACTTTGAATCCCACTCAAAATATGAACTGAAATACATGTTTAACCTGTTTTCTGTTACCTCCGACTCCTACTTGTCTCTCCATTGTTCACATGGCCATTCTGGTCTCCTTACTCTTTTTCAGACACAGCTCAAAGCCCTTGAACTCCCTGTTTCTTTTGTCTGAAACCCAAATACTTGCATGGCAAGCTCTCTCCCATCCTTCAGGGTGGGTAACTGAGGGAATAGAGGCAATCTAAAAATTCAAAGGCCTTGAAAGGATGGAAACCCTTACAACTTCTAAGACTCAAAGAGAAAGAGATGGAATGAAATTTTTTTCATTGTTTTGAACAACAAAGACTCAATGAGACTTCTCAGCTGAACAGGGTGACTCAGT
This sequence comes from Eumetopias jubatus, assembly GCF_037043125.1. Lineage (NCBI taxonomy): Eukaryota > Metazoa > Chordata > Mammalia > Carnivora > Otariidae > Eumetopias > Eumetopias jubatus. The sequence continues at coordinate 54,932,506 of NW_028274814.1, read as the reverse complement.
TTTGTAGCAAAGGTTAGACCGAAGATTGAATTTTCTTTCTTTTTTTTTTTTGAAAGATTATATTATTTTATTTTATCATATATTTATTTATTCACTCCCACCATTCATTTTTTACAAATTTTATTGAAATATAATCTGTATTATATTTATGTACAAGTATATAAATCAACATCATACAGGTTGATACCTTTCTACAAATTGAATACATATAACCAATAGCCAGAGACCTTTCTTGTGCCTTTCCTAGTCATTAACCCCCAAATAAGAGTTGGCAACTGTCTTGACTTCTAATACCACACATTAAGTTTTCCTGTTTTTATACTTTATGTAAGTGGAATAATATCTGTGTATATTCTTATTTATTTATTTTTTATTTAAATTCAATTAACATATAATGTATTATTTGTTTCAGAGGTAGAGGTCAGTGATTCCTCAGTCTCATATAATACCCAGTGTTCATTACATCATATGCCCTCCTTAATGTCTATCACCCAGTTCCCCATCCCCCCACCCCTGTCCCCTACAACAACCCTCAGTTTGTGTCCTGTGCTTAAGAGTTTCTTATGGTTTGTCTCCTTCTCTGATTTCATCTTGTTTTATTTTTTTCCTCTCTTCCCCTATTATCCTCTGTTTTGTTTCTTAAATTCCACATATCAGCGAGATCATATGATAGTTGTCTTTCTCTGATTGACTTATTTCACTTAGCATAATACCCTCTAGTTCCATCCACGTCATTGCAAATGGCAAGATTTCATTTTTTTGATGGCTGAGTAGTATTCTATTGTATATAGATACTACATGTTCTTTATCCATTCATCTGTTGATGGACATCTGTGCTCTTATCATAGTTTGGCTATAAACATTGGTGTGCAGGTGCTCTTTTGGATCACTACATTGTATCTTTGGGGTAAATACCCAAAAGTACAATTGCTGGGTCAAAAGATAGCTTTATTTTCAACCTTTTGAGGAACCTCCATACTGTTTTCCAGAGTGGCTGCACCAGCTTGCATTCCCACCAACAGTGTAAGAGGGTCCCCTTTTCTCCGCATCCCCGCCAACATCTGTGTTTCCTGATTGGTTAATTTTAGCCATTCTGACTGGTGTGAGGTGGTATCTTGTTGTGGTTTTGATTTGTATTTCCCTGATGCTGAGTGATGTTGAACATTTTTTCATGTGTCTGTTGGCCATTTGTATGTCTTCTTTGGAGAAACATCTGTTCATGTCTTCTGCCCATTTCTTGATTGGATTATTTGTTCTTTGGGTGTTAAGTTTGATAAGTTCTTTATAGATTTTGGGTACTAGCCCTTTATCTGATATGTCATTTGCAAATATCTTCTCCCATTCTGTCGGTTGTCTTTTGGTTTTGTTGACTGTTTCTTTTGTTGTGCAAAAGCTTTTTATCTTGATGAAGTCCCCATAGCTCATTTTTGCCTTTGTTTCCCTTGCTTTTGGAGACGTGTCTAGCAAGAAGTTGCTGCAGCCGAGGTCACAGAGGTTGCTCTCTGTGCTCTTCTCTACAAAGGTTGAATTTTCTACTCAAGATAGTCACCATTGATTTGGGGAAGAGAGAGCAATAAAATGAAATAGATGATAATTATGACTAGGAAAGAACTGTGGGTATATATGAGGAGTCTAACATTTTAAGGGAATTACATTGCCAAAACACAACATGATACAACATGGCAAAATAAAACACAAGTGTGATTCTTAGGTGAGCCTTAAAACAACCCTTGGTCAAGAAGTGAGCTGCAAAGGTAGCCTGGTATTAAGGAAAGCAAACTCCTCAATACATACTTTAAATGTGGCCCAGGATAAAAGACAAGAGGACCTTCCCTGAAGGTGGAGCCAAAGACCACAGAAGACCCCCCTGCCCCCCAAAAAAGATGAACTTTCCCCAGTGAGTGTCAGGGTCTAATTGAGAAATCTGTCTGGAGGCCATCACTTTGCCTATTTTCAAAATCATTTTTTATATTTGGGAAAAAATTTTACAATGTTCTCTTGATATTAGACTAGGGCATTTATATGTATGTGAGTATATATGAGGTTATTGTAGTAGGCTGAATAAGGGCCCACAAAGGTTCTACTTCCTGGAACCTGTAAATGTTACTTTATTTGGAAAAAGAGTCTTTGCAGATGGATGAAATCAAGGACCTTGAGATAAGGTGATTATCCAGCATGACTGGGTGGGCCCAAATGCCACACAGAAGAGGAGACAACCTAAAGATGAGGGGTAGAGATTGGAGTGATATGGCCACAAGCCAACAAAAGTTGGCAACCACAAGAAGCTATAAGAGGGAAGGAATAGATCTCCCTTAGAGCCTGCTGCTCCCTTCATTTTAGCCAGTGAAACTGCTTTTAAAAGTTTGGCCCCTAGAATTATGAAAGAACAAATTTCTGTTGCTTCAAGCAACCAAGTTTGTGGTCAATTGCTACAGCAGCCACAAAAACCAATATACTCATACATTAAAAAGGAAGGATATTGTATCTCCTATTCAAAGGTCTATGATAATGCAACAGACCTTGCACGTCCTTGGTTTGTTTACAAGTTGGTAAATTTGTGTCCCGATAAGTATATAGGAAACAAAATAAAGAAAATTTTAAATGAGACTCCAAAATGAATGTGGTTTCTCTATTTTGTGGCACATTTCAAATTTACGGTGGTGACAAACGGCAGAAAATATCTTTGTAAAGCCATCTTTACTTAATAGATTCTCTTTATTATTATCTTTATTTTTGTTTCTAATTATAAAGCCATGAGTTTTGATTATAGACTTTGAAACTAAAACAGTAGAAAATTAACATCTCCTCTAACTTCTCTGTGTTAAAGTTTCCTTCACATTTAAAAATATCTAAATAAATAAATATATATGGTAAGCAAATATATATATGCTTAAAACATTAAAATGTAGAATATTACTCTTTAGCAACTTGGTTTTTTCCTCATGAGACAATATCATAGATACCTTTCTATAGCAGACCTCCTTCTTACCAGACTTACATCATTCCTTTAAATGGACGTGACATAATTTATTTAAACAAATACCTACTGTTGGATGCTTCAGTTGTTTCCTATATTTCTAGTATAAATAGTAATAATCTTCCTTTTCATACAGATTTAATGTTCCCTGTTATGTCAAAATCAAAAGTAATTTCAGTTTAAAGAATACTTATTTTGCAAAAGTACAGAACATTGAATGTAAGTTTTAAAATAGACGAACTGTTTCTATTAATTGCATGAAAATCGTTGAGGCATTCTGATCAATAACGTAGCAATGGTTAATTTTTTAGACGTCTGACTACCCAGTGGTGCTCTCTTTAGAGAACCACTGCTCCCCTTCCCAACAAGAAGTGATGGCAGACATTTTGCAGTCTGTTTTTGGAGATGCCTTGCTTTCTGATATGCTTGATGATTTTCCAGACAAACTACCTTCACCAAAGGTAACCTTTTGTCTGAGAAGCTCAGGTTAATAAAAAAAGAAAAAGCATGTCACTATTATATTGATCCATAAAACTGGGTGAGAGATCAGTGAAAATGCTTAGTTTTGATGATGCATAGAGGTGTATTTTTGCAATGTGTTGCCTGGGAAATGTTCCCGTGAGCATCTAAGTAAATGTATGTTGATAAAGAGAATATATAGAGATATAGGTAAAAACTCTCATTTTTATTGTGTACCATACCCCATGAGTCCAAAATTTCAAGTCAGTTAATATTAGGCCACAGGAATTTGTTATGTTTTATAGGCAAAGGCGAAGAAAGAGGCAAAGATCTGGGTTATTAATAGAGTCCGTGTCCAATTCCTTAGCATCTGGGTGGCTTGCCCCACCCCCTTTTTAAAAAAGATTTATTTATTTACTCGAGAGGGAGAGAGGGTGAAAGAGATTGGGGGAGGGCAGAGGGAGAGAGACTCTAAGCAGACTGCACTGAGTGTGGAGCCCCATGCAGGGCTCAATCTCACAGCCCTGAGATCACCACCTGAGCCAAGACCAAGAGTCAGATGCTTAACTGACTGTGCCACTTAGGTGCCCCTTCCCTTCCCCCCCCTTTTTTTTAATCTGCTCTTTTCAGTTTCTCTGTCTCTTATGGGACCCTTTCCATCTTCAACTGAGAATATTCAAATACTTGGTTTAAAAATGCACTCCCACCCTAGCCTCATGATTTCGATTTCTCTTCAGCTATCTCTTTATTATTCTCTGTTTCAACCTAAATTTCCACTTTCTCATCTCCTCACAACCTAATGGGCTTCCTCCACCTGCACCTCAGTAAGTTTCTCATTGTCATCAGAGACTTTTCTACCAGTAAATTCTAACAGACTTATTTCAGTCACCATCTGACTTTTTTCCTTCACAACATTCAATGCTGGGAAGCCTCCTTCCTTTCCTTGAAACACTTTCTTCTGTAATACCATATTTTTTAGGTTTTCCTCATTCCTCTCTGGCCAGTTTTTCTTAGTTTCCTCTGCCAGCCTAGTCCTCTCATCCCAAATTTCATGAGGTGATAGACGAGTGAACTTTTTTTTTTGCATGACATGATAGTATTGTCTAACACTCACTAGTTTCATTTTGATGTGTCATCATTTTGGTGTTTAGAGCAGTGCTTTTGTAATATTTGAATATTTTCCTTTATATTTTTCCATATTTTATTTAGATGAGTGGAAAATTTAAAGATGAATGTTGTGACACTGGTGATGAGAAGTTTAAGACTCATGATAGTATTGAAATGAACAAAAAAATTGAACAGATGGAAAAACTGACTCTTTCACCCCATAAGAATGCTCACAACTAAATGTGCACAGTTATGACAGAAAAGAGATTAAAGACCTTGTGAAAAGTACTGGAAACATACCATCAAAGATTTAATCTAATCAAAGATGTAATCTAAGGTTTAATCTAATTGTCTAATTCAGGAAATTATAACAATGTATAGTTTTCTAGGAATAGGATTCCTCCTCCTATTTATAAATCAACTTTCTGCGGATATGTAGTTTTCATTAACATTTTTGTTTCTGTACTAAAGTAAGGGGATGCTTTCCAATGACTAAATGAGGAATTAGAGATAGAGTCGTTTTCTCATTCCTCACTCGGTCACTGGGGTACAAAAGAATTGCCTAGAGACTTGTTAAAGAGGCATAATTCCAGCCCCACAACTCAAGATTCTGATTCTTTAATTTTGAAGTAAATCCCAGGAATCTGTTCCTTTAACAAGCACTCCAGGTGATGCTTTTTTTTTTTTTTTAAGATTTATTTATCTATTTAAGAGAGAGAGAGAGAGAGAGCAGGGGGAGAGGCAGAGGGAGAGGGAGAGAGAGAATCTCAAGCAGACTCCTTACTCAGTGTGGAGCCCGACGCAGGGCACGATTCCATGACCCTGAGATCATGACCTGAGCCAAATCAGAGTTGGATGCTTAACTGACTGAGCCCAGGTGATGCTTTTGATGCATGTGGTTGTATAGTGCACTTTGGTAAGCTCCATATTAGAGAGTAATATAAGGGCCATAGTAATAGAGAGAAGGTCTAACGTGATGGAGTAATTCGAGTGGGTACCTGAGGATAGTAAAGGGAATGGACAAATCAAAGCTCCTTGAAGAAAAGAACTTTATTTCATAGTCCAGATTTCAGCAGTATTATATATTAAACATAGCAGGCATTTAATAAATACATTGATAGGGGTGCCTGGCTGGCTCAGTCAGTAAGGCATGTAACTCTCGATCCCAGGGTCATGAGTTCAAGCCCCATATTTGGTGTGGAGCCTCCTTAGAAAAAAAAAGTACGTTGGTAAATTAATTAATAGTTGAAAAGGGCAGGGATAAATAAGTGAAAGAAAGGAACTGGAAGTCTTTGGATTTAGAATGAGTGACTCTGATGGTCAATTTTGCCATGATCCTCGTTTTGATGGACAGGAAATACTGTGTTGATGATGCTTGTGGCCAGTACAGTTGAAATATGAAGATTTGCAAATCTTTAACTTAAATTTAGTCTATTCTAGGTGTCAAACATTACAATAGACATTTTTGAATACCTGATCTCATTTAATACTTTTTAATGTTGGGTAGCAGAGTAATGATCTGAAGCATTTACTACCAGAAGTTGTAACATTCTTTTATAGCATTTCAAGCGTTTTAATATATATATAAATATAGAAAATATATTATAAATAAATATATAAAAATTATACATATATACAATATGTGTGTGTATATATATACACATATAATTTTCATGTATGTCAGTTTTTTAAAATAGTAGGAATTTTTGGAAAGTAAAACAAATGGAGCCATAGTAAATCCCAATCATATAACAGGCTTATTTTGAGGTAAATTTTAGTCGATACTATAATATCACTGGTTTCTATGGTATTATAGGAGTATGGAAAAAGATGGAGTTCTTACATATTTTACTACTGTGGGCTAACTGAAAACATGGTGAAAGACTTTTCAATGACTGTTCAAATGCAAACTTCCCTATAAATGTGTAATTGTATCTCTCTTTCAAATCGTTTCTGTAGGCATTAAAATTCAAAATATTAGTTAGAAACAAGAAAATAGGATCCTTAAGGGAAACCCGTGAAAGAAAAGGTTCTGATAAGCATGGTCAGGTAGAGGAATATGAAGAGATAGATCAAGATGTGGACGATGAAGTCAAAGAATCAAAAGCATTGGCTATTTTAGAAGACGATTCACAGAAGGAACCAGGGGCAATTATTGCAGCTGGATTACCACTTTTCAGGAGAAGGAGGGTGAGATGATACTTTATGAAAATCTTACAAGTGATTGAAAAGTTGTTTTATTTTCTTACTGGTAGAGAATTAAACATTTTTTTTTTTGGAGGGAAAAATCTTTTTCTCATAAAAATTCTAGTCTTTCATTTAAAACTTGTTTGGAAAAAATTAACATGGGAAAAGAAAATTTTAAAGTTATATCTTTTCCTGTGTTGTTTTTATTTTATTTTTTAAAATTTATTTCTTTATTTGAGAGAAAGAGAGAGTAGGGCAAGAGTGGGGGAAGGGGCAGAGGGAGAGAGAGGGAGAGACTCTCCAGCAGACTTCCAACTGAGCCTGGAGCCCAACAGGCCCTTGATCTCATGACCCATGCAATCATGACCTGAGCTGAAATCAAGAGTCAGACACCTAATCAGCTGAGCCATACAGGTGCTCCTGGCTGTTTTTAACGTTTTCTTAATGGTCCAATTTTATACATTTTTATGTACTAGGCATTGTGCAATGTACAAAATATAAACAACATAATATTTCTGCCCTCAAGGAGACCATACTCTCAGAGACAAGAAAATCACCATTATAATATATAGTATTATAAGTACACAAATTAGCATGACAAAAGAAGGTATCTTGAGTTGCAAGTGACATTAAACTAATTCAGCTGGTTTAAGTAAAATGTGAATTAGGTAATTGGCTCACATCAATGAAAAGTTCAGGGAAAGGGGTTCAGATTTCAGGAATGACGTGGTATAATATCTCAAGCAAAGTCCACAGAACTTTCTCTAACTTTGGATCCACTTTCTCTACATCGGTGCAAGACTTCTCCAAAGCTTTAGCTTCAGATGCTTTCAGGCTCAATCCAATGGAAGACCTACTTATCTCTCACATGACCAAGCAAATGTTTTTGGGCATTGGCTATAATCAAGTTATGGGCACAGCCCAGAGTCAAATGCTATTGCTAGGGAACTGCAAAGCTCTGATTAGCCAGGTTTGAGCCACATTATCAACACTTAAGCCCATGGATTGAGCTTGGGCAAGGAATGTTTTCCCAAAACAAAACTTGTGAAGGGGATAGCAGAGGTGTAGAAGGTCTAGTTGCTGGCATGTAAAAGAATAAATGTGTACCATACAGCAGAAGTTATTCCCAAATGTTAGATCATATTGGACATACACTTACTCATGACTAAATATCCTCAAGTTGCAAAATTCACAAGAATAAACAGATCTTTGGGGAAAAGGAAATAGTAATAATTGTCATCTTCAATACTTACTACAGTAGTTGGGATTTTAAATGTATGCTGTCTCCTGTTAACATTAAATACTACCATCAGGAAAAATAATCACATTGATGAATTCCAAATGGTTTTTGAGGAGATAATGTTATGAAAAGACTCATATAATTGATCTGAAAGTATATTTTCTTTACTGGAAGAGGAATTTTTCAAATGATTTATTGCAAAAACATGAAATTGCTGCATTTTATTTTTGTACCACATAGGTAAAAGTGGCTATGGCCCTATCTGATCTTGTCATTTATACCAAAGCTGAGAAGTTCATAAGCTTTCAGCATTCAAGACTGTATCAGCAATTTAATGAAAGTAATTCTATTGGGGAGTCAGAAGCCCGAAAACTTTCAAAGTTGAAAGGTAAATTCTTATGATTCAAACAGATGAAGTGTTTAAACAACTTTAGTTCACTGCAAAGGTGTCAAGATTGGTCAGTGACATTTCTAAAACTATATTCTCATAAATTTTCAACGTATTTAATGTAATTAAAAAAGGCTATATGCCTCAAATCACAATAAGTGATTTCACAGAACTTGTTTAATTGACTTCTTTAAGTCCTGAGATTTTGATTGAGAATGTCCAGTGTGGACAGTTTTGTGGGTGGGGCCCTGATGAGCTCTTTGTAGAGGAGAGTGATGAGTGACAAGGCTGCAGAGGTAGGCAGAGCCAAATCACAAGAAATGTGAACTTTGTCCTAAAATCAAAGGTGAACAGGATTGAAATCTCAGGAGTCACACCATCCCCTCTGTGTTTCTGAAGGATGCCTTTGATAGCAGCGTAAAGGCGAGACTCCTTGTAGGGAGGAAATGATGAGGGCTCATGGTAGAGGGAGCCATGGTGAACTATGTGGACTCAGTAGGCACGTGAGGTAGACAATTAAATAGACCTAGAGGCTGTGTGTCCAAGGTGAGGGAGAAGGAGGACATGGCATCCACGCCAGGCTGCCAGATGGCTGTACAGAGTATGCACTGTCCCTTCACATCTTCAGTGGTACCGTTGGTCTCCGCATCTTTTCACTGTCTTCTGATTCTGAACCCGAGGTGGATTATTCTGTTGCTAGAGCCAAAGATGCAACAAGGCCTTGGAAAGAGAATGGGAAGCCGATTCTACCCTATTCTCAGCCTTATATGGTGGGGGATAACCTGAACTTAAAAAGGCGGGGGGAAAGGGATGGGCAGTTAACTCAGCAGTCAAGTGACTCTCCAAATCCTTCTTAAAAAATGCAATCTACCATCCTGTGTAGAAACACCATGACAGGTGAATCAGCACCTGCAACTGACTCAAAACAGCTGTTGGCTGTTTGGAAATGCAGAGTCCGATATATTTGTTGGTTAACCTCTTTGGGCTGGCCACTGGCACCCAAGGGTTTTGAGGTATAATTCAGCTCATCTCTTCAAACTGGCTCTGGATATTTTAGGGCCTTTTTGTTTGTTTTTTAAGCTGTAGATTATGACCAAAAATCAATTCAGTAAATCTGAACCACTGCCGTTAAAATAACAGAGTAGAATAGGATGGAATAGAATAGAATAATGGAGATGCAATAAGAGTATTATTTTATGAAATAATTATGTGTGTGTACTGTGTGTTGGGTGTGATATAAGATATATTTCTTACTGTGAGTATTGTCAACCGAGTTTGAATTTGAATGACCTACTTTGCTAGTCTCTAGTCTTTCAAATTATTGGATAGTTTTTGTTGTTTCTCAAGGGGACAAGCCCTCTGGGCACAGCAAAAGTTGTTATAATTCTCTCACTCTCATTGTATTAGACACTTGCTCAAAATTTGAAAAGGTACTGGGCAGTTCTGAGTAGAGTCATAAAGTGCAGCATCACCATTTCTTTGGAGAGAGTATAGGGCAATTTTCTTGCACCAAAATCCAATGATAAATAATTAATGATGTGGGCAAAGGTGTACTCTAAGATAATGTCCATCATTATTTTTTAAAATTTTTTAGAAGATTTTATTTATTTATTTGGGAGAGAGAAAGGGAGAGAGAGAGAGAACACGTGGGGGGAGGGGGGAGGGAGAAGCAGGATCCCTGTGGAGCAGGAAGCCTGATGCAGGACTTGGTCCCAGGATCATGACCTGAGCTGAAGGCAGATGCTTAACCGACTGAGCCACCCAGGCACCCAGAATGTCCATTATTATTAAAAACTTAAATGTTACTTATTATATAATGCAGAAAAATAAGAAACAACTATTTATATGCATGGATACTTTTCAGTCATTTAAAAATAATGTAGTAGGTGAATAGTATTGAAATGGAATGATTTTTTATGTTATTTTTAAGTAAAAGAAAAGGAAGTTTATAAAAGGGAACAAACAATATGATTCAATTAAAAAATAAGAATATACCTATGACAATAGAGTGGAAAGATATATACCAAGAGGTTACTGGTTATTAATTAAGTGATGAGATTATATATAGTTTTATTTCTTATTTTTTATTTGATTTTCTCATTTATCTAAGATGAACATAAATTGCATTTATAGTAACATAGTGTGTTTAATTTCTAAAGGTCAATTTCAGAAGTAACTAGATCATATTATGTTAAGGGTCTTTAGTGATCATGCATGTTTATCACTTTGTAGATAGGAAAAATTAAGATCCAGAAGAGTATACATCTTACCAAAAGATAAATACCTTGCTTAGGGCTGGATAAGGGATCATGATAGTTGGACAACATGGTGCCTTTATACATGAGTAGCTTCAAAATAAACTTTCTCTCAAGGAGTGTATAACTTCTAAAATTGAGAGCTGATGAAGTTGATTATAATTATTAACTTCAGCAATTATAATTTCTTTACTTGACAACGCTTCCTAAAGAATAGTATGTGGAATGAGGGTGGCATCAATTCAATTCCAGTTTGACCAGCAAATGTAGTGGGCCCCAGGCAGTAACCATTTCTCCCAATACTGGTCACCATATTAGCAGGAGTAGTTGTGGGAAAAGGACCTGCTTAGTGAAAGAATAAAAGCCTCGGAGAAACACGAAATCTATGTTGAAAAATTTGAAGGGTGTCCAATGGTAAAGGGTACAAATGAGTTTTGAATCTCAAGTGATTTAGATAGAACATATATAAATAGAAACTTATAAAAATAGATAAGTAGAAACATAAAAAATAGAGAAACAAATGGACTGTGTGTGTGTGTGTTATAAGTATAGACCTTATCTCAGTAAGGGAAATATTTGAAAATAATCAGAACTACAGTAGTCCCCTTATCCATGGGAGACACATTCCAAGACCCCCAGTGGATGCCTGACACTGTGGAGTACTGAATCCTATATATACTATGTTTTTTTGTTTTGTTTTGTTTTAGGATTTTACTTATTTATTTGACAGAGAGAGACACCGCGAGAGAGGGAACACAAGCAGGGGGAGTGGGAAAGGGAGAAGCAGGCTTCCTGTGGAGCAGGGAGCCCATTGCGGTGCTCAATCCCAAGACCCCAGGATCATGACTTGAGTCAAAGGCAGATGCTCAACGACTGAGCCACCCAGGAGCCCCTAGGTTTTTTTTATTATACATATATATCTATGATAAATTTAATTTATAAGTTAGGCACAGAGATTGACAACAATAACTAATAATGAAATAGAACAGTGGTAACAATATACTGTAATAAAACTTATGTGAATGTGATCTCTCTCAAAAATATCTTATTGCACTTCACTCACCCTTCTTGTGATTATGTGAGATGCTAAAATGTCTACCTGATGAGATGAGATGAACGATACATGCGTTGTGATGCATTGTTAGGGTACTAGCAAACTTCTGGTGATTTGTCAGAAGTAGGATCATCTGCTTCAGACCCTGGTTGATTGTAGGTAATTGAGACCACCAGAAGCAAAACCACGGATAAAGGGGGACTGTTGTACTGGGAGGTAGCAAATTCTCTTTCAATGGAGAGATGCAAACAGAGATTGAAGGAATTTTGAGGGAAGATGCTGTGGTGGTTAGGGTTGGGAGCTGAACTGAATAACTTTAACATCCCTTTGAACCTTAATAACCTGTTGGTTATTCAACTGGATTAATTTGGATGGCATTATATATCTTTATATGACTTACATGTGATTCTGCCCTAACGCAAAAACCAAAGTAAAAAAAAAAGACAAAATGGAGAAAGATGCAACTTTTGTTTTAAAACATGATTACATTTTATTTGGAAATTTTATATATTCTTATGTCAAAGTGAGATTAATTTGGGTGTGAAAACAAATATATTAATCATTTTTTCTCAAGTGAATGATTAATATACATAAAATTGTATAATAAACAATTATTAACTTCTCAATAACAGTGAATTACACTGTCAAACAAAGGCATGGATTTATTTTGATTTCCATGAATTGCAGATATTTTTGCTAAGACATACGTATCAAAAGTACTGAAACAATTATAGAATTATATAATATATAGAAGCATAGCAGTGTATTTAATTATTTGAAATCTTTCACAATGTTCTCATATATATGTTTTTAGGCCACGAGTTTATTCTTCACACCAGCAAGTTCATTACCAGAATTTATCCCAAAGCAACAAGAGCAGACTCCTCTAATTTTAATCCTCAAGAATTTTGGAATATAGGTTGTCAAATGGGTATGTTATATAGAATAGTGAGTTTCTGCAAAAATAAGATAAAATAAGTTCATTTTGTGAATTAATGAAAGATTTATGAAAAGTTTCCCAAGTAGATTTTTTTGGCCCTGGGTGTTTTAGGGTCAGGCAATAATGATGAATCATTAGTTTCAAGAGCTGAAGTTATTCCTAAATGGGTCAGAGAGGTTAACTCTAAGTGAGGGTTAGGGGCATGGAAGTTAAATTCATGAAGAGTTGGCATTGGATGTGTAGGAAGAGAAAAAAGACATCGAAATGGACGTAAGAGGACAGTGAATATCAAATCCTTTGCTTGAAAGATTTGCTAAGGGCCTCTTTCAATCAAGGGACTTCTTCCTTTTATACTTTATACCGGCTTCTGCCTTCACAGTATTGAAAAATGAATGAGATTTTGTGGCCCTGTTACTTGTCTTTACCAGACTCTCCCTATTCCAAATTGATTTGCTGTTACAGCACAGGCACTAACCAGTCAGAGGGTGCCAGGTGTGAACCCCTCTGCCCCTGGCTCGCGGCAAGGCCCATCGGTTTGTGGAGGGAGGGAGAGAGTAGGGTTGGGGTCGGTGGGTGAGGGAGTGTTAGGGGAGTGGAGGATGATACTGCATATAGTGGCTATTTACCAACCTCTACGGAGGGACTTCTATATTTTAACACCAATTATTGCTCTGCTTGTTTCCCACTTCCTCTTCAAGTGATTACAGTATCTCTTTGGGCCTGAAAATTTTAAATATACTCATATCTTTTCTTCTGGCATTAAGTGTACTGATTTTCTCTATTCTCCTATTTCCTGAATGTCATCTGACCTGCACATTGCTATTCTGTAATCTATACTGTGTATCGTTTGGATGTTTAAACCAAAGCTATAAAATGATTTAAAAATTAAAACTCATCTTCATACATTAATATACACATAGCAGGAAGACATGTTTAAAAATCAGCAATTATTTGGCTAATGATGCTCACTCTTACAATGTTTGGACATATAAAATCCATGATTCGGTTTCAGTAAATCTTTGAGCTGTGTTTCTTTAGATGTACCCTCTCTTTCCTGACAATATCGAAATACTTTTTTCTCACAGTGGCCTTAAATTTCCAGACCCCTGGTCTGCCTATGGATCTTCAAAATGGGAAATTTTTGGATAATGGTTGTTCTGGATATATCTTGAAACCACATTTCCTAAGAGATATTAAAACAGAGTTTAATCCAAATGAAACACCAAAAGACATTGATCCAGTTACACTTACGATAAGGGTAAGATGAATAACTTTCTTTTTCGGGGGGGTTACTATAGAAGCTAAAGAGTCTGCATTAATATTTTGAGTTCCACTGATTTCCTTTAATGTCCTTTAAATTTCTGTTCATCTTGGGGCGCCTGGGTGGCTCAGTCGTTAAGTGTCTGCCTTCAGCTCAGGTCATGATCCCAGGGTCCTGGGATAGAGCCCAGCATTGGGTTCCCTGCTCGGCGGGAAGCCTGCTTCTCCCTCTCCCACTCCCCCTGCTTGTGTTCCCTCTCTCTCTCTCTCTCTCTCTCTATCTGTCAGATAAATAAATAAAATCTTTTAAAAAAATTTCTGTTCATCTTTTTCGGTATCGCTCCATATCTGAAAAATCTTTTTGTTGACTTTTTTGCATGAATGACTACCTGCTTGTGAATAGAAATATTGAGGCTGAAAGCTTCTCCTCTCCAAAGTCTATGTTATCCCATTGTCTTTAGGCATTTAATATTGTGATAGAGAAGTCTGAGTTCAGCCCACTAGTGTAGATATGTGACTCTCTCCCTCCTTAACTTTATAGAGTTTTACTAGAAAATTTTAGGAGCTCTTTGCTTTGTCATTAATCTCCAGAATTAGACTTTCACAGTTCCAGATTTTTGCCCCTTGTCTCTGAATATTCTTTGATTAGTATTTAGAAACCCAAAGTTATCCATATGCTTTTCTTGAGTATCTGCCTGCATGTTTACTAATTCCTGTCAACTCTATCACTGTCTCTTTTTTCCTGCCTTTGGCTTTTTTCCATATTTGATTTTATTCTTTACTGATTCTAATGTAGATATGAATTTTTCTCCTGCATTATCAGTTTCTCCCCTCCAATTTTTAGTTACCTCATACTGCTTCGTTTTTATTTCTGTCTGTATCCTATCCAGCATCCTTCCCCACCCCTCCAACCCCTGTCTTCTTAGATTCTGTGTGATTTTATTGGGAGCAAAAGTATTTGTCTAAAATTTATTGTTTCCAAAAAGTATAGACTTTCTGAAAACTTTCTTATTTTTCTATAACTTAAGTGCTCTATTTATTTCCTTTTTTAAAAATGTCCCTGAATCTTCTGAAAAGCCCTTAGCTTTTTTCTCTCCACTTAGTTATAAGCAATTCTATTCTATTTTTTAAAAGATTTAATTAATTAATTAATTAATTAATTAATTAATTTGACAGAGAGAGAGACAGCGAGAGAAGGAACACCATCAGGGAGAGTGGGAGAGGGTGAATCAGGCTTCTCGCTGAGCAGGAAGCCCGATGTGGGGCTCAGTCAGGACCCTGGGATCATGACCTTAGCCGAAGGCAGACGCTTAACCAATTGAGCCACCCAGGCACCCCAGCAATTCTATTTTAGATTGTATCTACAAACCTGTGGTTTGTAACAAATTGGGTGGGTAGGGCTCTTTTGTCCCTCTCTTGGTTTAGCTGATTGCTCCTAGAACCGTATGAACCGTTTCAGATTCTGTTCTGGAATTTTGGTACTTGTATTGCTGTCCCTGGCGAGGATTTTTGTGTTTGCTATTCTGATTGAGGGGAGTGTTGCTAGCTGTCCTGGCTGGTGGGAGCTTCCCTGCTCTGGCGCCCTGGTGGTCAGAGTGCAGGAGATGCTCTAACCCAGACTGCAGGAGATGTTCTAACCCAGACTGCATGCCCTTCATAAGCCTTCCTCTCTTGGCTCCTTCCTCTACTGTCCTGAGGACTTGGGGGACCACTTTCATCCACTTCTGGCCCTAGCCTTTTTGTCCTGGCTGAGAATGGAGATTTAAGAGTCTTCCAGAGATTAACGTGGAAAGAGAGTAGAGCAAAGTTGAATGAGAAAGAAATGATCTCAGCCCCTGAGAGAAACAGTACCAGTGAAGTATGTAGCTGACTTTTTCCTTGGTTTTTAGGGATTTTGTGACTCTAAATTTTTTTTTAAAGATTTTATTTATTTAAGAGAGCTAGAGAGTGTAAGCAAGGGGGTGGGGGAGAGGGATAAGCAGACTCCGTGCTGAACACAGAGCCTGACATGGGGCTCGATCCCACAAACCTGTGATCGTGACCTGAGCCAAAATCAAGAGTGGATGCTTAACTGACTGAGCTACCCACACGCCCTGGATTTTGTGACTTTAAAAGTAGGGACATATAGGGTAGAAAAGTAGGGGCATATAGTAGAAATTGCCTCCAGCACTGGGTGCTGCCCAAAATCAATTAGTTGGCACTCTTTCTAGGATCAGCAAAATATTCTCCATTAAGCTTACTTTGCAAATATTATCGTAACTTTGGCATTTTTTTATTTTTTATTTTTTTAAGATTTTATTTATTTATTTGAGAGAGAGAGAGGGAGAGCACAGGGAAAAGCAGACTCCCCGATGAGCAGAGAACCCGATGTGGGACTCAATCTCAGGATCCTGGGACCCTGACCTGAGCTGAAGGCAGCCAGCCGCTTAACCGACTGAGCCGCCCAGGCGCCCTTTTTTTTTTTGTATTTTTTTAATACAAAAATTTAAAAGATTTATAACTTTTTCTTTTACTTTTTGGTTATGATATAAGCTAGAAAGTATACATTAATATTTTAAGTTCCATTGACTTCCTTTAGGGCCTTTAAATTTCTGTTGATCTCTTTAGCCCCTATAAGGTGGGTGGTATTTCAACGTTTTTCCATATTTGTACCAGTGTCTCCCTGTTGTTTTTTTGTGTGAATGAAAAAACGCGAAAGGCTACATTGTTCTAAACACCTAATCTAGTCATTGTAGTAGCTGTTCTAGTGAGAAAAAGGGATGAATCAGCCACTTTGTATGGTCCCCTCCTACTCCTCACAAATCTCCTTGCTGTGCGTCTGGGGTTTTCCTCTCTCCCTCTCTCTCTCTCTTTTTTTTTCTCTTCTTCCCAAGTGATTCTTCCTTTCTCAAATATGTGGGCTCCTTTACTCTACTGCCTCTGAAGTATTTATGTTGTTAAGGCTTTTTCTTTTTAAAAAAATTTTTAATTTAAATTCAATTTAGTTAACATATAGGATATTATTAGTTTCAGGGGTAAAATTTAGTGATTCATCAGTTGCATATAACACCCAGTGCTCATTACATCACATGCCCTGCTTACTGCCTGTCACCCAGTTATCCCATTCCCCCACTCACCTCCTCTCCAGCAACCCCCAGTTTGTTTCCCAGAGTTGAGACTTTTATGGTTTGCCACCCTCTCTGTTTTTAATCTTATTTTATTTTTTCCCTTCCCCTTTGTTCATCTGTTTTGCTCCTTAAGTTGCACATGAGTGAAATCATATGGTATTTGTCTTTCTTTGACTTATTTCGCTTAGCATAGTACCCTCTAGTCCATACGTGTTGCTGCAAATGGCAAGAGTTCATTCTTTTTGATGGATGAGTAGTATTCCATTGTATATATGTATGTATGTATCCATATATACAATGGAATACTACTCAAAGTAAGCATATATATATATATATATATATATATATATATATATATATATACCACTTCTTCTTTGTCCATTCATCTGTCGGTGGACATCTGGGCTCTTTCCATAGTTTGGCTATTGTGGACACTGCTACTATAAACATTGGGGTGCATGTGTCCCTTCGAATCACTACTTTTGTATCCTTTGGATAAATACCTAGAAGTGCAATTGCTGGATCATAGGTAGTTCTATTTTTAACTTTTTTAGGAACCTCCATATTGCTTTCCAGAGTGGCTGCATCAACTTGCACTCCCACCAAGAGTGCAAGAGGGTTTCCCTTTCTCCGCATCCCCACCAACATCTCTTGTTTCCTGACTTGTTAATCTTAGCCATTCTGACCAGTGTGAGGCGATATCTTGTGGTTTTGATTTGTATTTCCTTGATGCCAAGTGATGTAGAGCATTTTTTCATGTGTCTGTTAGGCTAAGGCTTTCTCTTAATCCTTATCTCAAACTAAATATTCTCCTTGTGTCCTTTTATATACATTCATGGTTTCAACTACCAAGAGTGCTCAAATCTTCAATCTGACTTCATTTCTGGAATGTAAAGACATATTTTAAATATCCTACTTAACATCCTTACCTGTTTAATCCTTGTTCTGTCAAGCTTAACATATTAAAGTCTGAACGTCCCTTCCTAGTCTAATCTTATTTTCTTTAAATGTCAATGATCTCCATCGAATTCATTGTGTCAATTAATTCAGGCTAGAAAATTGGGAAGCATTCCTCTCTTCCACATCTGTCACTTCCCATGTCCCATCTCTAAATTTTATTAATTAGAAATGTCGTCCTTACCCAATCCCTTGGTCTGATGCCATTTGCCACTGACCCCCCTCCCCCCTTTTTAAAGGAATTTGTTACCTGTCATTACATTTATTCTTTTGGCCTCCTAAGGGTTTTTCACATAGCCTGTCTCAGTTCTGATTCATCTTCCCCAAATTGCCCAGAGACATTGTGCCCCACTGCTAATCTCATCGTGCCTACTTAATGTTTCTTTGGGTGTCCTGCTTGCTTTCTTAGTCAGGGCTTAGCCTAATTCTCTAGGCTCTTCTCTCTCCACGTCTAGTCTTGCACCTTATTCTGTAACCATATGACACCTCCACGCATTACATATGCTTTTTCATTTGACTGGGTCATTCTTCCATCCTTCACCTTCCTGTTGCATTCAGACTCATTTTTCAAGACTTAAGGATCACTTCTTTTCAGAAGTTTTTTTTTTCCTACACTAAAATAGTTAGGCTTCTTTTTGTAGTTTTGTTTTTCCATAACACCCTATACCATAATATGTATTATACAGGTATACATCAGAGATATTGCAGGTTTGGTTCCAGACCACCACAATAGAGTGAATATCACAATAAAGCAAGCCAAATGAACTTTTTGGTTTCCCAGAGCATATGAAAGTTATGTTTATACTATAGTCTATTAAATGTGCAATAGTATAATGTCTAAAAAAAAACAATGTACATACCTTAATTAAAAATACTTAGTCACTAAAAAGTGCTAACCATCATCTGAGCTTTGAGTGAGTCACAATCTTTTGGCTGGTAGAAGGTCTTGCCTGGATGTGGACGGCTGCTGACTGATCAGGGTGGTGGTTGCTCAAGGTCAGGGTGGCTGTGGTACCATTTGTCAACTACGTTGATGTGGTCTTCTAAATCCTTTGTTGTCATTTTGACAATCATCACAGCATCTTCACCAGGAGTAGATCTCAGCTCAAGAAATCACTTTCTTTGCTCATCCACCAGAAGCAACTCCACATCTGTTCAAGTTTGACCATGAGATTGGAGTAATTCAGTCACATCTTCGGGCTCCAATTCTGACTGTAGTTCTCTTGCTCTCTCCACCCCATCTGCAGTCAGAACACACACATGTATTAGTGTGCTGTCTTATATGGGCATGGTTCGTGGCACCTCCAAAAAATTACAACAGTGACATCAAAGATCACTGATCGCAGATCCCCATAATAAATATAATAATAGTGAAAAAGTTCAAAATACTGTGAGAGTTACCAAAATGTGACAGAGAAACATGCAGTGGGTAACTGCTGTTGAAAAAAATGGTGCCCATAGAATTGCTCAATGCAGAATTGCCACAAACCCTCAGTTTGTAAAAAAATGCAATATCTGCAAAATAGAGTAAAACAAAGCTTGATAACATGAGGTATGTCTGTACTCATTTATTTACTTGGACTTGTCTTTCTCCCCCGCTTGTCTGAAGGCCCTGGAAGGATAAAGACTGTGTTTTGTTCAAGTCTTATCACAATGTCTGACACAAAGTATATGCTCAATATATGTAAGTTAATCGAATGATTTCTTTTGCAAGTTAGGAATAGTAAGGAGAACAGATGTGCTCTTTTATTGAGAAAGCAAAGAGAGAAGGTAGCTAGTATGCACAGATGTTTACAAATGCCACCTGTTTGTTTCTGAAGGGTCTCATATGGGGATGTAAGAGGCATATAGGGATGTAGGTAATAAAACAGGCAGGATTAATGATTTTCCTGGCCAACTGCTGCCATAGCCATGTGGGTCCTTCTCTCTTGCTTTGATTGTCCTGGAGAGCTTTGAATCCAACTTGTACAAATTGTGGAAGGCATGACTGGGGAATCAAAAGACCTAGTTTTACCATTAGCTTACATCCTTGATGAAGACATTTCAGCATTTCTGGTTTAATCTCTGTCATCTGCAAATTATGAGTTTTGGATTAGGTCAATCATTCTCAAACTTATAAATACAATACAACCATTTTCTAAGTTCAAAATCTTATGCATAAGGCCAATAGATGAAAGCAGAGGTACTCTAGTTGACCATCAAGGGTTTTCTTTTTGACATCTATCTCCGTGGTGGCCCCTGGAAGGGCTCTGTGACTCAGAGTGTAAAAAGTATTTGAATAATAGACTCTAAATTCTTTTTCAGTTCTCATATTCAATTATTATTATTTTTTTGTCAGCCAATTTTTTTTTTTTTTTTTTGACACAAGGTGCACCAAAGCCGAACCTTCTCCATATTGGTAAGGGTCAATTACCTGCGGAGGAGATACTCAGCTGGGAGGCTCTGGTATCAGTGTACTTATTGATTATGACCAATGTTCCAACTACCCTGATGTCTAATTAGGCTGATTGATCAATGCCCATTTCATAGTTGTTGTTAAATATTTACATAGTCACTCTGGTTTCCAGCTAATGTTATAATGTGTGGATGTAGGAAAGGAAAAATTATACATTGGCACTTCTTCTGTTTCTTTTTTTTTCTCTTCCTTTCTTCTTTCCTTCTTCCTTTCTTTTTTTTTCCAAACAATTATTTATTTGTTCCTTTTTATTATAATCTTCAGAAATTGAAATTATGCCTGAATTTTTATATTAATACATTTTACAAATTAGTGCACTTTGAAATAGTGTTTTTTTGTTTGGACTTTGTTCCCTAAAGTAAGACAAAACTTTGCTTCAACAGCTAGTTTGACTAATACAAGGTTAAATGAAACTATTGTTAATTACTTTGTGTTCTTCTGATACCCAGTCCCTAATATACGTATGAAATCATTGATTTTGTCGGATTCAAATTACTTACGATAATACTGACAATAATAGACAATATAAAATTTTATCATAAATTATCCAAACATAAATTATACTATCAAAAAAATACTGTTATAGGAAAATTATGCAGTGTTTTTTCTTACATTTCAGAAGTACTATTAATATTGTTTCTAATTTTTAGCTGTTTACATACAGTATGAATTTCAAGATAGTTCATGTTTTCAGAGTAATTCAAGCTGAATTACAGTAAACAATGATTATAACAATACTTTTAAGCAATGCCTTATAACGACTATAACAAAGACTTTAAAAATTAAAAAAAATGTTGAACTATAAATCTCAGACAATGTGAATTTTACTATAACTATATATTAGTAAAATGGAATGATATAGACATATTCCTAGTATTCACCTACTGACACTTGAGGATAAGAGTTAAATTTTAAAATTCATGTTATATTCTACTTTTAATTTTTTGTGGGAGCTGAGAGTCTCATTTTTTTGGAATACATATTTTATTTTGAAATTATGTGATTATGCAGTTTGATATCCTGCTAAATTTTTGCATTCAAATATTTTTGTGCAGCTCATCAGTGGTATCCAATTACCTCCCAGTAACCATTCATCATCTAACAAAGCTGACACAGTAGTGGTTCTAGAAATTTTTGGTGTTCCAAATGATCATGTGAAACGGCAGACTCGTGTAATTAAAAGAAATGGTGAGCTCCTAAAATATTTTTATTGAACTTCTACTAGGCTTCTTGTTGGAAGGCTTAAAATTTATCTAGTGATAGAGTTTTGAGACATCTTTATTATTCCTAAGGCAAGGGCTTTGAATTAGGTTTAAGGTGACCAAAGTGTTATATGCAGCCAAAACAATTTGATAGTGATTCAATGTGTTGTTTAGATATATTTTCAGATTACAGATACAAAAATTTATCTGACCTGAAAAATTACTATTTTTTTCCCTTTGATGAAAATTCATGTTTCTTCCCATATTGCTGAATTAAAGGGACATTTTGATGGCTGCAAATCTACTTAGCTTCTAACCTTTGTGTAAAATAAAGAACGTATGATTATTCTGATATAGTATGTTACCCATTTTTATTTCACTGTTTGAAGCATTTTAGATCAAAGGTCTGTGGCTTTTGGCTCTGGCTAAGGATGCCATAGAAACCTACTCATACAATATTTGGATTCATAATTCAGTCATTTTTGCCAGAGGGGAAGTTTAGGAATGGAAGAAATGACTTGGATAAGATTTTCAGTCCCAGCATCCTGTGATATTTTATATAATACGCTACTGACAGCGTCACATCTTCATTGAGGTTGAAATCATTAAGGATATTAAAGTGTAGATTCCTGGGATTGACCTTTAGTCAGGCTCGTCTTGGAGGAGACCTAGGAACTGATTCTTGAGTCTAGAATCTTCTTTGGGTGGATATTCCCAAAGTAGAGTGGGCTTCACTTGTGAGTCTGGAAATATGTGCCAGGTTAAATGGCACTGATGGAAAAACAGGTGCAGTTGTATTAGTCTTTTTTTTCTTGGGTGATGATCTCCAATAATATCCACCATCTGCCCCTTGTACTGACACCCCGAATATTCCTCCAGTGTCCCCCTAGTGCAAAGGGTATGGAAAAAAGATGTGGGAAGTTTTGGCTACTTCATCCTAGGTTATCTATGGGAAGTGATATTGGTGATGACTCACTGCAGTGTTTGGCATGCCTTAGAGTTGAAGGCATACTACAATGGCGGTGTCACGAAATGGTAACTGCTTATGTCAGGAAGCTTATAGTACCCTATCTCTTGTTCTCTTCATCCCCTTACTTGAATCTTCATGACAAAATGCACAGAACATTTATTTATTCAATGCACCTCTCATAATATGATTTTAGCTCCCATTAGAATTTAGATTATATCCCTGGGTTTTATGGAACTATTCCTACAGAAATTAAATTTGGTTTATCTAACAATAGATAGCCTGTTTTATTAGAATCCTGGTGATAAGTATCAAAAAAACAAAATCTCTGTTTATTAAACATATTATTATGTATGTTCTGATCAACTCTATTGTAGATAGTTCGCAGTTTGGCATGAGAGATGAGATACAATAAAACAATTATGATAGAGTCATTAGTGTTTTAAGGAAAATATGAGAATTGTAGTGGAACAGGCAAATTTGGAGATGGTTCTTGGAGAATGAATAGAATTTTTTACAGAGATTGAGGATGAAGGCATTGAAGGCAAAAGGAATAATATGAGCCCTAAAACCTGGAGAAGACTAAATTCAAATATGCTAGGGAAAAATACAGAAATTTAATATGGGTGGAATACAGACAGGGTCCTTAAAGATTAGGATGAGATGAAATGAGAAAGTTATGTTGGGGACGGCCATGGAAAATTGTGAAAGCCATGATAAGATGTTAGGTAATTTCTTTTCTGTAGAAAATGAACAAAATTAAAACTCTTGAACAGGGATATAGCACTAACATTGTTGAGTTTTAGGGAGATTGTTTCTGCAGATTTGGTAGGAAGAAGTGTATGCCAGAGAAATGAGAAATAACAAATAGAGTCAGGATATGATTTCATGGCTAGAGGATGGGGAATTCCAGTCAAAGAAGGCCCATGGCATCAGAAAAGGAGTGGAGGATTTATATGAGGAAGGCTAGCAGGAATAAAAGTCTAGACAGCTGGACAAGAGGGATTCTAAGATGGCTTAGCTCCTAGAGTAATTGCAGTATAATAAGAGAAATGAGAGTCTGGAAGGAAAAAGTTCACATTTGGATAAGGTGTGGAAGTAATTCTTCAGTTTTGGTCATGCCCGAGAAAACTATACTTGTAACTATCAAATTGTTATCCTGGTTTCCTTCCTTCCCTCCCTCCCCCCCTTTCTTTCCTTCCTTCCTTCCTTCCTTCCTTCCTTCCTCCCTCCCTCCCTCCCTCCCTCCCTCCCTCCTTTCTTCTTTTTTCCTTCCTTTCTCTCTTTCTTCCTTCTCTTCCTTCCTTCCTCTTTCTTTCTTTCTTCCTTCCTTCCTTCCTTCCTTCCTTCCTTCCTTCCTTCCTTCCTTCCTTCCTTTCTTTCTTCCTTCCTTCCTTTCTTTCTTTCTTTCTTTCTTTCTTTCTTTCTTTCTTTCTTTCTTTCTTTCTTCTTCTTTCTTTCTTTCTTTCTTTCTTTCTTTCTTTCTTTCTTTCTTTCTTTCTTTCTTTCTTTCTTTCTTTCTTTCTTCTTTCTTTCTTCTTTCTTTCTTTCTTTCTTTCTTTCTTTCTTTCTTTCTTTCTTTCTTTCTTTCTTTCTTTCTTCCTTCCTTCCTTCCTTCCTTCCTTCCTTCCTTCCTTCCTTCCTTCCTTCCTTCCTTCCTTCCTTCCTTCCCTAAAAGGGTTTTCACATATAATACATATGATCTATGTGTGTATGTGTGTGTGAGAGTTTATAATGAAATAGGGATAGAGGAGGAAGATAAATCAGAATTTTGTGCACATTTTAAAGAGTCTATAAATAATTGACACTGATATGAGGAAGTTGAGAAACAAGACAGAGGATCATAGGGAAGGGAGGGAAAAATGAAACAAAATGAAACCAGAGAGGGAGACAAACCATGAGACTCTTAATCTCAGGAGACAAACTGAGGGTTGCTGGAGTGGTGGGGGTGGGAGGGATGGGGTGGCTGGGTGATGGACATTGGGGAGGGTATGTGCTATGGTGAGCACTGTGAATTTTGTAAGACTGATGAATTACGGACCTGTACCCCTGAAACAAATGATACATTATATGTTAATAAAAAAATTAAAAAAAAAGAATTGACTCCTGCACTCCATGGAATTATTTCTTTTCTTAAGGAAAGGCAATACATTCATTATACCAGCATGAGTCAATTGGTTTAATATTTTCATGGGCATAGATTGCATCCTGGATTACTATCTGGTAAATGTGTGCTTGTGCCCACAGATGCACCACAGAAAACAGAAAATATAATTAGTCACAAATTCTTTCATACTTATGGAAAGGTAACTCAAAGAACAAAACCTATCGACATAGCAAGCATAGCATTACCTTTGTACATGAAAGCAATACATATTATTTTTCTCTGAATCTAAATAGACTGTATATTTGATCTGGATGTGAATTTCTTGATTCCATTAAATTATGCTTAAGTATTGGATGATTTGGGTCATATTGTGACACAATTTGGATTTCTTATTTGGCAAGAGGTGGTTGTTTGGGATGATTATTTTGCTGGAGATCTAAATGACTCATCCACTTGGGACTTTAAAATGAGCACTTATCCAAAAGAAGGATCAAAGGCTGGCTTTGGAGCACTTAGCTCTCAGGCCAACAACTGTCTATGGAGCTCTTCCCATAATAGGAGCTCGTATAGAAAAATGATGTTATTTAACTCCTTTGTTAGGGCAATGCCTAAACACAGCAGTCATATTGCCTAGTGATGAAATGTTTCTGCTCTGGAATCAGACTCCATTTGTTTGAATTCCTGTCCTGCCACTTAATGGCTGTGTGTGTGAAACCCTGAGGAAGTTATGTAACATCTTTCTGGCTCAGTTTTCTCATCTGTAAATGTGGATACTAATAACCCTGATGGGTTTGTTGTAAGGATGAAATGAGATTATCTACTTAAAGTTCTTATCATATTGCCCAGCAATACTAAAAACCCAATAATTTTTGTTACTGTCATTATTATTCCTTTCTCATTGGTTGCGTGAAAAATTTAAGTGCTCTAAAACATAAGCTGTTAATATTACTAAGTGTTGAAGAGAAAAATTTCAGAGAACAGATACCATGCATTACTCCCTAGAGATAGTGTCTATGATTCTTTGATGATATCTTCCTTTATATTTCAGCTTTTTGTCCAAGATGGAATGAAACATTCACATTCATTATTCAGGTGCCAGAATTGGCTCTGATACGTTTTGTTGTTGAAAATCAAAGTTTAATAACTGGAAATGAATTTCTTGGCCAATATACGTTACCAGTTTTATGCATGAACAAAGGTAATATTCCAAAAAGTAAGATGATTGTGCTAACAATTAGAACTTACATTTACCAAAGACACACATGTATACACTAAATAACTCTACCCATGACAGTCAGATGTAAAGGAAATTTTATGCATTGACACATATTTTCTCTCAGTGGTATATTCTAGAAACGTGTTCTCATATGGAAGGTGGGATTGTGGTTTGGGATTGCTAGGAAGATAAATTAGACAAACTTGGCATGGATGAGCATTTCTTTACATGGATCATCACTCTTTTGTTTCAATTAAGAGTAGTCATGACTACCACAAAGAAATAAAGCATGGGAATCAAAGAGAAGGGAAAAGCAATGACTCATTCTGCCAGCCCAAGAAGAGCCTGGGAGCCCAAGACCATTCTTTCTTGACTCTTTCAGAGCTGCCTTTATGTTGCAGTCACCTTGCAGGGGTGATTTATACTATTCCCCCAATTACCTTGTCTCAATGTGTTTACTTCTCTATCACCATCTGAGCTGTACATCGGAAACAGAGTCCTTCCGCAGCAGAAGGATGGTGGCCAATTTAGCACACTGCACTTTGAGGGAGGAGAAGTGTGAGCTGTGTGCTCAGTGTTAGGCAATAAGAAGTCAGAACAGAAACCAGATATTTTCTTTTTTCTAGGAAATTATTATACAAGCCGAATATAACTATGTAGTTATAGATTTACATACGCTTAGCAAAGCTAGGTTCTTGGTAACACTATCGAGAACACTGCTGGTTTATTTTTATTGTCCTAATTAGATATGATTCCTTTTGCAGGTTACCGTCGTGTTCCTCTGTTTTCCAAAATGGGTGAGAGTCTTGAGCCGGCTGCACTGTTTATTTATGTGTGGTACGTCAGATAGCAACTAATAGTACCTGGCAGATCATTGGCTGTACATCGTAATAAAACAGCCAAAATGAATGTCTATACCTTTTTTCTTTTTTTAAAACATAAAGAAAAATGATTATTTACAAAAACAGAAATATTGAGCAAATTCCCCTTTAATATTCAAAATAGAACAGCAGAAAAAAAGAAAGCAAAACAGTTCAGAGGGTCCCGACAATGTGACTCTCTTGCAGCCCAGTTCTCCAGCCCCTCAGCTGCTGAGGCTGGTCTTGCAACTTGCTTGTAAATGAATAGAACTTACAAGCTCTTAAAATATGTCTGATTATATAAGATATGTTGGCAAATATTTATCAGTAAAAAGAACTGTGAAATCTAAGAGTGTTTTAACTTCTAGACACCCACTGCTGCATGTTGTAGTGAACTAGAATTAGATTCCCAGGTGCTCTGTGCCCTTTTATATCCTAGGCAGTAATTAGCCCCTGCCTTCTCGGGCTAGTTCTCAGATGCTGGGCATTGGATTTGGTACCCTGTAATTACACAGACATTTTTATGAGTGCCTGTGAAATTGATTTGCAATCAAACCGTGTTTAATCTCCGTATCTGTAGAAGAGATCTACTCTGCGAACTTCTGTGCTAGGATCTCTGAATTCACACTATTTCTGAGCCTGTGCTGATGTACTTTGAAGATTGTCTTTGGTCAGAGATGAGATTCCCGTGCCATTTCATATGCTGGGCTTCTCGCCATCAGCAGCACTTTGATTTACTAAACGTTGTATGTAGAATAATATAGTTCCTTATTAACTTTTCTTTTTAAAAAAACGGGCTTATTATTAATACTTATTCTACCACATTGTTGCATGGGACTGAGGCAAAAGTATGCAACACAATTTTTGACTAATTAGGGGACCCTCATAGGTCAGAATTAATTTGTTGAAATTAAATCTGAACTTAAAACTAAAATAACAAAAATGACTTCAAGATGTTTACTAATGCATTCTCTCTTGATGGCCAGAAAAATATAAAATAACACAACTACCATATTTTACTACTATGGTTTACCCTCAGAACCAAATATTTAAAATAAAGATGCCACTGGGAATTCAAATACCCAAGCCATAAGTAGTAAGAAAAGTCCCAATGCATTGTCACCCAGATACTCCCTTGTGGTCATTCTAGATTTAAGAGTGGGGTACCCTATTCCCAGTGCAGAGACACAGCCAGTTCTCAAAGGGATACTTTTATTTTGCCAGATAATAAAAAGATCTTTTTTAAATCATCTATTGTTCAGTCTAATAGCAGGTGGGGTGTTCAGCCTGTTGACCTGAGGCTTTAACCTTTCTAAACTCCTAAAGTCTTCTGAAGATCTGGAATTCCATGAGATTTAAAGACTCTGATCAGGTGAGTTTTGCAAGAGTTCATTAATTCTGCAGCAGGATAAACTTCTATTTCTTATTTATACCATCAAGATTGGAAATGAGGTAGAAAAAAGGATATATACAATTTTTTTTCTCACTTTTGCTTCAGGTACCAATCAAATTCAGCTCACTAACTTTGAAGACCAAGTCTTCCATTTTTCAATATCCCACTCTACATCAGAAATGCACTTTTGAAAGGAAACATTGGATCACTTTACTTCCTGTCCAATAATCTTATAATGTCTTTAAACATTTTTGGTCTAATTTTTTGTATGCATTATTTATCATTTACTTTCCTTTTGAATTGAACTGGCATATTATTATTACTACTCCTACTACTCTTACTACTATTATTATTAAATTTCTCACCAGCTACCATAAAAACTCCACAGCCAGGGAATGCTCTCATTTAGAGAAGGCTGGGAGTGATGTGAGAAGCCAGCTTTGATTCATGCTGTCTAGGCATGATTTTTTTTTTAAGATTTTACTTATTTATTTTAGACAGAGAGAGAGCAGGAGCAGGTTGAGGGGAGGGGCATAATTCACTTGCAGGAAAAAATAGCATTGGTGAGTGGAAAGGAATAGAAAGAAGTGAACCCCTGAGCTGTGGCAGCAGAAGACCTTTTATCTTTTAAATTCTCAGTTGAAATGTCAGTTCCTCAGGGAAGCCATCCACCATCTTTTAGACTAGGTCATGTTCCTTGGTGTGTATTTCCACACAACTGACAAAATGATAGTTAGGAACTGACGTTGTGCTATCAGGTGGGCCCTGTCATTGTCAGGAGCTGGCCTGACACTTGCAGTTAGACCATGGTATCCTGTTGAACATGACTGGCTTCACAGAACAACACATTCGCATAAGCAACATTTTATTTGGGAGAGGGAGAAGCGGACCCCCTGCTGAGCAGGGAGCCCAATGCAGGACTCGATCCCAGGACCCTGAGATCATGACCTAAGCCAAAGGCAAATGCTTAATCAACTGAGCCATCCAGGTGCCCCTTGACTGCTGATTCTTTACCAATTATACTTTTTGCCTTGATTCGTTCTTTTTTAAATTATGGATGAGATTTATTCCAATCATAGAATTGCCCCCTACTCTTGACAACATCCAATGCAGAGAAGAGCCCTACTTCCTTGAACTGCGCCCCCTTACCCAATCATCTAACGCAAGACTAAATCCAATGAGAAGTGCTTTTCAACATCCTTTTACTGAGATGCCCCATGGTTCCCTGTTTGTGCATCTCCTTATTGCAAATAAGCAATAAACCCAACTCTGTGTGTTCCTGGTGACCTTTGGCTGGAGGGCATTGACATAAACTTGGCTTCTCCTTCTGTAACATGCATTACATTTTAGTGATCAGTGTGACAGGAAAATTTTGTTATGTTGTTGATTTTGACCTTTTCTCTCTTTTTTCTGCTTGTGGTTGTTTAGGGCCTCAGAAAACATTAAGAGCACAGTCTCCCCACTTAGACTTCTTCTGACTTTTGTTTGGGAGATGGGTGGCCACTGGAGGCCACTGATGCTGGTTGCTGAGGAGTAAAGTTGCCCTATCTCTGAAAGAAGTGTGGAGAAGCTCCCTGTAGTCATAAAAAAGAGGTCTTTATTTTAATTTTGGGTATGGGGAGTGTATGGTGATTTTGAGGAATGCAGACAATGCACCCAAATAGTGCCTCCAAGGGTTGCAGTTAAAACTTTTATGCAAATTTCAAGGGATATTTGGGAACCACAATGGTAAGAAGCTCATGCTGTGGACTGGTATAGTGAAAATGGAATCACTCTCAGTGAAGCCCTTATGAGCTTGAACAATGAACATTTTATTGAGGGAATATATGAGTTTCATTTTTCAGGAGTTATTAAGATTCCATAGTCTTGGTGCTACATAAACATTTATTAAATTGCATTTATTTCAAAGTAATAACCCTCAGGCAATATTTGTACCAACAAAAGATTCTTATGATGCGGTTTGGATTCTTACGCCATAAGTTTGAGCTCTCTGTATAATGAGCGCAAGCATTTTCCCCAGCCCCTAGAAATTTCCATTTCACACATCAAAGGGGTAGATTAAAGTGGGATTTGAATTTAGGAGAGATTGGAATCTATGTGTCTTGTATAGTCACACACCAGCCCAACACGTGGCGGTAGTGGGGGAGAGTTGATGTTTAATGCCTTACAAATGCCTTGCACATTTTCAGCAACCAGTGCTTTCTTTCTCCTTTCCATGTATATACAATTTAACTTTCACACTTTCAGTCATCTTTCCTGTTCTCCCAGGGCGATTACTTTTCTAATGTGATACAAACCTGCAGTGTTAGCAGTACCTAATATGTACCAAATATTAAACACAAATTAACCTAAATCCTTTCAGCAATTTTATATTTTATTGGTAATGAAACAGTCCCAGAAACATTGAGTTGCCTAAGGTCTACAGTAAATGCCAGAATCTGGGTTACTGATCCAGGACAGTCTGGAAAAAAAGTAAATGTTTTGATTACATCACTTAATATACAAAAATTAACTCAAAATGGATTATAGATGTAAATGTCAAAGTCTGAAATTAAAACAAAAACTATAAAACTTTTAGAAGAAAGCAGATAAAATATTTGTAACTTCGTGGTAGGCGCAGGTTTGTTGGAGCATTAAAGCCTGACATATATAAAAGAGATGGTAAGTTGGACTTCATTTAAAAAAAAAGAACTTTTGCTTTTTGAAATACGAAAATGAAAAGGCAATCTACAGATGGGGAGAGAGATTTTTAACATATCTATCAAAATACTTGTATATACACTATATAAAGAATACTCACAAGTCAATAAGACAACCCAGTAAAAAAAAGCAAAATATTTGAACATGCACTTCCCAAAGGAAAATATATGTGCTCAATAAGTGTCTAAAAAGATGCTCAACATCACTAGTCATTAGGGAAATGCAAATTAAAAGTACAATGAGTTACCAATAGAATGGCTAAAATAGAATAAAAGGGGCCCTACAGATGTTGGGAAGGAGGTAGAAACTGGAATTTTTATACTTTGCTGATGGGAATGTAAAATGGTATAATCACTTGGGAAACAGTTTGGTAGTTTCTTATAAAGTGAAACATATACTTACATATGACTCAGATATTCCCCAAGGTATATAAACATATACCCACACATAACTCCTAGATATTTACCCAAGAGAAATGAAAACATATGTGTGCACAATACTTTATTTATTTATTTATTTTTTAAGATTTTATTTATTTATTCATGAGTGACAGAGAGAGAGAGAGAGAGGCAGAGGGAGAGGGAGAGGGAGGACCCTCGGATCATGACCTGAGCCGAAGGCAGACACTTAACCAACTGAGTCGCGCAAGCACCTTGTCTGCCCAATACTTTATACATATGACTGTTGATAGCAGTTTTATTTATAATAGCTACAAACTGGAAACTACCCAAATGTCCATTAGCAGGTGAATGGATAGACAAATTGTGTTATAGCCATACAATGGAATACTATTTAACACCATAAAAAGATAAAAAGGACTAAATTATTGAAATATGCATAAATATCAATGAACCTCAAAATCATTATGATGGAATAAGAGAATATAGGCAAAATAAGTACTTATTGTGTGGTTCTATTTATTTACAATTATAGAAATTACAAACTATAGGGACAGAAAGCAAATTGGTTGAAGGGGGTTTGGGATGGAAGTAAGGCTGGATTAAAAGGAAACTTTTGGTAGGGATGGAAATGTTACCTTGATTGAAGTGATGCTTTAATAAAAGTATATATATGTCAGAACTGCTCAAATAGTAACTTGAAACATGTGAGGTTTATTGAACTTCAGGTAGGTCTCAAAAAAGTTGAAAAAATACAGACTCTAAGAAAATAGTATAGTCTCAGCTCTCTTTCGGACATTCTCACCAGTAATCTGCATCAATGGTACACAGAAGGTTTTCCTGACTTGGCTGTAACAATGTGTGTTCTAACAGTAAGATCAGCAATTCTCTAATCAGATCAGGTGATATAAGCTTCCTTAAATTGGGGGACACAAGATTGGTAGAGTGGTAAGCATAGAGCACTATTCTAGACTCTGTGGGGTGCTAGACTTGACAGAAACTTGCATGGAGCTGCTTGTACAATATTTATGGCCAGTCTACATATACTGAACACCATTCCTTTAACCAAGACACACAATTTCTAATATCCCTTAAGCTAACTGACATACTCTATTGTGTAAATACAGGCAGGGATATTTGGAGCCCATACCTTTGGAGTGTAGATTCCTCATTAGAGTTTTTAAAATGTTAACTAATCTCTTCGGGAAGTCTATTAATAAACTAATTTATGTACACACAAATATACACGTGCACCACATACACAAACACACATACATGTGCACACACACTCATACATATATATTACATGTTTTATTCTGAAGTTAGTAAATTATGGATATTTCAACCAAAACAAAGGATAGACTTGTGCTTGAATTTTTTTAGATCTATTTAAAATACCCAAATAATTACTTTTGTTCTTAGTCTAGACCAGTGGTTTTCAACCTTATCTGCATGCTGGTGTCATTTAGAACAGTAAAAAAAATATTTTCAGAGATTCTGATAAAATAGGTGTGGCATTGCTTGAGTGTTGGGATTTTAAAAAGCTCTTCAGTTTATCTGAATTCAGGGCTTTCTAAGTATGGTCCTCAAACCAGTTCAATAGCATAATCAGAGGACTATTTAGAAATGCAAAGGCTGTGAGGAGAAGCTTAACAGGGGATTGAAGAGAGAGAAAAGAATGAATTCAGTGTATGTCTTTTTCTGTTTCTTCCCAGTGAGGTCACTTGGAGTGGTTGTGGTCCTTAGTGTGACTTGCTTCTCTGGGTTCTGGTCCATAAGAAAGTCAGAGTCAGAAAATAAAATGTCAAAGAATGAAAACAAATATTCTGACTTCCTTTTATAGTTATTCAAGTGTGATGCATTGTAGGAATGGAAATCAGCCTCCAGCATATGGAAAGTCAAAAGTATATTAAATGCTACAAATTTATTTTTTATATAGTTGGTTTACTCAGAATTTATCTTAGTTCCCTCTTTTTCAAGGCATTTGACATGATTCCAAACTCTATATTAAAACTTACATGATGAGAGATAATGTATTAAATGATCCAGTGAGAAATGAGGGAACTAGCACACAGCATAATGAGTAAAAGCAAAGAAACAATCAATCAAAAGCCTAACTTAATTCAAGAAAGTTTTTGGCTACATGAGCAATGAAGACTGAGCCTGGGGCCTAGAAACAGATTGTTGCAGGAGAGACAGTACATAACAGAGGTGCTGAGAACTAAGTTAGAACAAGGTGACAGCTATATTTTCTCATTAAAAGACAGTAATGCAAAACAGTTTTCTGAAGTAAAATATGTAAATTATGTAAAAACTATAAAGCTGTAAATCATGATACACAATGGTATCAAATAATACCTTTTATTCTTTTTTGAGATTTTTAAAAAAAAATTTACTTGGCAGAGAGAGCAAGAGAGCACAAGCAGGGGGAGCAATAGAGGGAGAGGGAGAAGCAGACCCCCCGCTGAGTAAGGAGCCCGATGTGGGGCTTGATCCCAGGACCCTGGGATCATGACTTGAGTGGAAGGCAGATGCTTGACCATCTGAGCCACGCAGATGCCCCTCTTTTATTTTGTATTTTGAAAAAATTTCAGATCTCCTTTCCCTCATCATTTCTCTAGAATGTGCCATCCCATAGGATTGTCTGTGGTGATAGAATTGTTCTATACCCCTCTGCCCGGTAGGGAACCACTAGGTGCACATGATTACCCACCACTGATGACACGACTAGTGTCACCGAGAAACTGAATTTGTAGTTTTGTTTTAATTTAAATTGAAGTAACCACATGGGGCTGGTGCCTAACCTATGGGTGGATATAGCTCTGGAGTGCTGGCCTCGCTTCTGCTCTTGTTGGTTTCAGGCTTTCTCCATTATGCTGACTCGCACACCATCCCTTATTCCACAAAAAGGACATGGTAGTTATTATGTCATTTTCTGATATGTCTCTTTCCAGCCCTCCTCAGTATATGGTGGATCCAATCCAATAAGACAATACAATGTCTTATTTGGATAGCACTTAGCAGTTTACAAAATGTTTTCACACACATTATTTAGTTTGATCCTTATATATATATATATATAACTACAAACTGTGTTTTTCTTAAGTGATCTTCCTGAGTGAAAGCTTCCTGATTTGATCAAGTAAAGGAGCTCATTTAAAAAAAAAATGTTTGACTAACAATATAAACATTGGTATTTTTGTAAATTTAATTTGATTATGTTATGTTAGTCACCATACAATACATCATTCGTTTTTGATGTGGTGATCCACGGTTCATTGTTTTCGTATAACACCCAGTGCTCCATGCAGAACGTGCCCTCCTTAATACCCATCACCAGGCTAACCCATCCCCCCCACCCCCCTCCCCTCTAGAGCCCTCAGTTTGTTTCTCAGAGTCCATAGTCTCTCATGGTTTATCTCTCCCTCCGATTTCCCCCTGTTATTTCCCCCTCTTTTTTTGCAGTATTATAGAGAAATAAAATTAAAAATTTATTTTATTTAAATTAAAATTGTTCAGTGATAATGTGAAAAGAATACTGAATTGGACATCAGGAGACCATGTCTACTAGCAATGATGATAATAATAATAATGATGATAATAATAGTAGCAATAAAGACATATATTATGTACTCACAGTATTCCAAGCATTGTGCTAAGTGTTTCATATGCATTAACTAGTTTAATCCTCATAACAATCCCAGGAAATTTTGCAGATAAAGACATTAAAAATTAAAGAGGTTAAGAAATGTGTTCAAAATAATATGTTGAAG
Source organism: Eumetopias jubatus (assembly GCF_037043125.1). Taxonomy (NCBI): domain Eukaryota; kingdom Metazoa; phylum Chordata; class Mammalia; order Carnivora; family Otariidae; genus Eumetopias; species Eumetopias jubatus. The sequence continues at coordinate 54,897,504 of NW_028274814.1, read as the reverse complement.
TTGTCTTGGGTAGAACCCTTTAGCTCTCATTGCTAATTTACTCTTTTTAAAGTGAGGTTTCTGAACAAAATAATCTTTAAGTTCACTTCCATTTCTCAGTAGCAAAGACAACTGATATGTCCAAATCAATAATCTGATTTTTGGTAGTGTCCATTCTTTGTGTTGTATGTGTGTGGTGTGTGTAAGTTTTGTAATTGTGGAAATGTAGCAATCAGGTGTAGGATAACTTCTGAAAAATATTATTTCCCTAAACACTTTATTTTTATATTAATCTTGTTTTAAGGTAGCATATTTCTACTTGTTGATTTGATATCTGTTATGCACTGAATGTTTGTGTCCCTCCCAAAATTCGTATGTTGAAGCTCTAGCTCCCACTGTGATCTTATTAGGAGGTGGGCCTTTGGGAGGTAATTAAGTTTAGATAAGGCCATAAGATCAGAGCCCCCATGATGGGATTTGTGCTCTTATAGGAGGAGGAAGGGTCACAGAGCTTTTCTCTCCACCATATAAGGATGTAATGAGAAGGTGGTAGTCCACAAGCCAGGAAGAGAGCTCTCTTCAGGATCCGAATCTATTGGCACCTTGATCATGGACTTCCCAGCCTCTAGAACTGAAACAAATGTCTGTTTTTTAAGTCATTCAGTCTGTGGTATTTTATTCTAGCAGCCTGAGCTAAGACAGTATCTTCTAGATCTTGCTGAGAGCGTGAATTAGATTTTTGTATGTGTGTGGGTGTACCAACCCGGTCTGATCCCTTTATTATAATTAAAATATTATTTCTATTGAAGTGTAGTCGACATACAATATTATATTAAGTTCAGGTGTACAACATAGTGATTTAACATTTATATACATTAAGAAGTGATCACCATGGTGATCTGTCACCACACAAACTTGTTACAATATTATTAACTATGTTCCCTATGTTGTATATTATCTTATTTATCTTATAACTAGAAATTTGTACCTTTTAATTCCCTTCCCCTATTCTGTTCATTCTGCCACCCCCTCCCCATGAACTAGATTTTTAGAAAATGAGGATAAAATGCCTACCAGAATTATAATAAAGATCAAATGAGGGGAGGAGCAAGATGGAAGAGGAGTAGGAAACCTAAATTTCGTCTGGTCCCAGGAATTCAGCTGGATAGGGAACAAAACATTCTGAACACCTACGAACTCAAGAGGAGATCAAAGAAAAGAATGGCAGCAACTCTCTGAACAGAAAATACGACCACTTACTGGAAGGTAGGATGTGAGGAGAAGTGAATCTGAGGCGATATTCGGGAGGATAGATGGTGGGGGAGGGGGCCTCCGTCGGCTGCTTCTGCAAGCGATAGAGCCGCGGAGCACAAAATCGGAACTTTCAGAAAGCTGCTCTGCTGAGGGACGTCGCTCCAGTGGCTAAGCGGGGGGAGGGGGCCCCTTGCTGGACAGTGTGGTCTCAGGACCCTCAGGGGTCACAGAAAGACTGGGGGTGCCTGAGTGCGGCAGAGCTCCCAGGTATCGGAGCGGGGAAGCCGGCTGCAGAGACGGAGCTGAAGCGCGGGCTCTCAGCTGGGAGTTGCCATAAACCATGACCCGCGGCACAGTCGGGCCACTGCTCCTCCAGCAGGGACCCAACAAGCGGCAGATCTGGGGAGACTCCCCTTCCTCCCCCAGGAGGAGCGGTGTGGGAGCGCACTGAGGGATCAGCTGGGGTTGGAGTCTCCACGTGGGGTCGGGTGCCAGAGATAGAAACGCTCAGTCACAGGCCGGGTGAGCACAGAGGGCGGCTGGAGCCCGGGGAGACGGGAGTGACTGACTGCTTTTCTCTGGGGGCACACTGAGGAGTGGGGACCGAGTTCTCGGCTTCTCTGGGCAGAGATTGGGAGGCTGCCATTTTCAGTCTTGTCTTCCAAAGCCAAGGGAAAGCTTGCAGGGAACAAAAGCTCCCTAGAGCAAACCCAAGCAGATTACTTAGCCCGGCCCCCGGCAAGGGCGGGGCAATTCCAGCTCCGGCAAAGACATTTGGGAACCACGGCAACAAACCCCTCCACCAGAAGATCAGCAAGAACAGCTAGCCAAGGCCAAGTTTACCCATCAATGAGAATGGCAGAACTCCAGAGCTAGGGGAATACTGCACATAGAATTCAAGCCTTATCCCCCCCTGATTCTTTAGTCTTTCAAAGTTAATTTTTTTAACTTTCTTTTTCTTCTTTTTTTTTGAATTTTTCTTTTTCCCTTTTTCAACCAGCATCTTATCAATCCCTTTTTAAAAAATCATTTAATTTTTCATTTTTAGAGTTATATTCTATCCCTTCATAGTAGTTAACCTTATTTTTGGTGTTATCTATCTATCTATATATAGATATATATACACACACACATATAAGTTGTTCTCTAAAATTTTGCGATACAGTTTCTTCTTCTAACAGACCAAAATATACCCTAGATCTCTAGTGCATGGCTTTGTTCTAGTCTCCTGCCTGATCACATAATCTCCCCCTTTATAAAAAATTCTTTTCTTTCTTTTTTCAACCAACTTCTTATCAATTCCTTTTATAAAATCTTTTATAATTTCCATCTTTACAGTCATATTCAATCCCTTTAATGTATTTACCCTTATTTTTGTACATATATAAGTTTTTCTTTCTTTAAAATTTTGGGAGGTACTTTCTTCTAACAGACCAGATACGCCCAAAATCTAGTGTGTGGCACTGATCTATGCACCAGCCTGATCATATTTGATCATATTCTGTTCTTTTTTCTTTTTTCTTTCTTTCTTTTCTTTTCTTTTTCTTTTTCTTTCTTTCCCATTCTTTCCTCCTTGTTCCAGGTCTCTTCTGATTTGTTTAGTGTATATTTTTCTGGGGTCATTGTTACCCTGTAAGCATTTTGTTCTTTCATTCATCTATTCTCCTCTGGACAAAATGACAAGATGGAAAAAATCACCCCCCAAAAAAGAACAAGAGGCAGTACCAACTGCCAGGGACCTAATGAATACAGACATCAGTAAGATGTCGGACCTAGAGTTCAGAATGACGATTTTAAAGATACTAGCTGGGCTTGAAAAGAGCAAGGCAGATATTAGAGAAACCCTTTCTGGAGAAATGAAAGAACTAAAATCTAACCAAGTCGAAATCAAAAAGGCTATTAATGAGGAGCAATAAAAAAATGGAGGCTCTAATTGCTAGGATAAATGAGGCAGAAGAGAGGATTAGTGATCTAGAAGACCAAATGATGGAAAATAAAGAAGCTAAGAAAAAGAGAGATAAACAACTACTGGATCATGAGGGCAGAATTCAGGAGATAAGTGATAACATAAGATGAAACAAGATTAGAATAATTGGGAGCCTGGAAGAAGAAGAAAGAGAGAGAGCGGCAGAAGGTATATTGGAGAAAATTATAGCTGAGAACTTCCCTAATTTGGGGAAGGAAACAGACATCAAAATCCAGGAGGCACAGAGAACCCCACTCAAAATCAATTAAATAGGTCAATACCCTGATATCTAATAGTAAAACTTATGAGTCTCAGAGACAGAAAATCCTGAAAGCAGCTCGGGAAAAGAGATCTGTAACCTACAATGGTAGAAACATTAGATTGGCAACAGACATACCCACAGAGACCTGGCAGGCCAGAAAGGATTGGAATGATATATTCAGAGCACTAAATGAGAAAAATATGCAGCCAAGAATACTATATCCAGCTAGGCTGTCATTGAAAATTGAAGGAGAGATAAAAATCTTCCAGGACAAACAAAAACTAAAGGAATTTGCAAACACGAAACCAGCCCTACAGGAAAGATTGAAAGGAGTCCTCTAAGCAAAGAGAGAGCCTAAAAGCAGCGTAGATCAGAAAGGAACAGAGACAATATACAGTAACAGTCACCTTACAGGCAAAACAAAGGCACTAAATTCATATCTTTCAATAGTTACCCTGAATGTAAATGGGCTAAATGCCCCAATCAAAAGACACAGGGTATCAGACTGGATAGAAAAACAAGACCCATCGATATGCTGTCTGCAAGAGACTCATTTTAGACCCAAAGACACCCCAAATTGAAAGTGTGGGGGGTAGAAAATCATTTACCATGCTAATGGACACCAAAAGAAAGCTGGGGTGGTAATCCTTATATCAGACATTTAGATTTTAAATCAAAGACTATAATAAAAGATGAAGAAGGACACTATATCCTACTTAAAGAGTCTATCCAACAAGAAGATTTAACAGTTGTAAATATCTATGCCCCTAACAGGGGAGCAGCCAGTTATATAAGCCAATCAATAACAAAAGCAAAGAAACACATTGACAACAATACAATAATAGTGGGGGACTTTAACACCTCCCTGACTGAAATGGACAGATCATCTAAGCAAAAGATCAACAAGGAAATAAAGACTTTAAATGATACACTGGACGAAATGGACTTCACGGACATATTCAGGACATTCCATCCCAAAGCAACAGAATAAACATTCTTCTGAAGTGCCCATGGAACATTCTCCAGAATAGATCACATCCTAGGTCACAAATCAGGTCTCAACCAGTACCAAAAGATTGGGATCATTCCCTGCATATTTTCAGACCACAATGCTTTGAAACTAGAACTCAATCATAAGAGGAAAGTTGGAAAGAACTCAAATACATGGAGGCTAAAGAGCATCCTACTAGAGAATGAATGGGTCAACCAGGAAATTAAAGAAGAATTACAAAAATTCGTGGAAACCAATGAAAATGAAAACACAACTGTTCAAAATCTTCGGGATGCAGCAAAGGCAGTCCTAAGAGGAAAGTATATAGCAATCCAAGCCTTTCTCAAGAAACAAGAAAGGTCTCAAATACACAACCTAACCCTACACCTAAAGGAACTGGAGAAAGAACAGCAAATCAAGCCTAAAACAACCAGGAGAAGAGAAATAATAAAGATCAGAGCAGAAAGCAATGAAATAGAAACCAAAAGAACAGTAGAACAGATCAATGAAACGAGGAGGTGGTTCTTTGAAAGAATTAACAAGATTGATAAACCCCTGGCTGGACTTATCAAAAAGAAAAGAGAAATGACCCAAATCAACAAAATCATGACTGAAAGAGGAGAGATCACAACCAACACCAAAGAAATACAAACAATTATAAGAACATATTATAAGCAACTATATGGCAGCAAATTAGATAATCCAGAAGAAATGGATGCATTCCTAGAGATATATCAACTACCAAAACTGAACCAGGAAGAAATAGAAAACCTGAACAGACCTATAACCACTAAGGAAATTGAAGCAGTCATCAAAATCTCCCAACAAACAAAAGCCCAGGGCCAGATGGCTTCCCAGGGGAATTCTACCATACATTTAAAGAAGAATTAATACCTATTCTTCTGAAACTGCTCCAAAAAATAGAAATGGAAGGAAAACTTCCAAACTAGTTTTATGAGGCCACCATTACCTTGATCCCCAAACCAGACAAAGACCCCATCAAAAAGGAGAATTAGAGACCAATATCCCTGATGAACATGGGGGCAAAAATTCTCACCAAAATACTAGCCTGTATATTGTACAGTGTAATGTACAGTACAGTACATTAAAAGGATTATTCACCACGACCAAGTGGGATTTATCCCTGGGCTGCAAGTTTGGTTCAACTTCTGCAAATCAATCAATGTGATACAATACATTAATAAAAGAAAGAACAAGAACCATATGATCCTCTCAATAGATGCAGAAAAAGCATTTGACAAAGTACAGCACCCTATCTTGATCAAAACTCTTCAGAGTATAGGGATAGAGTGTACATATCTCAATATCATAAAACCCACCTATGAAAAACCCACAGCGAATATCATTCTCAATGGGGAAAAACTGAGAGCTTTCCTCGTAAGGTAGGAACATTGCAGGGATGTCCACTATCACCATTGCTATTCAACATAGTATTAGAAGTCCTAGCCACAGCAATGAGACAACAAAAAGAAATAAAAGGCATCCGAACCAGCAAAGAGGAAGTCAAACTCTCACTGTTTGTAGATATGATACTTTATGTGGAAAACCCAAAAGATTCCACCCCAAAACTGCTAGAACTCATACAGGAATTCAGTAAAGTGGCAGAATATTGAGGAATGTTGCGGAGGAATGTTGAAAAAGAAAAGCAAAGCTGGTGGCATCACAATTCCGGACTTCAAGCTCTATTACAAAGCTGTCATCATCAAGACAGTATGGTACTGGCACAAAAACAGACACATAGATCAGTGGAACAGAATAGAAAGCCCAGAAATGGACCCTCAACTCTATGGTCAACTTATCTTTGACAAAGCAGGAAAGAATGTCCAATGGAAAGAAGACAGTCTCTTCAACAAATGGTTTTGGGAAAATTGGACAGCCACATGCAGAAGAATGAAACTGGACCATTTCCTTACACCACACACAAAAATAGACTCCAAATGGTTGAAAGACCTAAATGTGAGACAGGAGTCCATCAAAATCCTAAGGGAGAACACAGGCAGCAACCTCTTCGACCTCAGCCGCAACTTCTTCAGCAACTTCTTCCTAGAAACATCACCAAAGGCAAGGGAAGCAAAGATAAAAATGAACTATTGGGACTTCATCAAGATAAGAAGCTTTTGCACAGCAAAAGAAACAGTCAACAGAACCAAAAGACAAACGGGAAAAGATATTTGCAAATGACATATCAGATAAAGGGCTAGTATCCAAAATCTCTAAAGAACTTATTAAACTCAACACCCAAAGAACAAATAATCCAATCACGAAATGGGCAGAAGACGTGAACAGACATTTTTCCAAAGAAGACATCTAAATGACCAACAGACACATGAAAAAGTGCTCAACATCGCTTAGCATCAGGGAAATCCAAATCAAAACCTCAATGAGATACCATCTCATACCAGTCAGAATGGCTACAATTAACAAGTCAGGAAATGACAGATGTTGGTGGGGATGTGGAGAAAGGGGAACCCTCCTACACTGTTGGTGGAATTGCAAGCTGGTGCAGCCACTCTGGAAAACAGCACAGAGGTTCTTCAAAAAGTTGAAAATAGAGTTACCCTTTGACCCAACAATTGCACTACTGGGTATTTACCCCAAAGATACAAATGTAGGGATCTGAAGGGTATGTGCAGCCTGATGTTTATAGCAGCAATGTCCACAATAGCCAAACTGTGGAAAGAGCCAAGATATCCATCGACAGATGAATGGATAAAGAGGATGTGAGATATATATATATATATATATATATATATATATATATATATATATATATATATACACAATGGAATATTATGCAGCCATCAAAAGGAATGAGATCTTGCCATTTGCAACGACGTGGATGGAACTGGAGGGTGTTATGCTGAGTGAAATAAGTCAATCAGAAAGACATGTATCATATGACCTCACTGATAGGAGGAATTCTTAATCTCAGGAAACAAACTGAGGGTTGCTGGAGTGGTGGGGGGTGGGAGGGATGGGGTGGCTGGGTGATAGACATTGGGGAGGGTATGTGCTATGGTGAGCACTGTGAATTGTGCAAGACTGATGAATCACGGATCTGCACTTCTGAAACTAATAATGCAATATATGTTAAGAAAAAAAAAGAAGAAGATAGCAGGAGGGGAAGAATGAAGGGGAGTAAGTCGGAGGGGGAGACGAACCATTAGAGACGATGGACTCTGAAAAACAAACTGAGGGTTCTAGAGGGGAGGGGGTTGGGAGATGGGTTAGTCTGGTGATGGGTATTAAAGAGGGCACATTCTGCGTGGAGCACTGGGTGTTATGCACAAACAATGAATCATGGAACACTACATCAAAAACGAATGATGTAATGTATGGTGATTAACATAACAATAAAAAATTATAAAAAAAAGAAAGAGAATATAGTTCAGTGATTAAGAGGGTGAATGCTGGCACTTGATTTCTTAGGTTCGTAGCCTCTGCTACCTACTAGCTAAGGGACCTTGGCAAATTATTCAACTTTTTTTTTGCTTTTTAGTTTTTGCATCAGGGGAGTCAAGATAATAATCATTGTAACAAGGATTAAATTGACAAACGTAGGTGAAGAATTTGAGACAGTGGCTGAAACATGAGTGCCACATACGTTTTATCTATTGTCACTATTATCATCCTGTTTGCGGTAGCTTTTTTCAATGGGAGAAGTTACCCTGATTACTCCCCTGAAGCTTCTGTATTATTTTTCTCATGTATCAAAATTTTTTTTGGTCTCTGTTCACATTGGTAATTGAAAATGTAAGAAAGACCAATCAGAATTTTTTGCTAGGTGAGCTCTCTCTGCATTTGTGTGTTCTGATGAGTGAGTAGATGTGAATCAGAGCAGGGGATAGGCATGAAATGCATGTCAGCAGGCAGCATGCCTGGGCAGCAAGCATGGCTTTGGGATTTGAGCACTTCTACCCGGAAAGTGACAAATCTCTTTCTTGTGGGCTGGTAGGGGGATGATCTGCAGTGAGAAGAGCCTTGCAGATGGGAGATGAATTACACTAAGTTCTGTGGGCTTCCCCAGGATGTAGTTTCTGTCTTTATTGTGTCAGAAGATGGGGGTCCAGCACTCACAGTGTCCTTGTTCCGGCAGGGGTCTGCAGGGCTGCAGCCCTGGGGCTCCAGGGGTGGGAGAGGTTCTCGCTGCTAGTGTTGCTCTCAGTTCCTGTTTGGCCTGAGCAATTTTGATGCTATATGTAGGTAGGTTGGGTTCCAACAGGTTTCCAATAGATGAGCAAGGCTTTCCTCTCAAAAATGTTCTTCGTTTAAATCCCCTCAATAGGAGCTTAGCCAACTGTTAAGCTGGTAAAATGGCAAAGATGTATTCTTAGATTCTCCAACTTTCCAAGGAATTATTATCAGTGGGGAACTTCCTAGTGAATAGAAATCTATTAAAAAATTGTATGTGTGTTTCTTCTTAAGAAATAACATCTTTAATGTGATATTCTATAGAGGACAGTATTGACGGTATGGTTGTTGTTCTCTGAAATACCACTATCCACTAGTTCCTGAGGGACATAGGAGGTTAGGGTAATAAGGAGGTAGAGGGGGATGTTTCTGATAATACAGTTAGAGACTGAGAGACAGGTTTTTTTCTTTTAGCATAATTATCAAAAAAAGATGTTAAATGGATATTAATTTTTAAATTAATTAATTAATTAGAGAAAGAGAGAACATAAGCAGGGGGAGCAGCAGAGGCAGAGGGAGAAGCAGGCTCCCCACTGAGCAGGGAGCCCGATGTGGGACTCGATCCCAGGACCTTGGGACCATGACCCCAGTTGAAGGCAGACGCTTAACCAACTGAGCCACCCAGTCGCCCCTGGATATTAATTTTGACAACATCAGAAATCTGACTATTTTTTGGGTATTATCTCCTGAAGGTAGGCTTTGGATAAGAATTTTTCCCATCACTTCTATTCCTCCTCAGGATCCAAAATAGTCCCCAGTTCCCCACCCAACTCCCCACCCTGTGCTGTTCACTAGGAAAGGAATCTGGTAGAGCTATGGGCAAGTCCCTCATCTTCAAGCAGAGTGGTGTGGTAGAAATTGCACAGACTTTGAATCCAAGCCAGAACTGGTTTTGACTACTGGGTTCAAAATATTTCTTGACTTTTTTGAGATTTCTTTTTTTTTTAATGGAGATACCATTGTTTATCTTACTGAGTTTTGTGAGGACTAAGTCATGTACTAGGGATCTTCAACAAATGTTAGCTTGTTTCCCCTTTCTCACTACAGGAGTTAGTGAACAAGGATGTTGACTAAGAAAGAAACTCAGGCAAAAGAAAAGGCAAAAGGCAACAGTGTCAGAAGATTTTTTTTTTAAAGCCAAACTCTGCCAATACTGGGAATTGTATTATCTCTTCATTGATATTCTCTATTTGGTGAGGTATCATTCTTATGGTTTCCTTTAATTCTTTGTGTATGATTTCCTTTAGCTCTTTGAGCACATTTTAAAAGTTTTTTAAAGTCTCTGTCTACCAACTCCAGTGACTAGTATTTCTCAGGGATGATTTCTATTAATTTCTTTTTTGCCCTATGTATAGCAGATACTTTCTTATTTATTTGCATGCCTTATAATTTTTTGAAGATTGGACATTTTGAATATTATAATGTGACAACTCTGGAAACCAGATTTCCCCTTTTCTTTGAAGTTTGTTGCTGCTTTTTATTGTAGATTTGTTTAGTGAATTTTCTGAACTAGTGTTACATTCTTTATTGTGTATGTTCATTGAAGTCCCTATTCTTTTTACTTGGTAGTCAACTAGTGATTTGACAGAAATTTCTTCAAATTATTGGAATCCAATTTTTTTTTTAATTTAAAAATCCAGTCTTTGTATATATGGGCTCTGTGTGTATATTGGGGGATGCCTTCAACACTCAGCCAGGAAGCCTGCAAATTTGTCTTAGCCTTCACTTCTTGTTGCTTAGAGCCTGGAGATCAGCTGGGGATGAGAGCTTTGTGCATTCACAGGTCTTATCTGCACAGGCTCTGCCCTGAGCATGTGTGTGGTCTTACAGATTCCCAGGGACATGTGAAAGCTTTTTAAGACCCTTGTTCCCCAAATCATCTCATTCCCTAGCCTTTCTTTCTAGGCATTTCAGTTGGTCTATTGTTTGCCCAATTGTTATCCCTTGTCCCCAGCAGCAGTGCTAATACATTTGCTTTTGAATGCTTTCAACAAATGATCCCTGGGCAGCCACTTCAGCACTGGGAGAGTTCTAAGTTAGATGAAATAAAGACGGGCCCTCTGAGCTGGTCCTTCAGGGAACTGCACACAGGTCAAAACAACCACAGTTCTTTCAGAGTAAGATCTATTCTGCTTCCTCCCATATTAGGAATCTATACCAGGAATGTGAGCTATTGTCTTTAATGGGGCCACTAGGCTGGGGAATTGGGGATGGGGCCAGGATAATTTAAATACTGCAAAACTCTGGTAATCAAAATTCACTTGTCTTTTCTTGATTAAACATCCTTTTTTTTTCTGTAGAATTTGATTTCTTTCCATAACTCCAATAAAGTTCATTTTGACAGTTTTTGACAGTTTATTTGCTGGTCTTTTTTTGTTGTTGTTGTTACTGTTGTTTTTTGTGGAGAGATGAGCCTTTGGAATTCCGTACTCCATCACTTTTGTTGATGTCACTCTCCACCAATATTATTAATATATTAGTATAATATATTTGTTGCAACTAATGAGCCAATATTGATCCACTATTATTAACTAAAGTTCATTTTTTATTCAATTTTCCTCAGTTTTTACCTAATGTCATTTTTCTGTTCCAGAGTCCCATCTAGGATATACATTACATTTACCAGTCATGTCTCCTGAGGCTCCTTTTGGCTGTAACGGTTTGTCAGGCATTCTTTGTTTTTGATGAACTCGACAGTTTTGAAAATTACTAGTCAAGTATTTGGTAGAATGTCTGTCAATTGAGTTTGACTGATGTTTTTCTCATAATTAGACTGAAGCTATGAGTTTTTGGAAGGAAGACCTCAGAGGTCATTTTCATCAAATCTCACCAAAGGTGCAAACTGTCACCATGATTTTTCACTGTTGATATTGATCTTCATTACCTGATTGAGTTAGTGTTTGTTAAGTTTCTCCACTGTAAAACTACCCCCACCCCCACTTTCCATACATTCTTTGGGAGGAAGTCACTATGAGCAACCCATACCTAAAGAATGGGTAGCTATGTTTCACCTTCTAGAAGGCAGAATACCTGCATAAATTATTTGGAATTCTTCTGCATGGGAGCTTTGTCTCTTTTTCCCCATTTATCTATTCATGCAGTCATTCATATCAACATGGACTCATGGATAACTATTTTCTACTTTGGGATACAATCTAATACTACTTATTCAACCTGTCTCAACCTTGGTCACTGGCAGCTCTTCTAATTGGTTCCCTGTCCTAGGGAATATCTTCACCCCCATCACCATGTTTGTTTCAGCTGGAGGGTCCCTGGCTACAGATCCCTTACCTAAAGCTGTGGTTGATGTCTGTGAACAATAGGGGTCTAGTGACGATTAATATTTTTGCCATCTGATCTTGAAAAAACTTTCCTCAGGCTTAAATTTTAACAAGTGTTGAATAGTATTTTCTTCAGTTAAAGTCTTTGTATTTTTTTTTCCTTTTATTGTTTCCATATTCTTATTCTTTTCAGATAGTTTTCAGCTGGGTTTGTAACTTTGTGTTCAGCTTCTTATTTTGGCTTCTTCTCTAGCTCACAGAGGGACAACATTGTTTCCTGGATCCCAGTGCCTTTTTTCTTTTGCCTTTGCCCTCTGGCCTGGACATTTGATTTTTTATCTTTCTACTCTCAAAGTTTTGCCTTGAGAAAGATGAAGTCAGTGAATTTCCATGTTTGTCACACAACCCTTTCAAACAAGTTGTGACAATCTTGACCCTCTTGAGTAGGACGGTCCCACCTAAAAGATACTATTCCCATTAGATCAACATGTGCTCCAGATCAAGACTTGACCTGTAATCATCTTGTCTGACTTCCTTTTAGTAAGTTCTCCCTTTGCTTAATTTTCCTTTAGAATACCAGTTCCATAAATTTTCCAAATATGTTTTCCAAATATGCCACCCTCTTGGCAATAATTCTATTCCTCTGAATGTCACACAATAATTGTCGGAGTCATTTTCCCCTATCTTCCTGGGGTTTCCCTCTCAAATCTGACCAGATTTTCTTAACCACTTTAGTTCTCTGTCCTAGTTTTTAAGGGATGGTTTGCCAGTTCTTACAAAATGCTGCTGCTCTAAGAGGAATCTTTTTAAAACATTTCTGACCTTAGTTCTCTCCAGGATGTCATTATATCTGCTCTCCAAGGCATTTCCTCTTTTGATCTGATCTATTTTTTTTAGGTACCAGTCTTCCTTTCTGAACTGATAACAACTGAAATATATTGCCCTTTTCTATCACCTTCCTTCAGAGAAGTTACACTTGAGCGTTACCACCTTTTTAACTTTGTAGTTCTTTCTCTCAGCTCTTAGCATCTCATTTGTCCTTCATATCTCCCCAGCCTATGTTTTAAGATCTCAATATTTCTTTTAAGGAAATATCTTTCTCATTACTGCACAGTTTGACATCTTCTATTTTATTTTCCTTCTTCTATTACCCTTGTTCTGATAGTAAGAAATAAGGCACCTATTTAAGCTACTCCAGTTTCTTCTTGGTTCCTGGGGAAAATCAGAATCTCAGAGCCACAGTCTGACAGACACAGACCTTTAAATTGCTTTCTCAATTTGGGGGCATTTAATAACCTCAGTCAGTTATTTTTTTGACCTCAGCCTAGGAAGAGGGCATATTCTCTTTATAAAAAGAGTCCCCAGTTCTTTTGATTTAAATATTAACACAATCAACATTCCTTTTATGATTGCAGCCATGGTTTGAACCTCTGAGCTCTAATAACCAGAGTTTCTTTAATGATCAAATTCTGAGCCTGCTTGAAACTGTTTTGTTGAAGTAATGGAGGTCTAATGGGCATGACACATGAATTTAAGTTTGGTTTTTTCTCCTCCATTGCTCTATCACCCTATGTTCATTTCAAAAGCACACACACACACACACACACACACACACACGAACACAATTTGGGGAAGTTGATATAGTAGGCAAGCATATTCATGTCTGGAGCTAAAAATGTCAAGCTACAACTCCACTAAAATTTGTAGCATATTTTGAATTCAGCCACTGTTCAAATTTCTGTCCTAGCATTTAGAGATCTGGTTAAGAAATCCATTAAAGAAAACAGCCAATGTTCTTCCTCTTTTTTTTTTTTTAGGATTTATTTATTTATTTGAGAGAGAGAGTGAGAGAGAGTGAGGGCATGCACACATGGGTCCTCACAAGTAGGAGAGGGGCAGAGGGAGATGGAGAGGGAGAGCAGGGAGAGAAACAGACTCGCAGTGGGCTAGATCTCACAACCCTGAGATCATGACCTGAGCTGAAATCAAGAGTTGAATGCTTAACTGACTGAGCCACCCAGGCACTCTGCCAATGTTCTTTTATCACCTAATGCTTAAAAAGCTTATTTAAGAAAATAAAAAATGGTTGTCTTTCCTTATAGTCTATTTTGTTCCAGGGACTTAATCTTCTGTGGTCTGTATTCATGAATGCCTAAGGTTTAATGCTATATCCCTTTAATGATAAAAACCAGTCATTTGGTGCAAAATACCAAGATTAATGCATTCACATGGCCCACACTTACCAAAGCCTGAAATGTAAGCAGGGTGTCTTTATCCACTGAAACTTCTGTGTTAAGGCAGTGTTGGCTCCAACATTCTTTTGAAGAAAAAGATTTAGTTAGGTTTAATCAGTTCTACTAAAATACCTTCAGAGCATACAAGATCCTGTGCTCAGAAATAAAATATATCTTAATTTGTGACATGTGTGTTGTAATATAGGGCTGAAATTGCTGAGCAGTTACTTTAGTCAGTAACATTTCTCTCATGTGCTACCAAGTCTTCACTTTTGGCCTGGATAATATGTAAATAGTAGGACTCTCCCAATAATCCATTTCTTCTTGGAATCAAATCCTGACCTTGAACTATGTTTGCTGGAAGTTGGTCTCTGCTATCACAAATACTTAACTGTTATCAGTAGCTACGTTTTATATGTGATCTTCAGATTCTTTCTTTTTTAAAAAAAAAAGATTTTATTTTTATTTATTTGAGATAGAGAGAGGGAGCGAGCATGAGTGGGGAGGGAGGGGCAGAGGGAGAGGGAGAAGCAGACTCGTTGAGCAGGGATCCTGACACAGAGCTCAATCGCAGGACCCCGGGATCATGACCTGAGCCGAAGGCAGACATTTAACCAACTGAGCCACCCAGGCACCCCTGATCTTCTGATTCTTTTAGCTTGTGCTTTTTGAGATGTCTCACTTTTCTGTGGAAGTTTCTCAGGAGTTTTTAAGATCAGGATGGGCAGTTTGGGAGGGGGTTGAGGGGGTGGCCAATTGTTGAATGCTTCAGGTCCCTCACATTCACTTAACTTAAAAATACCTCTCTTGGGGCGCCTGGGTGGCTTAGTCGTTAAGCATCTGCCTTCGGCCTAGGTCATGATCCCGGGGTCCTGGGATCGAGCCCTGCATCATCGGGGCTCCCTGCTCCATGGGAAGCCTGCTTCTCCCTCTCACACTCCCCTTGCTTGTGTTCCCTCTCTTGCTGTCTCTCTCTCTCTGTCAAATAAATAAATAAAATCTTAAAAAAAAATTACCTCTCTTGGGGTACCTGGATGGCTCAGTCAGTTAAGCATCTGATTCTTGATTTTGGCTCAGGTCATGATCTCAGGGTTGTGAGATCAAGCCCCATGTTGGGCTCCACGCTGGGTGTGGAGCCTGCTTATGATTTTCTCTCTCTCTCTGCTCCTTTCCCCTAAAAAATACCTTCTGTCTCTCTGTCTCTCTCTTTCTCTCTCTTGCACACACACACACTCCATTTAAAATTTCATTTGAATGGGAAGATGATGCTATGATGAGACATTGAATGTCATTATTCTCTAAGGATATAATAAATCCTCCTTTCCCGATTCTCATTAGACTTCTTGTAGGGAACAAATAAAGTACATTTATAAAAAAGACTAAGGGAGCTTTAAAACATTATATGAATGAAAATTATTATTAGGGACTTTATTTTTCTTGTTCACTGGTGGGCCATTCAGTCATTTATTTTGGCAATAATTCACAAATACTCATTGGACATCAACCAGGCATTTGTGGGGCTGAAACAGGAAAACAAATGAAGACCCAATGAATTAATTAGTTATGGCTGTTGTAAAAAAGTACCACAAACCGAGTGACTTAAACAATAGATATTTTTTTGTCTCACTCTCCTGGTGACTAGAAGTCTGAAGTTAAGAGGTTGGCAGGGTTGGTTCCTCCTGACAATTTGCTCTATGCCTCTCTCCTAGCTTTGGGGAGTTTGTTGGCAATCTTTGGTGTCCCTTGGTTTACAGATGCCTCACCCCAATCTCTACTACCTTCATGTTCATGTGGTGTTTTTTCTATGTCTGAGTCTGTGTCCAAATTTGCCTCTTTTATAAAGACACCAGTCATATTGGGTCAGGGGCCTACCCTACTCTAGTGTGACCTCATCTTAACTAATTACATCTGCAGTGACCCTGTTCCAAATAAGGTCACATTCTGTGGTGGGGGTTAGGAATTCAACATATGAATTTTGGGGAGACATGATTCAATCCATAAAAACTACATACCATCTGCCTAAATTTAAAGGTTATAAATAAAACTAACAAGCTGTTAAATATAATACGCTTTGTTCTCTTGTTGTGACAAATGCATCTTCATAAACACCTTCAAAGACAGGTTTTAATTTAGAATTCTTGGACTTCTTGGAAATTGTCATCAGGTTATGGTGGCCTGAAAAGGGCTGGCTCTTCTCCTAGGAAACTCTGTATGCCCCACTTTTTTCTTCCTGCCCTAGTCTGTCTTTTGCTGTGGATGTCTATGCACCTCTGTGGACACTCCATCTGGCACATTCAAGCTCTGTCCATATACCCTGCAGGCAGCCTCCCTTTGGTCACCACCAGGGCCTATGCATTGCTCACACTAGTGATGAAATATCACTTTAGATGAATGGGCCCTTAGAAGAAGCCTGCAGAGGCTGTTCAGGTAGGGAGTTCTGGAGTCCTGGTACTGGGAATGTTGTCTAGAATGAGGGTTCTGGGTGTGGCTAAGACAACGGGAGGAAGAAAATTTCTCTATGGTGAGGGCACCAGGGCAAGGACTCCTCTTGCTTTGGGGCTTATATTTTAGTGAAAGGAAAAAAACCATAAATAATAAATAAAAGAAGTAAATTGTATAGAATGTTCAAAGATGATAAGTGCATAAGAAGAAAAGTAGAGTAGAGGGGGAAGGATCTGGTGTTTATCTGGGGATAGGGCAGTTTACAGTATTACAAAGAGTGGTCAGTGTAGACCTGATGGAGCTGGAAACATTTGATCAAGACTTGAAAGAGGTGAGGGAGTTAGGCAAGTGGATTTATGGGACAAAGGCACCTTTTGGAAAGAAGGAGCTATCTGATAAATCCAGGGTGGAAGCATGTCTGGTGTGCTCAGGGAGCAGAAAGGAGGCCAGTGTTGAGCAAAGGAGGATGAAATAGGAGTTAAAAATCAGAGAGGTAGCTGATGGAAGGCTGGAAACATAGGGTCTCTTAGGTTATTTTAAAGGTTTGGCCTTTTACTCTGAGATTAGCAGTTCCTGGAGAGTTTTGAGCAGATGAATGACATGATCCCTCTAGCTTCTATGTTGAGAATAGACTATAAAGAGGACAAGGTAAACATAGAAACAGAGAGACTATTTAGAAGAAGGTGATTGTAGTAATCTGGGATAAAGATGACAGTGGTACCTTGAACCAGAACAGTAACAGATGGAGAGTGATAAGTGTTTGACTTTGGGATATGTTTTAGGGTAGAGCCAACAGGAATTTCTGATGGACTGAATTTTATTCAGAGAAAGAGAGGGGGAGGGTGTCAAAGATTACTTCAAGTTTTTTGCTCTTTAACATAGGTGTGAGGGATGCCTGGGTGGCTCAGTCAGTTAAGCACCTGCCTTTGGCTCAGGTCATGATCCCAGGGTCCTGGGATCGAGTCCCGCATCAGGCTCCTTCCTCTCCCTGCTTCACCTTCTCCCTGCTGCTCCATCTGCTTGTGCTCTCTCTCTCTCTCTCTCTCTTTGGCAAATAAATAAATAAAATCTTTAAAAAAATTTAATAAAAAAACAGGTTTGAAGGGAAAAGATAAAGAGTTTTAGACATGCTGAGTTTGAGATACTAGATATTAGATATTCAGGGGAATATTGAGTAGACAGTTGGATAAGGAACTCTAGAATTTGAGAGGGGGTCTGGGCTGGAGTTATAAAACTGGGGATCATCAGCAAACAGATGTTATTTAAAGCCATGAGAATAGAGATCATTAGAGAGTGAAGGTTGATGGAGAAGAAGACCCAAGAGGGAGCTCTGGGACACACCAACACTGGAGTTGTGGAGAAGATGATGCTCCTGCACAGAAAACTGAGAAGGAGTGACAAATGTTATAGAAGGAAAGCACGAGAGGGTGTGGGTGCCCTGGAAGCCAAGTGAAGAAGGAATACTGAGGAAGATAGAGTTACTGATTGTGTTAAATACTGCTGATATGTAAGGTCAGATTAGGGCTGAAAATTGACCTCTGGGTTTAGCTGTGTGAAAGTCAGTAAAGACCTTGATAAAAGTAGTTCTGGTGAAGTGTTTGGGGCATATACCTCCTTGGAATGGGTCTGAGAAAAAATACAAGCAGAGAGACCAGAGACAGAGTGGAGACAATTGTTTTGAAGAGTTTTGCTACAAAGAGGAATAGGCAATGGATAAGTATTTAAAAGAAGAAGGAGGGTGCTGACAGGTTTTTTTATAATGGTTGGTAACATTATGTAACCATGCACATCATGATTTTATGCTGAAGGGAATTCTCCCCAGTATTAAATGAAGAAATGATGCTTTTGAGCAGAAGAGAATTCCAGTAACATTTGTGAATAGGTGGGAGGGGTTGGGATCACATGTACAAGTTGAGAGGTTGGTTTTGTACAGGAGCACAAGTGGTTAGTTTTCCTATGGTAATGAGTAGGAAGGTGGAACATAGGATCTGCTGTGGGTAGATGCCGTAGTGGAATCTGCAGGGGTCTTTTGACCGATTCTAATTTCTAAGTGAATTAGGAAACATCAGCTGAAAAAGAGGATGGGGGTAGAAGGTGCTAGGGTTTCAGCAGAGAGAAGAGCTTATGGTCATCGTCTAGCAGAAAGGGAGAGTGAAGGGACCTGGAACATACAGAGTGATTGCCCAGCAGCACTGACGACTTAATTGACTAGCACGATCATCTGTTTTAAATGGGATCACATTAACTCATACCAGGCACTCAAATATTTTCTTTAAGTTTTTATTTTAATTCCAGTTAGCTAATATACAGTATTATATTAGCTTCAGGTTTATAGTATAGTAATTCAACAATTCCATGCATCATTCAGTGCTCATCACAAGTGTACTCGTTAATCCCCATCACCTATTTAAGCCATCCCCCCTATTCCCCTCCTCCTTGGTAACCATCAGTTTGTTCTCTATAATTAATAATCTGTTTCTGTATTTGTCTCTGTCTTTGTTTTCCCCTTTGCTTGTTTTGTTTCCTAAATTCCACATTTGAGTGAAATCATATGGTATTTGTCTTTCTCTGACTGACTTATTTCACTTAGCATCTATACTCTCCAGCTCCATCCATGTCACCGTATTTGGAAAGATTTCATTCTTTTTTATGGCTGAATAATATTTTATTCAATATCCATTCATCAACTGATGGACTTTTGGGTTGTTTCCATATCTTGGCTATAAAAATAATGCTGCAATAAATACAGAGGTGCATGTATCCCTTTGAATTAGTGTTTTTGTATTCTTTGGGTAAATACCCAGTAGTGCAATTGCTGGATCACAGGGCAGTTCTATTTTTAACTTTTCAAGGAAACTCCATACTGGTTTCCACATTGGCTGTCGAGTTTGCATTCCCACCAATAGTGCACAAGTGTTCCTTTTTCTTCACATCCTCACCAACACCTGTTGTTTTTTGTTTTGTTGATTTTAGCCATTCTGATAGGTGGAGGTGATATCTCATTGTAGTTGTGATTTGCATTTCCCTGAAGATGATGAATGATGATGAACATCTTTTCATGTGTCTGTTGGCCATTTGTACATCTTCCTTAGAGAAATGTCTGTTCATGTCTTCTGCCCAATTTTTAACTGGATTATTTGTTTTGGGCGTGTTGAGTTTTATCAATTCTTTATATATTTTTGATACTAACCCTTTATCAGATAAGTCATTTGCAAATATTTTCTCCCATTCTGCAGGTTGCCTTTTAGTTTTGTTGATTGTTTCCTTCACTGTGCAGAAGCTTTTTATTTTGGTGTTGTCTTCGTAGTTTATTTTTTGCTTTTGTTTCCCTTGCCTCAGGAGACAGATTTAGAAAGAAGTTGCTATGGCCGATGTCAAAGAGGTTACTGCCTGAGTTCTTTTCTAGGATTTTTATAGTTTCAAGTCCCACATTTAGGTCTCTAATCTATTTTGAATTTATTTTTGTGTACGGTTTAAGAAAGTGGTCCAGTTTTATTCTTCTGCATATAGCTGTCCAGTTTTCCCAACACCATTTGTTGAAGAGTGTCTTTTTCCAATTAGATG
Organism: Eumetopias jubatus; assembly: GCF_037043125.1. Lineage (NCBI taxonomy): Eukaryota > Metazoa > Chordata > Mammalia > Carnivora > Otariidae > Eumetopias > Eumetopias jubatus. Next base: position 54,877,319 of record NW_028274814.1, on the reverse strand, counting down.
TTCTTTCCTGCTTGTCAAAGATTTGTTGACCATATAGTTGTGGGTTTATTTCTGGGTTTTCTCTTCTGGTCTATTGATCTATGTGTCTATTTTTGTGCCAGTACCGTATTGTTTTAATTACTACAGCTTTGTAATATCATTTGAAATCTGGAATTGTGATGCCTTCAGCTTTGCTTTTCTTTTTCAAGATTGCTTTGGCTATTTGGGGTCTTTTGTGGTTCCATAAAAATTTTAGGATTGTTTGTTCTAGCTCTGTGAAAAATGCTGGTGGTATTTTGAGAGGGATTGCACTGAATGTGTAGATTGCTTTTGGTAGTATAGACATTTTAACAATATTTGTTCTTCTAATCCATGAGCACGGAATGTTTTTCCATTTCTTTGTGTCATCTTCAATTTCTTTCATCAGTTTTTTATAGTTTTTAGAGTACAGATCTTTTACCTCTATGGTTAAGTTTACTCCTAGATATTTTATTATTTTTGGTGCAGTTGTAAAGGGGATTGCTTTCTTAATTTCTCTGCCTGCTGCTTCTTTATTCCTGTATAGAAATGCAACAGATTTCTGTATGTTGATTTTGTATCCTGCTACTTTACTGAATTCATTCATCAGTTCTAGCAGTTTTTTGCTAGTCTTTTGAGTTTTCTACATGGAGTATCATGTCACCTGCAAATAGTGAAAGTTTTACTTCTTCCTTACTGATTTGTATGCCTTTTATTTCTTTGTTGTCTGATTGCTGTGGCTAGGACTTCCAGTACTATGTTGAGTAAAAGTGGTGAGGGTGGACATCCTTGTCTTGTTCCTGACCTTAGGGGAGAAGCTCTCAGTTTTTCCCCATTGAGGATGATGTAGCTGTGAGTTTTTCATATATGGCCTTTATTATGTTGAGGTATGTTCCCTCTAAACTTACTTTGTTGAGAGTTTTATCATGAGTGGATGGATGCTTTGTCAAATGCTTTATCTGAGTCTGTTGAAATGATCATATGGTTCTTATACTTTCTCTTATTGATGGGATGTATAAAGCTTATTGATTTACAAATATTGAACCACCCTTGCAACCCAGGAATAAACCCCACTTGATCATGGTGAATGATTTTTTAAATGTATTGTTGGATTTGGTGTGCTAGTATTTTGTTGAGGATTTCTGCATCTATGTTCATGAGGGCTATTGTCCTGTAGTTCTCTTTTTTAGTGCTGTCTTTATCTGGTTTTGGAATCAGAGTCATTCTGGCCTCAGAGAATGAATTTGAGTTTTCCTTCCTTTTCTATTTTTTGGAATAGTTTGAGAAGAATAAATATTAACTTTTCTTTAGACATTTGGCAGGATTCACCTGTGAAGCCATCTGGTCCTGGATTTGTGTTTATTGGGAGTTATTTTGATTACTGATGTAATTACTTTGCTGGTTATCAGTCTGTGCAAAATTTTTATTCTTGTTTCAGTTTTGGTAGTTTATATGTTTCTAGGAATTTATCCATTTCTTCTAGGTTGCCCAGTTTTTTGGCATATTGTTTTTCATAAAGTTGTCTTTTAACGGTTTGTACTTCTGTGGTGTTGTTTGTTATTTCTCTTTTATCATTTGTGATTTGATTTATTTGAGTCCTTTCTCTTTTTTTGTTCCTAAGTTTGACTAAAGGTTTATCAATTTTCTTGATTTTTTTTGAAGAAGCACCTCCTGGTTTCATTGCTCTGTTCTATTGTTTTTGTTTGTTTTTAGTTTTTATATCACTTCTGCTCAAGTATTTATTATTTTCTTCTGCTGGTTTTAGATTTTTATTATTCTTTTTGCAGCTCCTTTAGGTGTAAGGTTAGATTATTTACTTGAGATTTTTCTTGCTTCTTGAGGTATTGCTCTATTGCTATAAACTTCTCTCTTAGGACCACTTTTGCTGCATCCCAAAGGTTTTGGACCATTGTGTTTTCATTTATTTCCATGTATTTTTTTATTTCTTCTTTTATTTCCTGGTTGACTCACTCATTGTTTAGTAAGCTTTTATTTAACCTCCATGTATCTGTGGTTTTTCCAGATTTTTTCTTGTGGTTGACTTTTAGTTTCATAGTGTGGTCAGAAAAGGTGCATGGTATGACTTCAATATTCTTGAATTTGTTGAAGCTTGTTTTGTGGGCTAATATGTGATCTATTCTGGAGAATGTTCCATGTACATTTGAAAAGAATGTGTGTTCTGTTGTTTGAGGATAGCATGTTCTGCATATATCTGTTAAATTCATCTGTTTCCATGTGCATTCAAAGCCATTGCTTCCTTGTTGATTTTCTGTTTAGATGATCTGTCCATTGATGTGAGGTGTTAGAGTCCTTTCCTACTATTGTATTATTATTGATTAGTTCCTTTATGTTTGTTATTGTTTTATATATTTTGGTGCTCCTATACTGGTTGCATAAATATTTACAATGCTTATATCTTGATGGATTGTCCCCTTTATCATTATATAGAGTCCTTCTTTGTCTCTTGTTACAGTCTTTGTTTTAAAGTCTATTTTGTCTGATATAAGTATTGCTACTCTGGCTTTCTTTTGATCTCCATTTGCATGATAGGTGTTTCTCTCTTCCCTCACATTCAATTTGCAGGTGTCTTTAGGTCTAAAATGAATCTCCTGTAGGCAGCATGTAGGTGGGTCTTGTTTTCCCAACTATTCTGTCACCTTATGTTTGTTGATTGGAGTGTTTGGTTCATTTACATTCAAAGTAATTATTGACAGGTATATATTGTCATTTTATTATTTGTTTTGTGGTTGTTTCCAAGATTTTCTCTGATCATTCCCTGTTTTTCTCCTTTCAGGGTTTGCTGATTTTCTTTAGTGATATATTTGGATTTATTTCTCTTTATTCTATGTATACTTGTTAGTTTTGATATATGGTTGTCATTATGTTTGCATATAACCTGCATATTACAGTCTATATTAAGTTGATGGTTGTTTAAGTTTGAACCCATTTTTTACTCCTTTCCTCTCAGTTTCATGTATATGTTGTTATATTTTGTATCCATTTATTTTGTGAGTTCCTTGACTGATTTTTTACAGAAATATTCATTTTTACTGCTTTTGTGGTTCCTATCTTTAAACTGTCACTTTTGGTCTCTCCTTTCTCAGAGAGTCCCCTTTAATATTTCTTGCAGGGTGGTTTAATGGTCATGAACTCCTTTAGTTTTTGTTTGTCTGGGAAACTCTTTATCTCTCCTTTTATTCTGAATGTTGGCTTTGCTGGATAAAATATTCTTGGCTGCAGATTTTTCCCATTCAGCACTTTGAATATATCATGACACTCCCTTTTGTCTTGCAAAGTTTCTGCTGAAAAATCTCCTGCAAGCCTTAGGGATTTTCCCTTGTAAATTACTGTCTTCCTTTGTCTTGCTGCTTTAAAAATCTTTTCTTTATCACTATATTTTGCCGATTTAATTACAACTATGTCTTGGTGTGGTTCTGCTTTTGTTGATTTTCATGGGAGTTCTCTGTTCTTCCAGGATCTGGATATCTGTTTCTTTCCCCAGATTTGGGGAGTTTTCAGCTACTATTTGTTCAAATAAATTTTATGTTCTTTTTTTTTCTCTCTTCTTCTTCTGGGTTTCCCATAATACGAATATTATTACATTTCATGGAACCACTGAGTTCGCTAAGCCTATTCTCATTTTGCAAAATTCTTTTTTCTCTCTTGTGTTCAGTTTCATTACTTTCCATTTCTGTCTTCTGGTCACTAATTTGTTCCTCTGCTTCTTCCATCCTGCTGTTCATTCCATCAAGTGCATTTCTCATTTTGTTTATCGAGCCCTTTATCTCTGCTATGTTATTCCTTATTTCTGTGTTAAGGGTCTAACACATTTCTTCCACTCTTTTCTCAGGTCCAGTGAGTATCCTTCTTATGATTGTTTTAAATTCTCTATCAGGCATTTTACTTATATCTGTTTTGCTTAGATCTCAGGCTATGGCTTGTCCTGTTCTTTCATTTCGGATAAATTTCTCTGTCTCCTCATTTTGCCTGCCTCTCTGTGTCTGTTTCTCTGTGTTAAGAAAGTCAGCTATGTCTTCTGCTCTTGAAAGTAGTGACTTTATGATGAAGAGGTCTTGAAGTCCACTGCAAGGCAGTGTCCCTTACTAACCAGAACCTTGCACTTCAAGAGAGTATCCTATGTGTGTTGCTTATGCCCTGCTGTTGTGTCTGAGACACTTTTCCTTTCAGTGCAGTTGTCTGCCCTGTCTCTCTGCCTGTTGTAGGCTGGCACTCAAATATTTTCAGTGAATAAATTTACAGTCCTTTACATGTTTACATCATTATGTAGATGACCATATATAAGAGCTTAAATTACATTTCTATTCATTCACAGTGAAGCATTGAAAAAAAGCAAGAGTTTAACTTTTTTTTTTAGTAATTTAAATGACAGACACTAAAAAGGAACTCCTATTTGTTTCTCTCAAAGAATGTGGCAGAGTGTTTTGAGTTGTACCTGCTTTGCAGGTGGAAGTCTGTAAGATTATCTACTCAGATCATGATGGGTATGAAAGTAGATTCAGAAATAAGAGAAATTCTTGATGTGCAAAGAGAAGAGGTTTTGATGAGAGTGGAAAGTTTCAGAGTTTGACATCTTGGACTTAAGGGGTAATGAAATTTAAAAAGTGATCATGCCCCTAGTTGGGTGAAATCCAGTGATGATTAATTGATTGACATTGAAAAGGGTAATATAAAGAAGTTTCTTCCAAAAATTGGATTTAAGAATTTCAGGCATTTATCTTTTGTTTTTCTGATTGAAAAGCTGGAGCTTATTAATTCCCATAATAAAAAAGAGTGTAAGTCAGTATGCAAGTATATATATTTAATTCAAGTTTAAAAATTTGTTACAGATATACTTAGGTCTTGAATTAATTGATGAGATTTTTTTATTGCTGTATTTCTTGGAAACCACAGTAACAGTGTTGCTGTAACCATAGGTACACAGTTAAAAAATGTGAACACATATTTGATTTAAAAGATATATTAAAATTAAATGTTCTGTTATTATTTTCCATATTGAATTTTAGACAATAAACTGGCACTTTATTAAGGAGAAAATATTCTAAGAAAACAATGAAACACAGTAGAGAATATATTACTATAAAAGACTATTCTTTTTTTTTTTGATGTAGTGTTCCATGATCCATTGTTTGCGTATAACACCCAGTGCTCCATTCAATACGTGCCCTCTTTAATACCCATCACCAGGCTAACCCATCCCCCCACTCCTCCCCTCTAGAACCCTCAGTTTGTTTCTCAAAAACTATTCTTATTTATTTTTCTTGTGTTCTTGGTACACTAAGCTATCTTTGAAAACAAAAATGTCCTGCTCTTGTGATACAGAGGCCTAGAAGTGGAAAAAGATATAAGTAGTTAATGAATAATGCATTGGTTGATAGAAATGGTCAAATTATACAGTTTCCTAGTGGATACCATTTTTCTTCATTGAGAGGGACACTATAAAGTTGGATGTTAATTGCTCCCACAAATACGGTTTTGCTTTTCACAATAAGCATTAAGACATGTCCTCGGAGCTCTGTGACTTCATCATACACCACCTGAAAAGGGAGAGAATAATTAAAATATAAATCAGATATGCTTAAATGCACCTTTAAAAATATTGCTTTTAATAAAAATATTTAGCTGTTAATATCATTTAGCTTGGAATAGCTAGGTTAATGAAGAATCTTTCATGTCTAACTCTAATTCTGGAAAGCTAAAGATTCAGCTAATATAATGGAGTTTAATAACAGAATATTGCTCTAAGAAGCTTAGAATTTATTCTGATTCCATTAATAATTGTTCATCCCAAATTTAATATGACTGTAAATTATTCTCTAGGAAGAAATTTAAGTACCTATCACCTTTTAACTGTCCTTGAATTTATTGTGCAACATGGGACCTTGAACACTATCTTTCTTTGCTGAAGACTAATGAGGAAAGCAGACCAATCTCCATGATTTCCTTGTTAATTTAGTGCAGTATAACAATATTTCCATCTACATGTGAAGAATTCATTCTGTGCTTACTTTAATTTATTTAAAATGGCTTAATTTTTAATTATGAAAACACATGCTTATTAAATAAAATATGTATGAAACAAAAAAGAAAGGAAAATCTATATTTCTACCACTGGGAGATAATTATAGTTAACATTTCAGTGTTCTTTTTGTTTTACATATATAATTACTTTTTAAGAATCTGAGCTGTAATTTTGCTGTATGTACAGTTTTGTGTCTTGCTCTTTTCTGCTTACTAGTCATGTAATTAGTTTCTAAAAAGGGATCTGTTTAACTGTGTTTTATAATATCCAGGAAGGAAGTCATGGCCATTACTGTCGGGTGCCTACAGTAGTAAAGAAACTTCAGAAGTGTAGTACTATCAAGAAATTAGTTACCCATCATGAAGGGAGGGGGAGAGCTGTGTATAAATCCAACATGGTTGCCAGGGAAACTCCTTAGAACACATTTAGAAAAGGAGTTTCATATGTTGCTACAAACTTGCTTGTTTTTTATAGCCAAGCTACAAGATAGAAAGAAGTGTTCTCTATATATGCAAAAAAGTAGAGGAAAAGCTTGAGAGGGAAGCCCTTTGAGTTAGTTGGGAGGCCTCCTCAGTGTGTATGGATATGGTTTCTGGTGCATTGCATTTCATTTTTCTACATTTATGAACCTAAAAAGTTATCAATGAAATTCCATTCAAGATCAATCTGACAGCTCTTCCGAACAATGATTTACATAAGGAGTAAATAACAATTTCAGTTAAGGGACATGAGATGCAATAAACTATGTTAATCCAGTCTACCTTGCCTCATGTGACAGTTCCTGGCTACCTCCTTTTCTAGAATCCTACACTCATTCCAGACAGATTATCTTTTAAGTTTCTTAGGATTGACAATTCAAATTATTCCATTTCATTTATTGAGTTCCCCTGGGATAGTAAAGGATTTTAAGGGTTGCCTTAAAAATCTCAAAACCTTACCACTTTAATTCATCCTCTTTTTTTCTTTATATTTTTTATTGTTATGTTAACCACCATACATTACATCATTAGTTTTTTACGTAGTGTTCCATGATTCATTGTTTGTGCATAACACCCAGTGCTCCACACAGAACGTGCCCTCTTTAATACCCATCACCAGGCTAACCCATCCTCCCACCCCCCTCCCCTCTAGAACCCTCAGTTTGTTTTTCAGAGTCCATCGTTTCTCATGGTTCATCTCCCCCTCCGATATACTCCCCTTCATTCTTCCCCTCCTGCTATCTTCTTCTTCTTTTTCTTTTTTTTCTTAACATATATTGCATTATTTGTTTCAGAGGTACAGATCTGTGATTCAACAGTCTTGCACAATTCACAGAGAGTATAGGGATACAGGGTACATACCTCAATATCATAAAAGCCATCTATGAAAAACCTACAGCAAATATCATTCTCAATGGGGAAAAACTGAGAGCTTTCCCCCTAAGGTCAGGAATGCGGCAGGGATGTCCACTATCACCACTGCTATTCAACATAGTATTAGAAGTCCTAGCCACAGCAATCAGACAACAAAAAGAAATCAAAGGCATCCAAATCGGCAAGGAGGAAGTCAAACTCTCACTCTTTGCAGATGATATGATACTGTATGTGGAAAACCCAAAAGACTCCACCCCAAAACGGCTAGAACTCATACAGGAATTCAGTCAAGTGGCAGGATATAAAATCAATGCACAGAAATCAGTGGCATTCCTATACACCAACAACAAGACAGAAGAGAGACAAATTAAGGAGTCAATCCCATTTACAACTGCACCCAAAACCATAAGATACCTAGGAATAAATCTAACCAAAGAGGCAAAGGATCTGTACTCAGAAAACTATAAAATACTCATGAAAGAAATTGAAGAAGACACAAAGAAATGGAAAAACATTCCATGCTCATGAATTGGAAGAACAAACATTGTGAAGATGTCAATGCTACCTAGAGCAATCTACACATTCAATGCAATCCCCATCAAAATACCATCCACTTTTTTCAAAGAAATGGAACAAATTCATCCTCTTTAATAGCAATGGGATGCCCAGTGTGGACTCTGTGAGCCATGTCTCCTTCTGGACTCTTATCTTTCCAAGACTTCAGAGAAAGTTCCTTTTCCTCTTCTCTACAGTAGCTATTTTGAACTGTCTAAACTATCCTCCATTTTCCTCCCCACAACACTTTCAGCAGACAAAGTCATTTATTTTACAGAGCAAATAGATGAAGGGGCCCTCAAAGTGTTACTGTATGTGAAGTAGAAAAATAGAATAACTCTAAGCCTTAGGATTTTGTGAAAGTCTGGCTTAAGAACTGTGAATCATATAAATAAGCTCTGAAGATGTAAATTTCTATGACACATAATTTATGTTTATATGAATCTATTGTCAACTATATGTTTTCTCATTTGCATACCGGTGATAATAATATTTGCCTTTTAACATTGTGGGGAAGAATAAGCGAGATAATGAATGTAAACCTTACTACAAAGCCTGGTGCATATTGAGCACTAGTAAATTATAGCTGAAAAAGATCCATCAAATACACAAAGAAAAACAGCTGTTTCTTGGTATTTTGCATTAACTGACTGGAGAAAACAGTTCCAGACAGAATTGAATCTCCCTGGTATTTAGCAAGCTGAAATTCTCAAGAAATGACTTTAAGAATTAATCGCCTTTCTGGTTAAAATACAAACATTTGAACTCCAGAGTTTATATTAACTTACGGATTTCTTTCTCTGGGCTTCATTATGCAAAAATTATTTTCTTAAAAGTAACTGAAGTTTTATAAACATGTAGTCATTGCACATCATAGATGATATATGTCTATTTTAATTGCTTTACTGCATCCATAATGTTGTTAAAAAAATTTTAACATCACTCTTACTTGTGATGAGCACCAGGTGATGTATAAAAGTGTTGAATCACTATATTGTACACCTGAAACCAATACTACTCTGTATGTTAACTAACTGGAATTTAAATGAAAACTTAAAAAAGAAATAAATAAAAAAGAAAAAATAAGCACTCTTTTCTTACTGTGCAATGAACAATTAGTGGGTAATGCTAAAGAAGTACAGAAATGATTATATTCTTTGAGACTTTTTCACCAAATGCTTTACGTATTCTGTCTTCACATGAATAGAATCAAAATGTACAGCTTTTTCAATTTCACTTTATAATACTTTTTACCTATAGACATACACTAAGTCTTCATTGCCTTCTGACAAACACTGAATTTGTAGGTTTGAAATTATTACATCAAACAGAAAAACCTTGTTTAGGGTAATTAATATCTGGTAACTTGTATACAAGCACTCATTGTATGTTATTTGACATGAGGGTATAGTAAATAATTCTAAAGTGTATTTAGTGTATTTAGAATTACTTCATTCTAAAGAAGAACAATAACATGGAAACTGAAATGTGTTGGTGGGAAGGGGAGTGAGGAGGCAGGATAATGAAAAGGAGAGTTCAATATAAGTGAGAACGGGAGAACTCTGTGGGTGGGGAGAGGGAGGGACAAGAGCATAACTTAGCGGGACCAATATGGGTTTTGGAATCTGGCAGTTCTGGACTTGAAAACTAGTTGCTTTACCCTGGTTGAAATGTTTGACATCAGGGCCTCAATGATTTCATTTACAAATAGAATTTTCATCATGTTATGAATATCAAATGAGAGGATGATATAGATAACAATGGCTATGGCTTACTGAGTATCCCATATACTTAGTGCTATGCTAGATAATCATACACACTCTGCAAGATACTTTAAGGTATGTAAAATGCATAGAATATTCCTGTTCTAATGTCCTTTCTAATTTCTTCTTTATATTTTATAATAGAATGACATCTAAGAAAGGAATACAACGTACAAAATATGTTGACTCTAACAATATAATTCTGTTATAAAATAGAATCTGTATTTCTAAAGAATCATTGAAAAAAATGATGGTTTTTAACCAGATGCCAAAGATAATAAAGTGGAAAGAGCAATGACATTGGAGCCAGAATCCTAGCTCTGCTTCTTAAAAGCTGTAGACAGCGCATTCCTACTGCCAGCTCCACCCTACCTTCAGCCCAGTCATGTCTACAACAGGGTTTTGTATATGATAGGGGTTTTCAGGGAGACTGCTGACAAAGTCTGTTTGGAATCACTCTGGGAAGTGTCAAATAGACAAGCTTGGCCCTGTATCAAAAAAGTTTAGTATCTGAAGGGTGGATATGAAAGGGACTCTTGGCAGCGTCCCTGACTCAGCCTTTCTCCGTCTGGGTATTAGGGGGACAGAGAGAGAGAGAGAGAGAGAGAGAGCTATGAATAAAAATGGAAATAATTATTTTCATGAAAAGCTTTGTAAGACATTGGTGATGCAATGTAATATGCCCTTCTTATTCCTTTAAGAGATATATATAAAAAAGGAGAGTGAGGTCATTCTCTCCTACTTCTTAGAACATTGAAGGGCTTTGGCAGTTTGAGAAATCCCAGTCATACTGAGTGGCTGATGCAGCAGTGCTCAGGATGCAAAGCAGGGGAGAAGTTAAAAATAAGGTGGATGCCACGCAATAATTTACTGGGCTTCCTAGAAAACACATATACATTGTTGGTGAAATAATTGAGGGGTTTGGCCCAGAGATGAAGCCTACATCATAGCAGAATGCAAGAGAAAGTAAAACCAGAGTTAAAACTGGTGTACTTTTCCCCCCCCATTTCATTAAAAAAGATTCTTGTTATATTGATATGGACACAGAACATAATGGGAGAAAAATTAAATTATTGTTGTCTTTTTTTTCTCTTGGCTTTCTAAATTCAACTAGCTTTTCCACCAAACTTGTTTATATGATGCCCATTACTACTAAAAATAGTCACTTATCCACATATTAATTCACATTTCCACTCATTTGGGTTATGTATAAATTGAAGGGTACTAGGCATGGACTACGGACTATTGTTTTTGAAACAATTTTTAAAAGTGTTCAAAGTATAAAAGCGTGTGCCCAAGCTTACAAGTGTTGGCTGATGAAGAAAGTATTGCAGTGATTTCTGATCAATGGGCCATGAATGTGGGAGGAGCTAGAATTACTGCAAGTTGTTAGAAAATTTATGGATACAATAAGCATTATAAAATAATCTCCATGCATGTGTATTTGCTAATTTTTAAAAATAATATATGTAGCTTGAAATAAATAAAACACAAGTTTATTTAAACTCTTGAATCATTAGTGGCTTTTTGTCATTATGATCCTCCTGAGATTACAAATGATGAAGCACAACATTAAGTCTGGACAAATTTCATGATATTGATATAGGGGGTCTTGTACTCAAAACATGTGGAAACTACTGGTATACAGTTGGGAGGGTATATCTCTAGCTGTTGACATCATGAAAAATAAGAAAATGTCAAAAGATTTTTCCTTACTAAATTATATGTATAAATATATATATAATTTTACATTTTTACACATGCATATGAAGTGTCACTTATAAAACTACCCCAAATATTTAATACCACAAATCTTTTTAGAAACAACTAAGTTTTAAAGATACTAAGAAGATAAGATATTTTCCTCATCCTCAAGAAATTTACAATATACTAGAAGAAAAAAGCACGTAGGACTAAGTAAAATATGGTTAAGTGTGGTGTAAGAGTGTAGGAGGAAAGAGTGGTTCACAGAGTCCACATTTGAGGTAAGCTTCAAAGTTGGCAGAGAAGAGCAGAAAGGGTAAAGGGCATGAGCTCCATCTCAGATGTCATAGGGACTATTAAAGGAATGACAAGATGTCTTATGTGACTTGAGAATATGATTAGGTATGAGGACATAAAAGGTCATGAGTGCACAAATATTCCTGACTTATTTTTGACAAAGGACAAAAGACATTTCATTGCATTGCTTTTCCAATAAATGGTGCTGAAGTAATCGGCATTCACGGTAAAAAAAAAAAAAAAAAAGAACTCCAACCTAAACTTCGTATGTTATTCAAAAATTAACTCAAAATGGATAATGGGCTTAAATATAAAATTGTAAAACTATAAAGCATTTAGAAAAAATATAGGAAAACATCTTTAGGACTTAGTGCTAGGTGAAGAGCTCTTAGACTTATAGTCTATAAAAGGAAAATTTGATAAACTATACAAAACCCAAATTAAAAAATTTAATTTGAAAGACCCTGAGAAGGGGATGAAAAGATAAGCCAAAGACAGGTAGAAAGTATTTGCAAACTACTTATCTGACAAAGGACTACTAGCCATAATACATAAAGAACTCTCAAAACTCAGCAGTAAAAATGCAAACTATCCAATAAGCAAATGAGCAAAGACATGAAGAGACATTTCACTAAAGAGGATGGTAAATAAGTACATGACCAGAAGTTCAGCATCATTAGTTATTAGGTAAATACAAATTAAAACCACAATGAGGTATCACACTATACTTTTCAAAAGAACTAAATAATAGTAATAATAACAAACTTGTTACAAATAATAACAAATAATAAATAACAAATAATAAAAATAACAAATAGTGAATAATAACAAATGGCAGAGATTCAGAGAAAATAGATGCATTGGTAGGGGGAGTGTAAAACAGCATAGAAAAAGAGTATGGCAATTTTTTGTAAAACTAAATATGCCAACTGTCATGTATTCCAGGAATTATATCTTGAGTATTTATGTTAGAGAAATTACAACTTACGTTTACACAAAAATCTATAGATCACTGTTCACAACAGGTTTGTTTGCAATAGCCCAAGCCAGAAATAACCCAGATGTCCTTTAATGGGTGAACAGTTAAAGAAAATATCATATTCCATACCACGACTACTATTCAACAGTGAAAAGAAACAAACTATTGATACATGCAGCTATTTGGATGGATTGCTAGGGAGTTATGATGAGTGAAAAAAGCCCAATTTCAAAATGTTACAAACTGTATGATTCCATTTGTATAACATTTGAAATGACAAAATTATAAAGATGGAGAACAGATTACTAGTAACCAGTGACTGGGGGTGGAGGTGGGCCTTAGAGGGAGAGGAGTATCTGTGGCTATAATAGGGTAGCACCAGGAATCCTTGTGATGGAACTCTTCTGTACCTTGACTGACTGTGGCGATGGTCACACAAATCTACCCATGTGATACAAATGCATAGAACTAACAGGAATTAAAATAAAAAATGCATAGAACTAAACACGCATGAACACATGTAAAACTAGTGAAATCTCAGTAAGGTCAGTGAATTGTACCAATGTCAATTTCCTGGTTGTGATACTGTACTGTAGTCATACAGGATGTTAACATTGAGGGAAAGTGGCTAACAATTTTTTTTAAGTGTATGAAGACAATATTATCCAAGAGATAACTCAGGAAAGTTACTGGGTCACATTTTAAGGGCTATCAGTGTCACATTTAGGATTCTGTACATTACCAAGTAGTCAGTGAGGAGCCTTTGAAAAAAATTTAAATAGTAGAGAAATAAATATGACTGGTTTTTGAAAGACATCTTAGATAGAAATGTGAATGATTCCACTGAAAACACAAGAGGCAGATAGGAGGCTATTATCTAGTAGCTCAAGTCACAGGGATGTCAAACAAAGAAGCAGCGATGGGGCAGACAGTAGGTGATGGATCCAAGAGGCAGGTGGCTGCACACGTAACAAACTGTTAAACTGACAAAACTTGGGGATTAGTTGGAAAAATGAATGAGAGAGAGGGTGGTGTCGTTAGAATGTATCTTTTGAGATGGTAAATAGAGGAGGGAGGCCTGGTTCAAAAGTGTCTAGGAGACATTAAAATGAAGCTCTCTTCAGTAATCAGGCAGAAGCACATGTCAAAAGGTTAGGACCGAAGCCAGAGCTGGAGGAATAAATTCAGATGTAACCTACATAGAGGCGTTAAATGAAAATTTGTAGGTGTATAAGATAATTTTGAGAGCGCACATATCACGAGGCAATGAGGGTAGATCGTGGAACTCCAGCAAACAGCAATAGTTTTCAGAGGAAGAATGGCAATGAAGGAAATTGAGTGCGTGATCAGAGAAGATGGAAGGGAGTTAAGAAAAGGTCAGACTCAAGCAAAAGGAGGTGTCAAAAAAAGCCTGCGGCCAGCAATGCAGCTGTGTAACCGTTCAGGAGAGTAGAGGGCTCATTAGATTAAGCCATTAGCAATCCAGGGATGTCACTCTAAGAAAGCAGCATCAATTAAGTTCAGAATCCACACCGCAAAGGATTGAAGGAGGCAAAGGAAGCGACGAAGTGAGAGCAAGAAATGTGAATCACATTTCTGAGTTACTTTTGCAAAAGTTTTTTTTAAAGATTTTTTATTTATTTATTTGAGAGAGAGAGAGAGACAGACAGAGATGGTGACAGAGATCAAGAGTGAGTGGGGAGGGAGAGGGAGAAGCAGGCTCCCAGCTGAGCAGGGAGCTGGACACGGGACTCCATCCCAGGACCCTGGGATCATTACCTGAGCTGAAGGTAGATGCTTAACCGACTGAGCCACCCAGGTGCCCAACTTTTGCAAAACTCTGGGGGCGCTAGGGAGGGAAAGAAAATATGGATGCTTTAGAAAGGCTGAGTTGAGGAGTTTGTTTCTCTGTTTTTTTTTTTTTTTTTTTTTTAAGATTACTGACCTAAGGATGCAGTGGATGAGACAACCTTATGAAAGGCAAACAGATAACCATCTGAGCAAGGTACAGAAGAGATGGGAAGGGATGGAATCAAGAGAATAAATGTAGGGTTGGACTCAGAAAGAAGTAGGGGATTGGATATTCAAATTGTGAGATACAAATGAATTAGAGAGCTACATGTAAGTTAATTTAATTTGTGCTTTGTACTTGTTTATTTTCTTTTGTTTTTCAAAGGAGATTTTATGAAGTTTATTGTTATACACAGGATAGACTATGATAAAGTTATTCGGTAAGAAGATCAGGTAAAGGAAAATAAGGTTAGAGAAAATAAGATGAAGTCAGGGATAATGTTAGGCAAAAAAAAAAAAAAAAGAAAAGAAAAGAAAAATCCATCCTGGGCTCTTGCTGGAGGCTTGCCACAACTTGAAAATTGGTTTGTAAGTGCTTTGAAAGCAGAATCCGTATTTTCCAGTTCCCATAGCATCTAGAACAGTGATCAGCACATAGTGGCTATTTTGTAAAATGTCTTCCCTTTATGGAATAATGCTGCCAATTACTGCAAATTTTCCATATTTGGTTGTTAAGCTAAAAAATGGTAAGAAAAAATACAAAGCGACTGGACAAGAGATGGATCATACTTACAATTTCATTATAAGTGGGGTCGGTACATTTTGGAACAGATTTCGTTTTCCTCCTACGAACTTCACTGGGATATGGTAAAAGATAAAATTCAACATGTGCACTGGGCACAGAGCCATCTGGGAGATGCTGCAAAGGAAAATGGTTATAAATATTAATGCGTGTTGCTATCAAAGAAAACAAATACGTAGCTACTAAATATCAAGACCAAAGGTAGGATCAAAATTTATTACAGTACTGTTTATCAGAAAATAAGAGAACAATCAGAAGAAATACATCATTGCTTAAAAATATTCCCAAAACACAGTGTAAAAGAGTAAAATTGTCCGTTTTAAATTAAGTGTTGTGTCAGAGAACTATATTTCAAAGCCTATTAAATATAATTTACTTTAGTTTTTTACAGTAAAAAGTACATTGCATTTTTGACAGAAATGGTCAAGAGATGAATATAAGCCATAGGCAGAAACAGGATATTGTCCACCACTTGAAAATAAAAAAATGCAAGTTTAACACATAAAATAAAATGTAGCATTTAATGAAATGTATATGCATATTACATAATATGACATTTAAGGCAGAATTTAATTAGAGTATCAGTGAGACTTGCAACTTTAATATACTTACAAGATTTTAAGATAGTTATGATAATTTTATTGTCTAAATTACCCTAAAATATACTGGATAATCCTTCTCAAACTATGTTCTATGGAGCCTCCAAAGTTGCCTAAAATGCTGCCTGACGGGTAGATCAATGTTGTCAAATGGCTAGATCTTTGGACCCCCTCTCCCCAGCTGTCCTCTCCCCAACTACGTCCCATCCTTGCTTCCCCATTCTGGCTTCAGAAATTCTCTCCTTCTTCTTTTCCACCTTTCCTTATTATGAATATTTTTCTTTCTTTTTGTTTAAAGATTTTATTTATTTATTTGACAGAGAGAGAGCACAAACAGGGGGCAGGGCAGAAGGAGAGGGAGAAGCAGACTCCCTGCTGAGTAGGGAGCCTAACTCAGGGCTCAATCCCAGGACCCTGGGACCACAACCTGAGCCAAAGGCAGATGCTTAACCGCCTGAGTCACCCAGGCGTCACTGGATATTTTTATTTCTTAATATTCATTTGAGGAATAAGTCCACTGTTTCAAAAATTTGGAAGCCACCGCACTTCAAAGAAATGTGTTTCACCTTTGTCATCTTGACCAAATGGAGAGTAAATCATACTAAAACTCTGAATATCTAGTTTGATAAAAAAATAAATGTTTGTATAATTTATATTCAAAGAGGATGACTTAAAAGTCAAACTTGAGGAATTAAATGTTTATTTTGTTTACTACATTCTAACTATTAAATCGGTAATTTTCAACAAATACATTTCAGTCTTCCGAATCACAGGGACATTTACATGTAAACATCCAGTGCCACCCCCAATGTCATTAGCTTTAAATTTGTATCCTTCTTTGACACCCAAAAAGGCATAGTGGAAAGTAAGAAAATATGATATATATTATTATAGTACTAATTTTTACTCAGTTCTAATTTACATAGTAAAAATTACATTAGGAAAAATTGGCTCTTTATTATTACTCACAAATTAGATGCAGTGCATCTGGACACATCATATGTCAAATGCTAAGATTGTCAAAACTGCTGCTTTAGATAGAGCTCAAGGTCTCCTCCCCCACCTGAAACCCTCCTCCAAGACAAAATGCTCCGTGTCTCAAATGTATCAACGGCATAATGGAATCTTCAGTGACAGAGAAAGACATTGCTATTAATATTTGAGAGAGTGCTTTTATTTTGTTTGATTTGTTTTGGTTTAGTTTGGCTTGGGGAGAAGGATGAAGGGAGTATAATGTTTTGCTCTGTGTAATTCTGTCTTGTCTGCCATGGTATTGAGGGTACCATACCTATAATCACTGTATGCTCCAACTTAGTGGTTAGAATCATGGTTCTGAAAATGGACTTTTTGATTGCGATCTGGGCCCCCAAATTTGCCAGCTATGTGGCTTTTGGCAGGTATCTTAATTTTTTAGTGGATCTGTTTCCTAACCTATAAAGGCGGATAAAGGTAATATATGCCTTACAGCATTCAAAAGATTAAATACACCATGTAATGTGAGGACAATGCGTGAAATAGAGTAAGACTTAAAACATGTTTGATACTATTTTTATTTTCTATAAATTAAATTTAAATTGAACATAAATATACTATATACACTGATTGGACAAGATATCCCTAATGTATTAGGACATCTACGAGCAGAGTTTCTTAACCATGGCACTATCAACATTTGGTGCCACATAATCTTTTGTCGTAAGGGGCTGTTCTACACATTGCAAATATTTTAACACCATCACTGACCTCTGCCCACCAAATTCCAATAGCAACATCTTACCAGTTGTGACAACCAAAAATATCTCCAGACATTGCTAAATATCATTTGGGGGACAAAATTAACCCTAATTGAGAACCATTTAAATGACTCCCAAATAAAGAATCTCTAGTTCATCCTTTGAATCCCAGCCTAGTGACCTGTGACTATTTCCACTTGAATATCTTTTTGGCATCCTTATATAAAATCTAACCAAAATCTATCTTCTATCCTTCCTTATCACTCCAAAATAAAATTTTCCAACTTGTTCAAACTATATTAAATCATACTATATGTTTTCTCTAGTGTCTCCCTTGTCACTGATTCTCAAATCCAAGTGTGTACTGAGATCAATATCCTCCCTGTTTGCCCCAGTTCATCTGCCACCACAGATCTTCATTTCCTAACTTATTGTAACTGGATTTTAATGACTTTTTATGCCATAGTCTTCCCACTTCTTTCCTTCATTCATTCCATAGATCACCCTTGTACTTAACCTTCCTATAAAGCTGCTTTGATCATGTCACTTTCCCCACTGCCTAAAGAATAAACTCCCAATCACAGACAGAGAAAGATATTTTGCATTACCAGCCTTCATCAAGCATTTAGCAACTACAGGGTTGGGTTTCTGTTTCTAAGTTAATGTCCTTGACAAAGTCCTTGAATATCTTAGAGTTTTTAGAATAATAGAACACCACAGATTTCAATTCAAAATCAGGGGTGCATTAGATCTGAGCAGCAGTGGGCTTAGTCTGTCCTTAACAGCTTTCAATGCAGACTATTGATTTCTCAGGTCTTTTAGAGATTTTTTGTTTTGTTTTGTTTTTTTCCAAAGCAGCTGTCTTATCAATGTTATTTTTTTTCTTTCTTACTTTCACCATATCCTGTTTCTTAAAGATCATAGCTCAGTATAAAAAAACTCTAGCTGTCTTCTTATCAATACTTCTCATTTCATCCCCTGCCCTTATGTTTATGTGAATTAAATTTAACTTTAAAGTGATTAAATAACCTATACCTGTCTAGATGTCTTAACCTAGGATTTTTACTCTGTTTGCATTTTAGATCTTCACAAAGATTTAACACTTTGACCTGAGGAATCATAAGGCTTGGAGATACTGAATTCTTAGTCTGATGCTCAATCTAGAATTCTTAGTGTGATGCTCAATCTAAACAATAAGTTTCCTTGTATCACCCAGATGTTTTCCTTATTCACAGTGGATTGAAGTCAAACAGTGCTACTACTTTCTTCTAGAATTCTGGCTAATATTTTTACTATGCTCAAAAGACGACATGAAGTCATCCAAACTTCATTTTTGTTGCTCATCCTAACTCTGAATCCTAGATTTCTCTGGTAAAATGTTTCTCATTTTTTATATTTTTAGAAGTTTTATATATGTTAGCTCCCTTATGAGCTTAGAAATTCTTTCAAAGGAAAATCCACGTCTTGATATTTTACACTTCCCTCCCCTCACATTTCCTTTGGGCTTTGGCTCCATTCGTGACTCACTACTCTATTACCCTAACCCCACCCTCTGTTCCTTTGTCCTGATCTTTCAACGGGCCTCTGAATCTCCAGTGAAAAATTAAATCCTCCCTTGAGATTGGGCTTCCCTTTACCGTATTCTTTTCTTCCTTTTTGTAGTTCTGCCTTTCTTTCACGACATTCCTTTCTTTCCTAGAAATCCTATTCCTAACACAGTGCTTGGCATACAGTGAATACTAAATAAATGGTTATCAAATGGCTGAATGGATGAGCTATCCATTTATAACATCTAGCTCTTTGAAAGTACTCCATGGCTATTTGTCGAATCAATATCTATCATGCAATATAAAAACTAAAAGTGTTCTTAACTTACTAAGGTGAAAGTGGATGTGTCTTGGGGTCTGTTCCCAAGGTTTGCCCTAGGTGTTTACCCTGAACACTTGCTGTTTGATGGCATCT
This sequence comes from Eumetopias jubatus, assembly GCF_037043125.1. NCBI lineage: Eukaryota > Metazoa > Chordata > Mammalia > Carnivora > Otariidae > Eumetopias > Eumetopias jubatus. Next base: position 54,857,745 of record NW_028274814.1, on the reverse strand, counting down.
CTCTGCAGATAGAACAGATCTTCACATGTATTTTGTTCGGTTTCATGGCTGATCAGGAGTATTTGTGTCAAGGTCTGCTTATTATGTCTGATATCTCAATAGTCCACTTCTAAAACTTTGATTTTATCTTATCTCTCAGCTACTAAACAATAGATGCTTACTTCCTTTCTTTACCCCTTTCTGCCTGCAACTGGAGCTGGACTGGATTTGTAAAGTAATTGCTTGTAATCAGTCTCAAACTAATCCTTAGTTGCCATCCTCACATTCCCCTGAAGACTTGGTCTCTGATTGCTGTCCTCCTTTCATGACACCTTGTCCAGTCTTCTGTGATAGTCCTCCCCACCTCTCTGGACTGTTTCCACTTACCTCCTTAAAAAAAAAAATCTCCTTAACAAAAATACAACAGGTTATTTAAATCTCCTAGGAGCTAGCAATGATCTGACAATTTCTTGGAGGCCTAATAGATGGTGGTGTGTGAACTAAAATCATTTTTTCCCCCATGCCTTATGCAGTTTCCCCCTCTGTGCAACCCTTTGTGGAGTACATGAAAGAAACAGAAACAGGTACATTCAATTTAATTAGAGTGTCCCTACTGGGGACCTTTGGGTGGACACAAGGTGCTGGATCCACATTTGCACCAAGCATTCCCTACAGAGGAAATAAATATGTCTCATACATATGTGCTACTATTTTTTCAAATATATGTAGGTGCTTTTGATAACAAAATTTTATTTTATTTTATTTTTTTTTAAAGATTTTATTTATTTATTTGAGAGAGAGAGAATGAGAGATAGAGAGCACGAGAGGGAAGAGGGTCAGAGGGAGAAGTAGACTCCCTGCCGAGCAGGGAGCCCGATGTGGGACTCGATCCCGGGACTCCAGGATCATGACCTGAGCCGAAGGCAGTTGCTTAACCAACTGAGCCACCCAGGCGCCCTTGATAACAAAATTTTAATATTTTAAAAGCACTAACTGAATTTATAGTAGTTTAAAAATTGTTTCATATTTCTTAAATTTATCAGATTTTTAGAAAACTTTTTTAAAGTTTAAAGTTTTTTAAATTTCTAAACTTTTTTAAAGTTTAGAAAACTTTTTTAAAGTTTAGGTCCCTCTAATTGAAAAGGTTGGAATGGAAGGCCTTAGCATATTCCTAGCATCACTGATGCAGACACTTCTTCAACTAAGAGTGAAATATAGGAGATTCTTATCTTGGTTATTGTTTTGGGTATAAAAATTAAAATGCATATATGTGTATTAGTAAATCATTATTCACAATGCTGACTTCTTAACGTTATTGTTTTAGGTGTATAAATAATTAAATATGCTAATTCTGCCTTCCTTTCTTGCCCCACATTGCACATAGAGTTTTAAATCAATGCTACTTCTGTTGTTTTTGTGGTCAATGAATAAAACCATATTGAAAAAACTGGTTAATTTATCAAAATTAAGAAAAAAAGAGTAACCAGTAGCATATTGCTATAAAAACAAAGCACAATGTAAACTGTTTATAAAGTAAATAAAACCATTTCACATTGCAGGGTAGGCCAGCAACCCTTTTAGTATTTTCATATGAGTTTATGAAGAAGATACTTATTTTTCATATACAGCAATAATAATAATAATGATAGCTATCACATAGAGTATTTACTTAAAGCACTATCTTAAAATAACCATTGAGCCAGTATTATTGTCTTTATTTTATTGAAAAGGTTTTATTACAACTTGTGCTCTTAAATACTACCCTGTATTGACCCTCTACAGAGAATGCAAGGGAAATGGCCATATTCAAATTAAGAGCACTTCTAGATCAAGTTTTATCAGAAATATGATGAAGATAGATGGTTTAAAAATAACTTCCGTAGATTAATTCAAAGCTTAATTGTATTTAATAGGTTCTTATCTTTTTGATGAATAATTTATGAGAATTTCCCATCAAGTTTTTATTTTAACTTAAATGTTTCCAATCATATGATAAGATAGGCTTTGGTAGAAATCAACTGCTAATGATTAAAATATGATAGTGCTATCAAAACCTGAGGTCTAGGCCAGAAGCAAAATAACAATAAAAAAGCATTTTCCTCATCTATGTGCCTGTCAAATTGCAGTTCTGAAACTCAGGCTAGCTACCATGAAGAGGGTCTTTTTATAAAATGACAATGTACAATAAAATTACAGAAGTACAAGAAAAGTGCTTATGATATATAGTTTGCTCAGTGCTTCAGTTAAAGAAATGATGGAATGTTTCCAACCATTCTGTGTGTGTTTGTTAATAGAGAATGGGATGATTTCAGGTCCTCATGAATTAAATTAAGATGGTTTTCTGCTTCATTTCACACCAATTAAGCCTTTAATTGAATTTTTGTCACTAATAGGTGATTTTCAGTAATTTTTTAAAACAATCAATTAAAAAATCACACCACCATGTGTCTAACGCTTTGGATGATCTATGAGAGGTCACAGAAGAGCTGCTGAAACAATTTCTACTTTCAAAGAAATAACAAATTCATGGGCATGATCATCTTATTACATACATATTAAACATTTTTAATCCTCAACTTGATGCAGTTAACAACTAGATAGAAGTCACAGTCTAATAGATTGAATTCTTATATTTTCTGACTCAATACATAAGAATTGAATTGCTTCTAAAGATCCAGAGTTTTAATTAGAGCTCCAGACTTTGCTACTGAAGTGTCTTGTGAAGTTCTGCAAGCTTTTCCATTTCTCAATCTTAACAACATGTACGAAGTAAGGCTTTAAACCTCATTTATTTTTTACAATCTACTCGATAGAAAACACTGAAGAATTGTTTGAGTTAAGTGTTATTAAACCTTTTTTTAACAGTTGCACTGAAGCACTCTAAATGATTTCAAATCCTCTGACTCTTAGCTTCTATCCCCAAATGCTAAGAAAACTGTACAAATAAAAGACAGACTACATTTTGTTAATAATTGTTGAGGAATTGTGAAGAACAGATGAAATACTGAAAGATTAGATTTATGATGTTATTATAGTTGATAGTATTGAAGATTTTTTTGCAAAAAACCCAGAAACTAGTAATTCAGAGGTAAAGTATGAGTTTTCTACCTATATACCTCAAATATTTGCCTTGATTCTGTCCTACTAAACAGTTTTATCACGATTTAAATAAAGATACAGATATGAGATGTACAGCTGTCAATAATCTGAGTGTTATGGCCAATATGCTTGTTCACGTAATCAGGGCTGAGATGTGAAGATCTAGAACGATGAACCATATCTAACAAGGTTAGATACAATAGACTCAGTGCCAAGTTCTTCTTTTGGGTCTGAAAAACTCATTCTGCAAATCTAGGATATGAAACACTTGGCTTAGGAATAGCATTTGGGAGAACTTTAAGAAGTTATATGTGATTATAAGTTCAATATATCTATGACCAAGAGATTGCTAGGTACAACTCTAGTATGGTCATCTGTCTGCCATCTATCTATCTATCATCTATTTATCTATCTATTATCTATTTATTATCTATCATCTATCTAATCTATCATCTATCATCTATGTGTATATTATCTATCTATATCAAATATACTTTAAATGTAAAGAGATGAAAGGTTAAAGGTAAAAGAATGGAAAATGTATACCATGCTAACATGAATCAAAGGAAAACTGGAAAATTTATATAAATATCTGACAAAGCATATTTGACAGCAAAAAATATTACCGTGAATAAAGAAGTTCATTTCATAATGATAAAGGGGCCAATTAATCAAGAGAACATAATAATCTTAAATGTTCATATAACATTATATAAATTCACTATTATAATTAAAGATTTTAACACCCTTCTCTTAATAATTCATAGAACTAGCATACAGAAAATCAGTAAGGCTATAGAAGACAAAAATAAGGTGAAATGAGTGTTTTATAGGCAGTATATAATTGGGTCATTTTTTTTTTTCCATCCAGCCACTCCATGCCTTTTGATTGAGAATTCAATCCATTTACATGTAGAGTAATTATTGATAGCTAAGGACTTCACTAATGTCATCTTATTAATTGTTTCTGGTTATTTTTTAGTTCCCTTGCCCTTTTCTTCCTCTCTTGCTGCCTTCTTTTGTGAACTGATGATTTTTTTTAGTGCTATGCTTTGATTTCCCTTCCCTTTATCCTTCGTGAACTTACTGCAGGTTTTTGCTTTGTGGTTACCATGGAGCTTACATAAAACATCTTAGGTATAGGGTACCTGGGTGGTGCAGTCGATTGGGAGTCTGACTGTTGATTTCAGCTCAGGCTATGATCTTAGGGTGGTGGAATTGAGCCCTGTGTCCAGCTCATGGGGGACGCTGCTTAAGCCTTTCTCTTCCTCTCTCTCTGCCCCTTCCCCCCCTCAAAGAAATAAATCTTAAAAAAAACTTAGGTATAATAGTCTACTTATGCTGATAAATTTATTTCAATCACATACAAAAACTCTACCCTTTATTCCCTCATCTTTTGTTTTTGAAGTCACAATTTACCCCTTTTTATACTGTTTATTCATTAACAAATTATTGTAGCTATAGTTATTTATCTACTTATTTTATTTTTTATTTTTTAAAAGATTTTTATTTAGGGGTGCCTGGGTGGCTCAGTCAGTTAAGCATCTGGCTTCGGCTCAGGTCTTGATCCCAGGGCCCCGAGATCGAGGCCTGCATTGGGCTCCCTGCTCAGTGGGGAGCCTGCTTCTCCCTCTTCCTCTGCCTTCCACTCCCTCCACTGGTGCTTGCTCTCTTTCTGTCAAATAAATAAATAAAAATCTTTTTTTAAAAGATTTTATTTATTTATTTTATTTGACATAGAGTGAGAGAGAGACACATCACAAGTAGGCAGAGCAGCAGGCAGAGGGAGAGGGAGAAGCACTCCACTGAGCAGGGAGCCTGATGCAGGGATCGATCCCAGGGCCCTGGGATCATGACCTGAGCCAAAACCAGACGCTTAACTGACTGAGCCACCCAGGTACCCCAGTTATTTATTTATTTTTTTAAGATTTTATTTATTTATTTGAGAGAGAGAGAAAGCGAGCATGAGAGGGGAGGAGGGGCAGAGGGAGAGGGAGAAACAGAATCCGTGCTAAGCAGGGAGCCCTACATGGAACTCCTTCCCAGGACCCTGGGATCATGACCAGAGCCAAAGGCAGACACCTAACCTAATGAGCCACCAAGGCACCCTGCAGCTGTAGTTATTTTTCTTTTCTATTTTTTAAAATTTTAGTATGTTATGTTAATCACCATACATTACATCATTAGTTTTTGATGTAGTGTTCCATGATTCATTGTTTGTGTATAACACCAGGGGTTCCATTCAATACGTGCCCTCTTTAATACCCATCACCAGGCTAACCCATCCCCCCACCACCCTCCCCTCTAGAACCCTCAGTTTGTTTCTCAGAGTCCATAGTCTATCATGGTTCATCTCCCACTCTGACTCCCCGACCTTTCATTTTACCCTTCCTACTATCTTCTTTTTTTTTTTTTAACATATAATGTATTATTTGTTTCAGAGGTATAGGTCTGTGATTCAACAGTCTTACACAAATCACAGTGCTCACCATAGCACATACCCTCCCCAATGTCTATCACCCAGCCACCCCATCCTTCCCACCCCCCACCACTCCAGCAACCCTCAGTTTGTTTCCTGAGATTAAGAATTCCTCATATCAGTGAGATCATGATACATGTTTTTCTCTGATTGACTTATTTCACTCAGCATAATACCCTTCAGTGCCATCCACGTCGTTGCAAATGGCAAGATTTCATTCCTTTTGATGGCTGCATAATATTCCATTGTATATATATACCACTTCTTTATCCATTCATCTGTCGATGGACATCTTGGCTCTTTCCACAGTTTGGCTATTGCGGACATTGCTGCTATAAACATCGGGGTGCATGTACCCCTTCGGATCCCTACATTTGTGTCTTTGGGGGTAAATACCCAGTAGTGCAATTGCTGGGTCATATGGGAGGAACCTCCATACTGTTTTCCAGAGTGGCTGCCCAGCTTGCATTTCCACCAAGTGTAAGTGGGTTCCCCTTTCTCTGCATCCCCACCAACATCTGTCATTTCCTGACTTGTTAATTTTAGTCATTCTGACTAAAAAACCTCATTGAGGTTTTGATTTGGATTTTCCTGATGCTGAGTGATGTTGAGCACTTTTTCATGTGTCTGTTGGCCATTTGGATGTCTTCTTTGGAAAAATGCCTGTTCATGTCTTCTGCCCATTTCTTGATTGGATTATTTGTTCTTTGGGTGTTGAATTTGATAAGTTCCTTATAGATTTTGGACACTAGCCCTTTATCTAATATATCATTTGCAAATACCTTCTCAGATTCTGTCAGTTGTCTTTTGGTTTTGTTGACTGTTTCTTTTGCTGTTCAAAACTTTTTATTGTGATGAAGTTCCAATAGTTCATTTTTGCCCTTGCTTCCCTTGCCTTTAGCGATGTTTCTAGGAAGAAGTTGCTGCGGCTGAAGTCAAAGAGGTTGCTCCCTGTGTTCTCCTTTAGGATTTTGATGGACTCCTGTTTCACACTGAGGTCTTTCAATCATTTTGAGTCTATTTTTGTGGGTGGTGTGAGGAAATGGTCCTGTTTCATTCTGCATATGGCTGTCGAATTTTCCCAACACCATTTGTTGAAGAGACTGTCTTCATTCCACTGGACATTCTTTCCTGCTTTGTCGAAGATGAGTTGACCATAGAGTTGAGGGTCCATTTCTGGGCTCTCTATTCTGTTCCATTGATCTATGTGTCTGTTTTTGTGCTAGTACCACACTGTCCTGATGATGACAGCTTTGTAATAGAGCTGGAAGTCCGGAATTGTGATGCCACCAGCTTTGCTTTTCTTTTTCAACATCCCTCTGGCTATTCGGGGGCTTTTCTTGTTCCATACAAATTTTAGGATTATTTATTCCATTTCTTTGAAAAAAGTGGATGGTATTTTGATGGGGATTGCATTAAATGTGTAGATTGCTCGAGGTAGCATTGACATCTTCATAATATTTGTTCTTCCAATCCACACAAGCATGGAATGTTTGTCCATTTCTTTGTGTCTTCCTCAATTTCTTTCATGAGTATTTTATAGTTTTCTGAGTACAGATTCTTTGCCCCTTTGGTTAGATTTATTCCTAGGTATCTTATGGTTTTGGGTGCAATTGTAAATGGGATCGACTCCTTCATTTTCTTTACTCTGTCTTGTTGTTGTTGTATAGGAATGCCACTGATTTCTGTGCATTGATTTTATATCCTGCCACTTTACTAAATTCCTGTATGAGTTCTAGCAGTTTGGGGGTGGAGCCTTTTGGGTTTTCCACATACAGTATCATATCATCTGCAAAGAGTGAGAGTTTGACTTCTTCTTTGCCAATTAGGATGCCTTTTATTTCTTTTTGTTGTCTCATTGCTGTAGCTAGGACTTCTAATACTATGTTGAATAGCAGTGGTGATAGTGGACCTCCTTGCCGCAATCCTGACCTTAGGGGGAAAGCTATCAGCCTTTCCCCATTGAGAATATTATTCACTGTGGGTTTTTCATAGATGGCTTTTATGATATTGAGGTATGTACCCTCTATCCCTATACTCCGAAGAGTTTTGATCAAGAAAGGATGCTATACTTTGTCAAATGTTTTTCTGCATCTATTGAGATGATCGTATGGTTCTTGTTCTTTCTTTTCCTAATGTATTGTATCACGTTGATTGATTTGCAGATGTTGAACCAACCTTGCAGCCCAGGGATAAATCCCACTGGGTTGTAGTGAATAATCCTTTTAATGTACTGTTGGATCTATTGGCTAGTATTTTGGTGAGAATTTTTGCATCCATGTTCATCAGGGATATTAGTCTCTAATTCTCCTTTTTGATGGGGTCTTTGTCTGGTTTGGGGATCAAGGTAATGGTGGCCTCATAAAAACGAGTTTGGAAGTTTTCCTTCCATTTATATTTTTTGGAGCAGTTTCAGAAGAATAGGTATTAATTCTTCTTGAAATGTTTGGTAGAATTCCCCTGGGAAGCCATCTGGCCCTGGGCTTTTGTTTTTTGGGAGATTTTTGATGACTGCTTCAATTTCCTTCGTGGTTATAGGTCTGTTCAGGTTTTCTATTTCTTCCTGGTTCAGTTTTGGTAGTTGATACATCTCTAGGAATGCATCCATTTCTTCCAGATTATCGAATTTGCTGCCATAGAGTTGCTCATAATATGTTCTTATAATTGTTTCTATTTCTTTGGTGTTAGTTGTGATCTCTCCCCTCTCATTCATGATTTCATTTATTTGGGTCATTTCTCTTTTCTTTTTGATAAGTCTGGCCAAGGGTTTATGAATCTTCTAAATTCTTTCAAGGAATCAGCTCCTAGTTTCGTTGATCTGTTCTACTGCTCTTTTGGTTTCTATTTCATTGATTTCTGCTCTGATCTTTATTATTTCTCTTGTCCTGCTGGGTTTAGGCTTGATTTGCTGTTCTTTCTCCAGCTCCTTTAGGTGTAGGGTTAGGTTGTGTATTTGAGACCTTTCTTGTTTCTTGAGAAAGGCTTGTATTGCTATATACTTTCCTCTTAGGACTGCCTTTGCTGCATCCCGAAGATTTTGAACAGTTGTGTTTTCATTTTTATTGGTTTCCACGAATTTTTGTAATTCTTCTTTAATTTTCTGGTTGACCCATTCATTCGCTAGTAGGATGCTCTTTAACCTCCATGTATTTGAGTTCTTTCCAACTTTCCTCTTGTGATTGAGTTGTAGTTTCAAAGCACTATGGTCCAAAAATATGCAGGGAATGATCCCAGTCTTTTGGTACTGGTTGAAACCTGATTTGTGACCTAAGATGTGATCTATTTTGGAGAATGTTCCATGGGCACTAGAGAAGAAGGTGTATTCTTTTGCTTTGGGATGGAATGTTCTGAATATGTCTGTGAAGTCCATTTGTTCCAGTGTGTCATTTAAAGTCTTTATTTCCTTATTGATCTTTTGCTTAGATGATCTGTCCATTTCAGTCAGGGGGGTGTTAAAGTCCGCCACTATTATTGTATTGTTGTCAATGTGTTTCTTTGCTTTTGTTATTGATTGCCTTATAAATTGATGCTCCCATGTTAGGGGCATAGATATTTACAATTGTTAAATCTTCTTGTTGGATAGACCCTTTAAGTAGGATATAGCGTCCTTCCTCATCTCTGATTATAGTCTTTGGTTTAAAATCTAAGTTGTCTGATATAAGGATTGCCACCTCAGCTTTCTTTTGGTGTCCATTAGCATGGAAAATGGTTTTCCACTCCCCACACTTTCAATGTGGGGGTGTCTTTGGGTCTAAAATGAGTCTCTTGCAGACAGCATATCGATGGGTCTTATTCTTTTATCCAGTCTGATACCTTGTGTCTTTTGATTGGGGCATTTAGCCCATTTACATTCAGTAACTATGGAAAGATATGAATTTAGTGCCTTTGTATTGCCTGTAAGGTGACTGTTACTGTATATTGTCTCTGTTCCTTTCTGGTCTATGTTCCTTTTAGGTTCTCTCTTTGCTTAGAGGACCCCTTTCAATATTTCTTGTAGGGCTGGGTTTGTGTTTGCAAATTCCTTTAGTTTTTGTTTGTCCTGGAAGCTTTTTATCTCTCCTTCTATTTTCAATGACAGCCTAGATGGATATAGTATTCTTGGCCGCATATTTTTCTTATTTAGTGCTCTGAATATATCATGCCAATTCTTTCTGACCTGCCAGATCTCTGTGGATAGGTCTGTTGCCAATGTAATGTTTCTACCATTGTAGGTTACAGATCTCTTCTCCCATGCTGCTTTCAGGGTTTTCTCTTTGTCTCTGAGACTCATAAGTTTTACTATTAGATGTCGGGGTATTGACCTATTTTTATTGATTTTGAGGGGGGTTCTCTGTGCCTCCTGGATTATGATGCCTGTTTCCTTCCCCAAATTAGGGAAGTTCTCTGCTATAATTTGCTCCAATATACCTTCTGCCCCTCTCTCTCTTTCTTCTTCTTCCGGACTTCCAATTATTCTAATCTTGTTTCATCTTATGGTATTACTTATCTCTCGAATTCTGCCCTCGTGATCCTGTAGTTGTTTATCTCTCTTTTTCTCAGCTTCTTTATTTTCCATCATTTGGTCTTCTAGATCACTAATTCTCTCTTCTGCCTCATTTATCCTAGCAGTTAGAGCCTCCATTTTTAATTGCACTTCATTAATAGCCTTCTTGATTTCGACTTGGTTAGATTTTAGTTTTTTTATTTCTCTAGAAAGGGTTTCTCTAATATCTTCCATGCTTTTTTCAAGCCCAGCTAGTAACTTTAAAATCATCATTCTGAACTCCTATTCTGACATCTTACTGATGTCCATATTGATTAAGTCCCTGGCAGTCAGTATTGCCCCTTGTTCTTTTTTTGGAGGTGATCTTTTCCATGTTGTCATTTTGTCCAGAGGAGAGTAGATGAGTGAAAGAACAAAATGCTTTCACGGTAACAATGACCCCAGAGAAATATACACTAAACAAATCAGTATTCCCCTACCGCTGGAGTTCTGCTGTTCTCATTGATCGGTAAACTTGGTCTTGGCTGGCTGTTCTTGCTGATCTTCTGGGGGAGGGGCCTGTTGCCGTGGTTCCCAAATGTCTTTGCTGGAGGCGGAATTGCCCTGCCCTTGCGGTCTGGGCTAAGTAATCTGCTCTGGTTTGCTCTCGGGAACTTTTGTTCCCTGCAAGCTTTCTATACAGCTTTGGAGGACGAGAGTGAAAATGGCGGCGTCCCAATCTCCACCCCGGAGGAGCCGAGAACTCAGGGCCCCACTCCTCAGTGAGCCCCCAGAGAAAAGCAGTCAATCACTCCTGTCTCCCTGGTCTCTGGCCACACTCTATGCTCACCCAGCCTGTGACTGAGCATTTCTATCTCTGGCACACAATTCTGTGTGGAGTCTCCAAACCCAGCAGATCCCTGTGGTGCACTCCCTCGCCACTCCTCCTGCGGGAGGAAGAAGAGTGTCCCCGATCTGTTGTTTTTGGGTCCTTGCTTGAAGAACAGTGGCCCGGCTGTGCTGTGGATCACGGTTTATGGCAACTCCGAGCTGAGAGCACACTCCTCGGCTCCGTCTCTGCAGACGGCTTCCCTGCTCCAATACCTGGGAGCTTTGCAGCACTCAGGCACTTCCGGTCTTTCTGTGACCCTGAGGGTCCCGAGACCACACTGTCCCAGTGAGAGTTCCAACCCCCGCTTAGCCACTGTAGCGATGTCCCTCAGTGGAACAGGCTTCTAAAAGTTCCAATTTTGTGCTCTGCTGCTCTATCACTTGCCAGAAGCGGCTGATGGAGGCTTCCTCCCCCCCGGAGTCTATCTTCCCAAATATTGCCTCAGATTCACTTCTCTGCATGTCCTACCTTCCAGAAAGTGGTCGCTTTTCTGTTCAGAGAGTTGCTGCTATTCTTTTCTTCAATCTCCTGTTGAGTTCGTAGGTGTTCAGAACAGTTTGATCCCTATCTAGCTGAATTCCTGGGACCAGATGAAATTTAGGTCTCCTACTCCTCCACCATCTTGCTCTTCTATAGTTATTTTTAGTACTCTTGTCTTTTAACCTTTATATTAGAGGTAAATGGTTAACACTCAACCATATTACACTATTTGAGTACTCTGACTTTGACTGTACACTTATTTTTGCCATTGGTTGTATATTTTCATATGTATTTATGTTATCTTATCAGTATCCTTTCATTTCAGCTTGAAAAATTCCTTTCAGCATTTCTTATAAGGCAGGTCTAGTGGTAATGAAATCCTCTATCTTTTATTTGTCTGGAAAATCTTTATCCCTCCTTTATTTCTGAAGGACAGTTTGCCAGGTAAAGTATTCTTGATTAGCATCTATTTTAGTTCAGTACTTTGAATATATCATTTCATTCCCCCCTGACCTGTAAGCTTTTTGCTGGGAAATCTGCTGATTATCTTAGGGAGGGTCCCTTGTAAGTTACAAGCTTTTTTCCCCTCTGACTTCTTTCAAGATTCTCTTTTGTCTTTCATTTTTGACCGTTTCATTATAGTGTATTTTGAAGAGGATCTCTTTAAGTAGAGCCCGTTTGGGGAACTATGAGCTTCACGAACTTAGATATCCAAATCTCTGCCCAGATCTGGAAAGTATTCAATCATTATTTCTTTAAATGTGCTTTCTATCTCTTTTCTTTTTCTTCTCTGGAACTCCAACAATTCAGAGTTTTTAGGTATCCTAAGATCACATGGGATTTCTTCAGTATTTTCATTTCTTTTTTATTTTTCTTTTTCCTTTTTTGTTCTCCACTTACTGGATAATTTCAAAGTTCCTGTATTCTAGCTCACAGATTCTTATTTTGCTTAATCCATTCTGCTGGTGATGCTCTCTGTTGTATTTTTCCTTTCATTTATAATATTCATCAGCTCCAAAATTTCTCTTTGCTTTTTTAAAAAATAATTTCTATCTCTTGATAAGCTTCTCATTTTTTTTAATGTATTATTTTCCCGATTTTGTTGAATTGTCTTTCTGTGCTTTCTGTAGGTTATTGGATTTCCTTTGAAAAGCTATTTGAATTCTTCATGTCAAACAAATCACATATCTTCACGTCTTTGAGTTTGGTTAGTGAAAGATGATTGTGATCCTTTGGTGGTGTCATGTTACCTTGATTTTTCATGTTACTTAAAGTTTTGTATTGTTGTCTTCAAATTTGAAGTAGTTGTCACCTCCTCCAGTCTTTACTAACTGCCCACTTCAAAGTGTTCAAACTCATGTTTTGTTCCACAACAGTGTGATGAAACTTCCCCTCTGCAAACCTAGACTTCCACATAGGCTCTTTCATCTGTGGATGACTGTTAAAAGACAGTGCTTTCCAGGAGCTCCCTAACCATGGCTAAGAGGGGCTTGAACCAGTTCATGAGCCACTTCAAGGTCCTCAGCTGGGACTGAGGTCTGTGTGTCTATTATCTGGTACATGGGTGGGTGAGAGTCCTCCTAGATCCTTTGGTATATGGTGTTAGGTTCCACAGCTCCCACAAAGATACTTTTGTCTGTGAATGAATGCCAAATTTTTGTTGTTGGGTGAGGGATGTATTTTGCAACTATGATGCTAATTTGACTCCCAAGTTGATTTCAGAAAAGCCAGGAAGGAACCAGATTAAGAGGACCAATGTCAGGACCCTAGCTTATGTTTTGCTTGTTGGTTTGTTTGAGTTAGAATGTAAAACTGAGGAAGATTTGGATAAAGAATAGCAATTAGGGTAAAAGCCTGTCAGTAAAGAACAGAGAGTGATTAGATAAAATTTGCATCATGTACATTGATGGCTATGTCAGCTGGAGATACGGTAAATGTCCAGAGTTGTTGAATAATTAGAGAAATAATCCTCAGCAGGAAATCACTTTATTTTCAAGTGAGGTAGATGTGAAGGTCAGATATTTGTCATTCTCAAGTTTAGCATTATGTATTGCAGACAACAAAATTCACAGAGAAAAGCTATTCATTTATAAATATAGCTCAAATTAAACTGCTCTGCATTGTGGCTATTTTTCACAGTAATGTACACTTAAATAAATAGTCACTTATTTAACAAACATGTATTAAGGGCATAGTATTATGCTAAGCACTGCAGAGTATACCAAATATATTTCCCACAATTTTTACAATCAGTATATTTTCAAAACAATTGAAACTACAGGATGAACCACAATGATAAAAGTTTCAAGAGCTGAGATAAGGCAGTGAATATCAAATGGATGGTGTAAACAGTAGGTATAACAGGAGGCCAATGGGGAGAAGGATCACCAGGAGCAAGGGTGACCCAGGAGCTCCAGAAAGGATGAGATGTTTGAGCTGAGCCTGGAAGCTGAATTGAATGTAGAAGGTAAATAGAACATAAGTAGAAGTATGCTATAGTTTGCTAGAAGGACTGGAATGTATTTGGTAAACAATGAATGAACCATCTAGAATATAAGTTTTGTGTTGGGGAGGGTGGTTATAAAGGTAGGTGTGGCTAAACTGTGTAGTACTTTAAATATTAGGCTAAGGGATTTGAGTTTTACAAAGATTCTTTTAGCGTTTTTTATTGATATGTTAAAAATGGAATTTTAGGATGTTTTAATGCAGAATGGATTAAAGGAAGTAGAAAACAAAGATAGGAATATCATAAAAATCAATCAAAATAACCTACAGATGAATTAATAGAGAATATAGAATAGGATTTTGGCAATAATAAAAGTAACAGGAAACTAAAAACGGTTGCTGATGATTATACATAGGAGTATTGGAATAAGTTAAAATATAGAAAATAAATTATAGAGAAGTTTTGATCAGGGGTTACTTGAGGTTGATGCAACAATTTTTTGAAATAAGTAGTCAAGACTGAGGGGTACCTGGGTGGCTCATTTGGTTGAGTGACTGCCTTTGGCTCAGGTCATGATCCTGGAGTCCCAAGGTCTAGTCCCGTGTCAGGCTCCCTGCTCAGCAGGGAGTCTGCTTCTCCCTCTGACCACCCCCATGCTCTCTCTCTCTCTCTTTCTCATTCTCTCTATCAAATAAATAAATAAAATCTTTTAAAAAATTTAAAAAAATTAGTCAAGACTGAGAGTTGATTTTAGAAAAGTAGAGAACTATAATTTAGAACTATTGAGTTTAAAGAGATGGCAAGATATCAGAATGTACATTCCCATCAGGCAGTTGAACATATGTAAATCGAGTTCAGAGAAATATTTAAAGTAGAGATATAAATTTAAGAGTAATTTATATAATCTTTGAAGTCACAGACTGAATAGAATTTTTTAGGAAATTAGTTTGAAGAGTTAAAGCCCTGAATATAAGAAAATCTTGACATTGAAGGGCAAAAGGTGAAACCAGCATTTATTAAGCCACTATGTACATTAACTAGTTTAAATTTATGAGAGCTAAGGAAGCCTCAGAAAGAGTGCTATCAAAGAGGTTTAGAAAATGTATGGACAGTGAAGTTTCATCAAGATCCTGAGAATAGTAAAATTCATGAAGGAGTAAAGATACTGGTGTTGGAAAGAGATCAATTATCATTAGCATATGATTTATCATAGGTTTAAGAACAATTTATGGTTTGTTTCATTAAGAAATAATTGGTAATCTTTGAGGGTCAGTGTTTCCTTGGTAAAAAAATCATAAAACAATGAAATATTTATATCTGGGCTGCCTACTCTTCACTATCCACTGCTTTGCATCATATTCTTTGAAATGGGAGATCTATGTCATAATGGGCCAACTCTAGAAGAATCATTTCTTATTAATGAAATACAAGCCAAATACAATCGATGGGATAATTATTATTAGAAAATTGTCTTTTATCAAGAAATTGATGTTTATTTAGATTGAAGTACATCTAGGATGGAACAATGACAAATTTTTTTTTTAAAAATCTATAAAAAAATTGAATTGGGATAGTCAGAGGACTTAGCCAAGTTAGTTTTAAAAGGATACACAGAATATTGTTATTTTTACATGTTGAGCATTGCTGTCATCTGTACTTTATTTTCACAACCCTCTTTTTTTTTGAGATTTATTTATTTTATTTTAGAGAAAGAGAGAGCACGATTGAGAGGGGTAGAGGGAGAGGGAGAGAGAAACTTGAGCAGATTCCATGCTGAGCATGGAGCCCAATGCAGGGCTCCATCTCACGACCCTGAGATCAGCCCCCGAGATGAAACCAAGAGTCAGCTGCTCAACTGACTGTGCCACTCAGGCATCCCTCCTACACCTTTTTTTTTTTTTTTTTAGAAAGAGTTAGAGAGAGCAAGTGTGTGAGCAGAAGTGTGTGTGTGGGGGAAGGCAGAGGGAGAGGGAGATAGAATCTCAACCAGACTCCATGTTGAAGTGCAAAGCCCCACATTGGACTCAGTTTCACGACCATGAGATTATGACCTGAGCCAAAATCCAGAGTCAGACACTTAACTGACTGAGCCACCCAGGTGCCCCTCACAACGCTCTTTTGTTAACTTTACTAAATCTAACTGTTCTCTTCTCCAACAGGCACCATAATTTGCTTAGTGCCATGTACAGAACTCGCATTGTATGTAGAGTGCCATTTGTGGGGTAATTAACCACTTGAGAAATGTTCCTCAAAGTGTGGTCCACGGACCACTTGTGTCAAAGAGCCTTCTGGAATGCTCATATTTGGGAGCAGGAGAGAAGAAAACAAGTTTATATATGAAAGAAAAGGGGTTCTATGAGACCAGTAATGCCTATAAAACACAGATGTAGAAATACCAACCTACAGGTGCCTGGGTGGCTCAGTTTGTTAAGTGTCCAACTCTTGATTTTGGCTCAGGTCATGATCTCAAGGTCATGGGATGGAGCCCCACATTGGGCTCCATGCTGGGCATGGAGCCTGCATCGGATTCTCTCTTTCCCTTTCCCTCTGTCCCTCCCCACCCCTGGCCCACATATGTGCTCTCTCAATCTCTCAAAAAAAAGAAAAGAAAAGAAATACCAACCCACAGTTACAGAATCAAAATCACTGGGAATTGCACATAGGAATGTATATTTTAAAAGTAAGAACTCCAAGCTACACATACACATTAAAATTGTAAGAAAGTTTTTAAATAGAAAATAAAATGTAAGAAATTGTGTGTGTGTGTGTGTGTGTGTGTGTGTGTGTGTGTGTGTGTGTGTAGCCTGGGGTTCTTATTGATGTGTTTGAGTCTACTTCTTTCTCTCCTGTTCATTTTTTAAAAATATATTGATTTCAGTGTATTAAAGTTCAAATGTGTGTGTTTTAAAATCTACTACCCGATGTCTATCACCTCAAATGGTTAAGCAAATCCAACAATAAAAGGGAACACATTTAAAAAACACATTTAAATCTTAGGTATTTTTAATATTCTGTCCTATAGCTAAATTTGGGCTGATAATAGTTGGAAAGAAAAGTGAAAAGAAAAATAAAGGAAAATAAAATAGAGGAGAAAGGAGAGGAGGGAGAAAAGAAATGAGAACAAAGTTTTATCCTTATTGCTTTTGAAGCCAGTTCTTTTACTGTTGGAGAACTTGATATGGTCAGAAGACAAGTTTAAGGGCTATAAATGATGAGATCAAGTTTTTACCCCTGTATTGTCTCTCGAGATACATTTGTCTTCTTATAGAATGAGACAAGCCCCATCATTTCTTCTCCTTTATCCCTTCTGAGCCTATAGCTGGAAGGTCTAATACCATGAATATTCATAGCAAGATGAAACAGACCTTTTAATTAATTACTGTATGAGTCACTTATTGGTAATAAGGCTACATAAGTCTTTTTTTTTTTAATTGAAGTATAGGTGGCTTACAGTGTTACATTAGTTTCAGGTGTACAACATAGTGATTCAACAAGTCTATATGTTATCCTAAGCTTACCACAGTGTAACTACCATCTGTTACCATACAATGCTATTACATTATCATTGGCTATATTCCCTTTGCTGTACCTTTTATCTCCATGAATTATTCATTACATAATTGGAAGCCTGCATTTCCCACTTCCCTTCACCCATTTGCTCATTCCCCTACTTCCCTCCCCTCTGGCAACAATACAGTTTGTTTTCTATATTTATAGGTCTATTTCTGCTTTTGTTTATTTATTTGTTTTTTAGATTCCACATATAAGTAAAATCATATGGTATTTGTCTTTCTCTGATATATATATATATATATATATATATATATATATATATACACATACCATAATTTCCTTATCCATTCATTAGTCAATGGACACATGAGTTGCTTTCATATCTTGGCTATTGTAAATAATGCTGCCATAAATATAAGGGTACATGTATCTTTTCAAATTAGTGTTTACATCCTCTTGGGTAAATATCCAGTAGTGAAATTACCGGATCATATGGTTTTTTTGATCTATTTATAAATAAATAGAGTATTTATTTCTATTTTTAATTTTTTGAGGAAACCACACTGATTTTAATAGTGGCTGCACCAATTTACATTCCCACCAATCTACATTACGTTGTTGTTAGGAATGTGCACAAGGGTTCCCTTTTTTTCCACATTCTTGTCAACACTTGTTATTTCTTATCTTTTCTCCTGTTAATTTTCATATAGTAACTATTCTTTTCTATTTTGTCTCTTATGAAACGATTAAACAGCCCTCCATTTGAGGCATGTCCTGCTTCCCTTTTCCTCACTTGAAATCATATTATTTTGTTACAGTGTAAGAGTCTCTGACAGTGTGAGCATATTCAATAACAGAAAGAGTCTAGAATCCTTACTGATTACTTTTAAAGCCTTCAAGAATACACATATTCTGGAGCAGCTAAAAGAAAAGAGTGTGGAAGTGACACAGATGAGGGGAATTGATGAGACCAAGAGAGACATTGTAGACACAGCAACGCATAGAGACATGCAGATGTTAAGGCTAGAGGCATTTTATAGTGGGCTATATGGGAAAAATGCTAGAAATATTTAAAAAAAATTTTCCAATATAAATGATTTTTATATGTTTCCTTGTTATATAAACTGAGATATTATTTTAAAAAATCTTGGCCAAGATTCTAAATAACTGACTTATTTTGTCAGTCTCTGTTCACTAGAATAAATCATTTTGGGCTTCTTTAAAAGGGGAAAATTTTAGCAATTTTGTTTTTGCTTGTGAATTCACAGAAGGAAAGTAATTCTTAGAGCAAAGCTTCAAAGATTCAATATAAGATAAACAATTCTTTTCATCACACTTAATTTTAAATATAACAGAACTGCAGGCGGAATAATTCATTTTAACATTAAAATGAAGCACAACTTCTTTAGTCTGATTACTTCAGAATGTGAAAATACTAAAGGCCCCCAAAATAAGTAACAATTAGTTAAAACTTGAAATTAGCAAAGAAAATATTTGGAGAATTTATAGATAGATTTTTCTGTCATTTATATTATAGTGTTATCTCTGTCTTCAGATAAACAGAAGAAATAAAATAGTCATTTAAAAGAAGCTGTGAAAAATGCAAAGCATGAGAACTTTGTTGTGATGATTTTTGCAAGGTGAACAAGATCCTAATTCTTAGTTGCTCACATCAGAAATAACTTGACATTCTTTTATTCAACAAAGTATTCATTGAGCACCTACTGTATACTTGACATTGTTTTAGCCCCTTGGGTTATAGCAGTGACACAGGGCAGTGGAGAAAGTAAAGAAGGAAAGGAAGTTTGGAAGTGGCAACAAGTAGTGGTTTTGCAGTTTTCCATGTAAGAGTCAGAAAGGACCTCACTGTAAACATGGCAGTAAGACATAGTCCCTCAGGACATGTGAGATTGAGCCATGAACCTGGGGAAGAACATTCCAGATAAAGTGAATAACAGGTACAAATGTCCTGGGGCAGAAACATGCTGGTCATATTTAAGGAGCAGGAAAGAAGTCACTGAGGCTGGAGTGGAGTGATTGAGGGAGTCTGTGGAGATGAGGTCGGAAAGGTCACAGAGGCCAGATTGGTAGGACCTCATTGATTAATAAGTACTCTGGCTTTAATTGTAAGTGATGTGAAGCCTCACCCACAGAAGGATATGAGAGAAGAATGACAAGATCTGACTTTTATTCTCAAAGGAATATTCTGGTTCCTAGGTTAGGAAGAGATTAGAAGGAAATACAGGCAGAAGCAGGGAGACCTGTTAAGGGATTACAGCAGTGATTCAGGTGGGGGATGATGGTGGCTCGACCAATTTATGGTAGTTGTGGTAGCAGTGAAGGTGCAAAGTGGTGGCATTCTGGATTTATTGTGAAAGCAGAGCCAACAGAACTTGCTGATAAATTGGTTGTAGTTTGTGAGAGATGTCAAAATGACTCCAAGGACTTTAACTTGAGCAAATAGTAGGATGAAGGTGCTATTTCCTGACATAAGAAAGATTGTAAAAGAAGCAGGTTTAGGGGGCAATAATCAGAAGTTTGATTTGGTATATCTTAAGTTTGTGATGCCTATTCAATTCCTACTAGAGTTGTTGAGTAATCAGTTATACATACGCCTCTGGATTTTAGGGAAAATTCCAAGCTGGAGTTATAAATATAGAAAAGAAAGACATGTAAGTGATATTTAAAGCCATAGGGCTGGAAATAGAAAAGAGAAGAGGTGTAGGAATGAATTCTAGGGCAAGGCTAAGAGACTGGGGAGAAGAGACTGAGAAGTCAGACTGCAAGAAGTATCACTTCATTATTAATAACTTTCTTTCAGAGGACATTGGCAATGTATAGGCTCTAGGGGCCATAGGTGTTTCTTTTACTTTTGGTAGGATTCACCTAGTCATTTGCTACTTACCCATCACTTGACCTAAATCTTAAATTTTTGCTCTTACTCACTCTCTCCCCTCCCTTCATGCCTGCATCACATTTGTTTTGAATACTCTTATTGTTAGTGCAACTTCATCTCACTATAAAATGCATTTTTGAAAACTGTCAAAAGGAATTTGGGGATTTTATCTGGTGAATAAAATGGGTGACCAGTTTGGTTAATACCGCTTTTGATCAAATATTAGGCGTGACTATTGAGTAATACCACCAAGTTTACTGTGTGGTTTATGTGCTAGATCTAAAAGCAACATCAACAGGCATGTTCTAAAACCGTTTTGAGCAATGACATGACTGGAATAAATACTTCCAAGAGGACTATTTTCAATTAATAATCACATATCATGTACAAATGTAAGTTCTGTCAAATAGATTAACACCATTTCTTAACGTTCTATTACCTTATCACAAATATTTATGCAGACGCTTAAAGTCTATGAACACGCTGATAGCCATAAATATATCTAATTGAATCTTCATTTCCCAGACTAAGAATTTCTTAAACAACTCCTATTTCATTTAAGATGATTATCTTATCAAAAGCAATTGAAAATAATTATTTTAATGAGTAAAATGTCTACAAAAACACATCTAATATTTGCCCAGCTCTTACAAAAATTGAGGATTATGAACACCACAGATTTACAAACAAGCATCCTTGGATATCTGGCTAGTACTAAGTTTGTAAAGGATGTATCTCCTGCAAATTATGCCAACTATTTGTTCACTGAACAGGTATTTATTAAATTCTAGTGTGTTCCAGATACATGTCATAATGAGAAGAGTTTGCTCTTTTAAGTCTTTCCAAGCACGTTGTGAGAGACTTATATGCATAAGGGATGGAGCCAAATCGTGCTACTGAGTTTCTCTATATCGAGCGGTCTCCTGGGGAGTTTTACCACATGGAGAACCTGTTTTGAGTAGATTAAGGGAAGACTGGAGAAGTAGCTAGGCTTAGAGTTACCCCTTTCTGTATACTGCACACAGACTGGGACCATTAATCAATTACACGGTGATGCAAAAACCTCCCTCTCTTAATGACAACGTTTCAGTTGCTCTACAGGCCTCTGCCTGGACCCATCTTCAGAGAGGAATGGGCTATCAAGGAACAGCTTTTAGTTTTCTTTAAAAGTTAACTACCATTGCTGTCCTAGGTTCTGGGATTCAAAGATGGGGCTCCTCTCCTCAAAAAAAATATTATTATTTTTTGAGGGGAAAGATATATCTTGAGTAATTACATCGGAATATGGTAACTGTTCTGGTGGTAGAAACTCAACATACTCAGTGGGCATCTGGGGGGAAAGCCTAAGAGTTACTGGCTTTACAGAGAAAGTGCTGACATTATTCAAAGAGATGAGTTAATCTTCTACTAAGCTCAGCAGGATGAAGCAGATGTAAATTCTTGGGACCTAGCTTTTTTTCCTCTGGATCCTAATACTCTACCTATTCCTGCATTTTCAAACCTTTTTCACTAGATTTGGTCTGACACTTCATTGTGAATAAAGTCTAATTTTCATCCTAGGACATTTCCTGTAAAATATTTTATAGTCTTTACCCCAGGGATCACCATCATACTGAGGCAGAACATTGTAATTCGCCCATTGTTCCTCACTTAAACTTGGTGGCTGGCCCCATTCCTCTCACTCATGTTGACATTAATTGCCAGAAGGAGGAAAGTGATTTCTAAATGTAGGTTTACATGTTTCTTATTAGAAATAATAAACTTACAATGTTTTTCATGTGTTTCACTAGGATGGTCAGTTTCGCATCCTCATGAGATATCACTAATTGCACCTTAGGCGTCTTGTCAGGAAACTTCTCACCTGATAAAGCAATAGAATTTCAGTGGGTTAAATTGGAAGTGGTTCATCACAGGATGAATTAAACATTTAAAGACTAAAATGAAACCTATGAATAATGTGCAAAAGAAACATTCTTCAGACCACACAGAAAACATAATACTCTTTAGGAAAACAGTTGTTTAAAGATGGGATTTGTGTCTAATCAACCTGAACCAAAACTTCCTCCTCATATTTTGTGTTTTTGATTGATTTTGTGTTTGTTTTGATTATTTTCCCAATTGTTTAGTGCCATTTTTGGCTTCAGTTTTCTCAACATTTTTGGCTTCAGTTTTCTCAACATTCACTACAATAAGCTTAAGTATTAGAGAGTTGAAGTGTTGGCTTTAAAAGTCAGTGAGCCTGGGGTTCAGGTCCCAGAACTATACTTAAGACTGTGCTATGTGTGTATAATTAACTTATGACTAAGTTAATTGACTTCCTTAAAATGGAGATAATAGTTACCTTCTTCAGGATAGTTGAGATGATCAACTGAGAAATTAAAAAGTTTTCACAATGTAATCTCTCAATAAATGTTTGCAATTAGTAATAGTTTTCTCCATATATTTGCATTCATCTCTTCCTGTCTATTTCCATAGCTCCTAGTTCAGACTCTTAAGAATCTCTTGTCTGAACTACTAGAACATTCTCTTCTCCTCTCCTAAAGCCCAAATCTATTTGTACACAATTAACCAGTATATTCTTCCTATAGCAACTTCTCTAAAATTACTCTTTTGATAAAAGTACTGTTCATAGCTTTCCAGTGCTTATGAAAAAAAAATCTGAATTTCTCAGACTTATATTGTTGCTTCTTATTGAATCTTTCTGTTTTTTAATTTCCCATTGTTACTATTCCATGCTGTAGTCTGTATGTTCAATTCTACAAACATGCTCTGCTATTTCCTTCCAGTCATTGCTCATATTATTCTCTTTATTTGAAATGACCTCTTCCACCATTTTTGGCTATTGAACTTTTATCTTTCTAAAAGGCCTAATTAAAATGCTAAATAACTTCTGTTGTCACCTCCCTTTGCACTCCCTTAGCACAGCCCTTATTACTTAATATTTGTATCATAATTATTATTTTAACATGCTTCAATTTGCTTAGTGTATTATTATCTCCCTCAAGGCTTACTTTTTTCCTATATCCCCAAGGGATATATAAATCAGTGCCTGCTCCTTAATGTCACACCAAACATTTATTTAATAACAAAAGTAGTCTTATTTTTTTCAAGTTATATTGTTCCATCATTAAAATTAAAGCTTTGGTTTTTTAATTAAAAATTTCTGATTTATAGCCCCCAAATTAAGCATAATTTGTAGTTTTTCTGATGTTTCCACTGGTTACTCTGGTTGCATGTTCTCTGAGGGAAGTTAGAGAGAAGTTTATTAGTAACAAGAAATTTGGCAATGTTCTACTGTGGGCTCATTGTGCTCCACAATTGTTTTCTGAAAGTCAGTCTCAGCTCTCTAATCCTCTTTAAACTTTGATAATTAAACCTTACTGGTATGTTTCCTTCTCTAAAGATTTTTACATGTTTGTAAAAGTAGTTTACACATTGTATGTAGGTAATATTAATTAATGCTATTGTTAACGTGGATTATGACATTGAAATAATTAAAATTGGCATTGTTTCTTACAATTGAAATGGTAATCACATAAAAATAATAAAAATATTCTTCCTTAAAATATTTTTATTTGATTACAATGACTGAGAGAAATTGTGAGTTAGAGATACTGAGATAATTCTGAATGTAGTACTGAGGTAAATTGCATTTATAGTAAAAAAATATAATTGGGTTTTTGGTATAAGCATGTTAAAAATGCTGATGACTTTTTGATGCACAATGAATATTATTTTTGAATTAAAGAATGAAAAGATTACTACATAGAAACTCAATGTGTTTAATCAGAGGAGTTTTAATTTGAAGGTGAGAAATTAACATAAATTTATGATTGTCTAAATAATAACCATATAACTGTTACTTGAACTGACTGAAGTGATATTCCGCTCTGAAACTCTAGTGCGAGGTTAGTGACCAGTATCTGTCAATCACAGCAGAGTTCAGAATTCAGTGAAAATTCAGGCCGCCAGGAAGTTTTAATAGTCAATGTGGTAATAGTAGAGGTACTTAGTATTTCTAGAACTCTTACTGTATGCCAAACATTGGGCTAAGAGCTTTATGTACATGAACTAACTCAATACTCAAAGCAAGTCTATAAAGTTTGTGTTACTTCTGTTTTACACATGAGGAAACAAAGGCATTTCGTCAAAGGTCATGTAGACAATAAACCATGCAGGGTTAAATGATCTCTAAAGTCTATGTTCTTAAACATCATGCTGTAAAGGGGCAAAGAAGGGGCAATAATCTAAGGGAAAGAGTTAAATGAAGAACCCAGAGAAGAAGAATTTTGAGAATAGTTTCATATGGACAAGAAGATGGCTAGAATATTTTGGTTTTCTGATTCAAGTTAGTCTGGAGAATCTGATTATGTTTAATCTGACCATTTATAATAATCTTAAGAGCTGTGAAAATAATATCGATCCTATAGCATGATTGTGTCAAAATGTTTGAATGCATGACACTGTAGCAGCTAATATAGCACTTATTATGCACAGTGTGTCCATTAATGTTAAAAAAGCAGCATTTCAAAATCTTTTCACGGGTGATAATATATTCATATAACTAAAAAATAAAAATTTATTTTAAAAATATACAGTAAAACATCTTTATCCCATTCCTAACACCTATCCACTCAGTTCCCCCACCATTATTTCATTAGCTTCCCATATATCCCTCCAGAGGGACACACATCCTTCCAGTTTCTCCATATAAGCAAAAATGAATAAGTACTTTTACTGCCCCCTCCCTGCTTTTCCTCAGAAGGAATAGCACATTTACTAGCACAAAGATCTTGGAGAAATTTTTATAATCATACAAACTTCTTTATTTTTAAAATATATTTGCATATTATTCCATTATGTGAAATGCCATAATTTATTTAATTAGTTCCCCATTGATGGGCATGTGGGTTGTTTCCAAAGTTTTCCAGCTGTTACAAACCATGCTGCAACAAACAGCTTCGTATGCATGTCATTTTGTACCTGTGCACAAATATAGGATAAATTTCCAGTAGCAGAATTGCTGGTCGAAGGGTATTAGCATTTATAATTTTGATAAATGCTGCCAAATCACCTTCCATGGACGTTGTACCAAATTGCATTACCACCAGCAGTGTATAAGAGTGTCTGCTGATTTGTAACCAAGCTTATTAATTAAATTTTTGAATTTTTGCCAATCTGATGAGTTAAAATAATACCTGTGTAATTTTGATTTGCATTTTTATTATGAGTGAGTTTGAGGATGCTTTCTTTGTTTAAGAGCCTTTGTATTTTTTTTTTTTTTGGTGCATATTGTCTTTTCAAATTCTTTATACAATATTCTATTTGATCATTGGTCTTTTTTTTATCAATTTCTAGGAGATGGTTATATATTAGATAACCAACTGTTTGTGATAAATTGTAAATATTTCATCCATTTTGTCATTTATCTTTGAATTTTTTAAAACTTTGCTGTAGTTTTTTATATCCTGCAAAATTATCATGGCTTCTGAATTTGTGCTCATAACTATACTAGCTCATCCTCAGATTATAAAGGATTTTTTTCTATGTTTTCTTTGTCATATATATGACTTTGTTATTTACATTGAAAGTCTTTCATCCATTCTATTTATGGACATTCTATTATGTTCTATTTATTCATCCTTTTTGGGCCAACACCACACTGTTTCAGTCATTGAGGCTTTGAAATAAATTTTATATATGATAGGGCTAGTCTTACCTCTATGCTTTTGTTAATTTTTTCTGGCCTTTATTTATTTTTGTTTATGAACTGTAGAATTAACTTATCTAGTTAAAAATAAATCCATTAATATTTTTAAAAATATATTCAAAATTAGAAAAGAAGACATCCAAATGGTCAAGAGACACATGAAAAAGTGCTCAACATTGCTCGGCATCAGGGAAATCCAAATCAAAACCTCAATGAGATACCACCTCACACCAGTCAGAATGGCTACAATTAACAAGTCAGGAAATGACAGATGTTGGCGGGGATGCGGAGAAAGGGGAACCCTCCTACACTGTTGGTGGGAATGCAAGCTGGTGTAGCCACTCTGGAAAACAGCATGGAAGTTCCTCAAAAAGTTGAAAATAGAGCTACCGTACAACCCAGCAATTGCATTACTGGGTATTTACCCCAAAGATACAAATGTAGGGATCCAAAGGGGTATGTGCAGCCTGATGTTTATAGCAGCAATGTCTACAATAGCCAAACTGTGGAAAGAGCCAAGATGTCCATCGACAGATGAATGGATGAAGAAGATGTGGTATATATATACAATGGAATATTATGCAGCCATCAAAAGGAATGAAATCTTGCCATTTGCAACGATGTGGATGGAACTTGAGGGTATTATGCTGAGCGAAATAAGTCAATCAGAGAAAGACATGTATCATATGTCCTCACTGATATGAGGAATTCTTAATCTCAGGAAACAAACTGAGGGTTGCTGGAGTGGTGGGGGGTGGGAAGGATGAGGTGGCTGGGTGATAGACATTGCGGAGGGTATGTGCTATGGTGAGTGCTGTGAATTGTGCAAGACTGTTGAATCACAGATCTGTACCTCTAAAGGTAAATTTTGAGCAAAGATGTGAAGGAGGTGAAAGCATGAGCCATCTGTTGGTTATTGTGATGATTATGGGCATAGTGTCTTATTTTATACTTCAGTGGAAATGCTTTTCCACTGTTTCCCTGTCACACCTGATGTGGGCTTTGGATAGCCAAGATAGATACATTTTCTCATGTTAAAGCTTTAACTATTTATTTTTATTTGAGTGCTTTGTCAAGAAATTTTATTGAAATTTATCAAATGCCTTTTCAGAGTCTATAGAGACAACCATATGATTTTGTCCTTAAATCTTTTTATTTATTTATTTATTTATTTATTTTAAAATTTAAATTAAATTAATTAACATATAATGTATTATTTGTTTCAGGGGTACAGGTCTGTGATTCATCAGTCTTATATAATACCCAGTGCTCATTACAACACATACCCTCCCCAATGTCCATCATCCGCTTACCCCATCCCCTCACCTATTTCCCCTTCAGCAACCCTCAGTTTGTTTCCTAAGATTAACAGTCTCTTATGGTTTGTCTCCCTCTGGTTTCGTCTTATTTCATTTTTTCCTCTCTTTCCCTATGATCCTCTGCCTTGTTTCTTAAACTCTTTAAATCTTTTAAGATGATAACATGTATACTGTATATTACCAATATTGAAAGATTCTTGCATTTCTGGTCCTGGTGAATTATATTTCTTTTGTGTGCTGATGGACTATTTTGGCAAATATTTTACTTAGAATTTTCCAATGATACTCAGAAGTGAGATTAGGTTGTGATTCTTTTTTTGCTGTTCTTGTATCCTTGAAGCTACAGGCATAAATACCTTAAGAGCTTCATAAAAATAATACGGAAAATTTCCTTACTTTTTTCTGCTCTGGAATTGTTTAAATAACAGCAGGAGTATCTACTTTTTAAGGGTTTTGTAGAATCCCTCTGGAAATCATCTGAACTTGGTACTGTTCTAAACGTTGCTTTTTGAAGCATTCTCTTTTCTATCAAACTTGATCTTTTCTAGGGCGAGTAAATTAAGTTTCCCTGGAACACTATTTCAGACAGATTTACAAATTTAGCTTTGTAGACTTGAACGAAGTTGTCTCTTATTATCCTTCAGTTTCATCTTTTTCTACGGTTACTTCTTGATTCTCCTTCTGTATTTTATATATTTGTATTTCTCCCCATTCTTTTGATTATCTACTGGCTTCTTTATTGTTTACTTTCACCTTCCAGATTTATTTATACTGTTTTCTGTGTTCTAACTCATTAATCTCTACTTGCATCTTCATCCATTTCTTTTTTTCTTTTTTTATTCTTTTGGTTTGTTTTAAGGTCTTATTCCAACTATTCCAATTATTGAGCATTGCTTTATCTCTCTCCTATGGTTTCTTGGGATGTACAGCTATTCTTTAGAAATTTTGCAATTTTGTTTTTTAAGTCCTTTTGGCCCAAGAGTTGTTCAAGAGAGTTATGTTTTTAAATCTCCAAACAAGTATCTTCTAGCTTTCTGAATTTTTAAAACTAATTTCTCACTTTACTTTCTCATGATTAGAAAATGTGTCTGTACTATTTCTACTTTTTAGGATTAATTGAAATTTTCTTTGTGGCCTAATATATAATCTATTTTCATGATAAAATGTTTGATATAAATTAATAAATTTTGCCTTTTTTTAATTTTACTATTTAGTTTTCTATGTATCTAGTTATTTTTTTTCACTCAGTCTTTCATAAATCAAAAAAGGTGAATTAGAATATCCTATTACCAGTCTGTTGTATATTTTTCCTTGAATGTTCCATAACTTCTGCTTTATATATGTTGCTGTCATATAACTGATATATATATATATAAAACCATTATTTATATATAACTGCTCATATCTTTATTGAGAATTGTACTTATTATAGTTTAAATATTGCATTCTTATTTAATTCAATGCTTCTTGCCTAATATACCTATGCTTGGAGTTTAATTTTCAATTTTTAAATCTCATTTTGTCTTAGGTGTGTTTTTACATAAAGTATAGAGTTATGATTTATACTTTTGTTCCAATTGGCAATTTTTTTCTTTATGGATGAATTAAGTCCATTTATACTTATTGATATAAAAGATTCATTTTCTCTTTCTTCTTACTGTTTTATGTTATTAAAGAAATACATTTTTGTTTTTATGATTTTTAGAGAAAGTCTTTGGCTAAGGAATTTGTTTTTATTTTTATGTACTTGTGATACTTAGAAAAGCTTTACTTTTGTTCTAGCAGTTACTTTTATTTAGTATTCTTAGACTTTTATTTTTTTGACAATTTTGTTTCCTAATAGAAACAGAGATAAAATTAGTGTGCATAATCTTTTGCACTCTTCTTTCATCTACACCCAATTATATTCAATGTTGTGATCTTAGTGTTTCTCTAACACTAATATTGCATAAGTTAAGATTTTTTTATTGCCTGATTTGTTAGATTTTAGTGATATCTTTGATACCCAGCTATTAGAAATGAAGTAATTAGAGAAACTCTTGTCTCATCTTCTTTTCATCTTTTCTTGCCCACATCAGCCACAAGTAAAAGTCTAAAATAATTTTCTAATTGGAAACATGACATTGTATGATATAATATAGTAAAATGCATAATTTTAAAGCTTTCAACTTTCAGAAACAACTTAATATAAGTATTTATTTCTAAGTAGTCCTAGCCCTCCCCTTCTGTCCTTCCATATCATTAAAATTTACATTGAAAACCTGGTACCACACTTCAACCTATAGATAATTGATCTGGGCTCTGCTTGAACAAGTAGCTCTAACATAACCAGAGAGACCCTGTCATGGAGACTGTGGCTTCAGGTTCCCTTTTAAATTAGCATCTCCAGTTGGAGGTAGTGATGTGAGGTAATGATTAAAAGCTCCTGTTTGTAACCATTTGTAATTATCAATGACATCTAAACATGCTCATTAATTCAGCCTCTTAACCCTGACAACTGTTGTCTTTTGTCATTTTCTACTCCATTACCTATGTTATTGTCTCTATACCTTGACAAAAATCTATCTTCTGCGTGTCAGTGTTGTGTACTGGTGGAGGATAGATAATTTTATATTTTTGTGGAGGTACGATTTAACATGGGACCTATATTAATTTGGAGGGAGTATAGAAGATCATGTCAGTAGAGAGTTAAAGAATATACAAGATAAAATCCAGCAACTTTCTGGGTAGTGCTTTGGTTGAGTGTGGTTGAGTCCATAATATTTAATGTGATAACATGTAGAAGATTTTTTTCCAGGTGATACTTCAAGAAATTTCTAGTGGCGGAGAGGCAGTGAATTCCTGTGCCAGGGCACCACCACAGGAAGTGGTAATTGTGAGGGCAGTAGCATGATTACGGACATGGATTATGTCGTCATGGATTTCTAGTCTACAAAGAAACACACAAGCCATAAACATCATTGCAATAATTTTGAAGAAAAAGCATTTTAAGAGTATATAGCAAAGACAAATAAGATGAGATCTGAAGGATGCAGACAAAACAAAACAAAACGAAACAAAATGGAGAAGGTAGAATAGGGTCAAGTGGTCCAGGCAGAGAAAGGTGCATCTGTTAGACACTGAGGGGCTTGTCTTAGTTGAAGAACTGGAAAAACACAAGAATCAAGATAGAGAAGGGCCTGATATTAAGGCTGGAAAGGGAAATTGGGGGATGTCAGATTCTGCTGGGATGCCGTCATGAAGATTTTGGTCTTTATCCTAAGGGCAGGGGTAGCTACATAATTTCTGAGGCTCAGTGATATGAAAATGCAAAATGAAAATGTGGGGTTCCTTTTACAAAAATTATTAAGAATTTCAAGACAGTGACAGCTGAGTATTAAACCAAATGCAGGACTTTTCTAAGCACTATGCCTAGTGTGACTGTACTGGTCATAAACCCATGACATTGGCCCTACCTAAGGGCAGTGAGAAGCCAAGGAAAAGTGCGAAGTACAGAAGAGTGATGATTGGATTGGCACTTTAAAAAGACAAATTCTTATATTGTTCTACCAAGGCATGTTTAGTTGGTGAGTAAAGGCAAAGGAATATTAATATCTCTCAGATCCAGGATTATAAATTATTACTAATATGATCCTTACAAGTCATGTGCTTAGATACATAGTTATCCAGAATCTACTCAAACTTGTTAGTAGAAGTAGTAAATATGGTAAAGTCTTGAGATTTTTGCTTAAGGTCATCCACTGTCAACCAACATTTTAATACACCTAAATAATTTTGTCCTTTAATCATTTAGCAACATAAGCAGAAAATTTCAACTAATTAACAAGAACAGTGCTTAAAATAAATGTTGTTCTTTTTTGTTTATGAACATGACAAAAGTATGAAGAATTTGGAAGTATGGAAAAGAAAATAATTTAAAGAATACAAGGAGGACAACTTTGTGCTAATCCTTGTTTGTCATAATTATTTGCATATTCTGCTTAGAAGATGTGTTTTGTTGTTTTAAAACAATAGGCTATATTTCATATGCAACCAAATATTGAGAATCAAGTCTTTTGTCCATCATCATTCTGCCAAAACAAGTTTTGAATATCGAATGATGTAGTAAGAAATAAGTGAATGAGAAAAAAATTCATTTTATTTTTTACAATAATAATCTTAACTTTTTGTGTTCTTACAAATTTCAAACACCTTACAGAGAAATAATACTATCAGCAAAACTAAAAAATTGACAATGATCCACAGTTTAATTTTTTGATACATAGAGAATCAATTTTCTTTAAGGACATTGATGACAGAATAGAGGTCAACCTTTACTTTTTAAAATGTCTGACAACTTTAGAAATCAGCAACATTATGTTTTTTTTTAATCTGGTTAATTCAAGTTTATAAATATTATGGTAAAAAAATCCCCAGCTAACAGTATTTTTAAAAAGAAGGTATCTGTTAGATATTTGTGTACTATGACAATAAAAAGGAAATATTTTTTTGTGGATATCATTCTTCTTTAGATACAGGCTATCAATTGTAAGAAATGACCTTATTTACTTATGTTTATGGTTTAGCTATATAAGCAAAGTGTCTTAGAGAGTGATGACAAATGAGTAAAATATAGGGGTATGAGAGAGGTACAATCCTCATATGTTAATTTGGAGCTGTGAGTACAGAGCAATGCATAGTGGGGAAGTGAGTTCTCAGTTTAAAGTTACTTCAGTTTAACAGAAGAAGCAGGCACATACACACATAAATATACAACTTAAGCAATTACACTATTCAACTTGGTCTGGTTGTATAGAATTGTGTACCTAAGGGTAGGTGACTACAGTGTCAGATACAAGCAGAAGTGATAAGCAGATGGGCCTAATCTTAAAGGCAGAGAATCAGAAGGAGATATGGATAAAATAAAGACTGGGAATTGCAAAGGAAAGTGGGGTGAGGTCTAGCAAATTACAGGCTTGCAAATCTTGTGTGAGATAAAAACCGGTCTCAGTATTGGATAGCTATTGGCAATGGAATTTTATTATGAATGCTTAAATTTGATGGGACATTCAAAGAGAGTTCCTGCCAATCTAGGAGAAATGTTAGAAAAGTTAATTAGAATTAACACACATTTGGCAGAGAATAGGGTGGATAATTGTGCTGGGCTAGTTTTGGGATCCAGGTAATAAAAAGACTTCATGAGGGAGGTAGAGTAATTACTGAGCTTTAAAAGATAAGAGTGAAACTGCGAGATAATTCATAATCATTGTTATTGCCTAATATTTATTTTTGTTGCTTCCTAAGCTGTTGAGTAAACTGGAAGACCTACCTGCAGGGGGAAAACAGGAACTCTGTCTCTGAAATGCAATTCCACCTCAATGCACAATTAATAGAAATGAGTTAATAGTGTGACATCATGTAGTTATTATAATTGGACAAACATACATCAGTTTAATTTAACTTGAACATTTTCTAAGAGGTTAAAAAGCTTTGGAAATAGAAAAGACCCTTAAAGTTTATTCTTTAAAAAGATTTTAATTTGAAAGTTGAAAAAAATATAGTTGTGATATTTTTTGCACAATTATGTTGAAACTCAAAAATTGTACATAATAATACTGATGAAATTACTTGCCTAGGTCCATGAGCGATGATTCTTCAATTGTTTGTTGAACTGGCTCAGAGAGGAAAAAACTAACCACACAACCACTCTGAAAAATGAGACAAATTATAATATTTCTTCATATCTTATATTTACTTATTACTCCTATTCACAGGTGGGACCCCTGTGATGGGGTGGATGGACCCCTAATCCAATATGACTGGTATCTTTATAAAAAGGGGAAATTTAGATACAGACATTCATATAGGAAAGATAATGTGAAGAGACACAAGCAGAAGATGGTCTTTTATAATTCAAGGAGAGAGGCCTGGAATAAATTTTTCTGTCGCAGCTATCAGAAGGAAACAACCTTGTGGACACCTTGATTTCAGACTTTCAGATTCCAAAAATGGGAGACACTGTATTTCTGTTGTTTAAATCGCCCAGTGTGGGGTATTTTGTTATGGAAGCCCAAGCTAACTAACATAGCACCCAATGGTGGTCCCTTCATCTATGACCTAGATTCTATTCCTTCCTCCTCAGGAACCTCGTGGAATATCTCAATCTATACTTTAGTACCTTTACCTTCTTCCTTTCTTTCTCACCAGTGTAAAGAAGTCTCTCCATTAATAACTAGCAAACAGAGGAGTCAACCCACATAAAATATACTCACACATGAATAATACCTTGTCACTAATGTCCCTTTCAGATCCTGTGTTATTTTCCCCCTCCTTGACAAAACTTACGGAAAGAGTTGCCAACATTCATACTGGTTCCACTTCTTCAATTTCAACTCACTTTATGATCTACAACACTCAGGTTTCTGCCACTAATTGTCCTCCAAAAATGTTCTTACCATCATTTTCAACAACTTTTTCTTTTCAAATGTCTTTTTTCCCCCAAATCCAATGGGGTTTTCTTGGCTTTATTTTTTTTAAAGATTTTTATTTATTTATTTGAGAGAGAGTGAGAGAGATCACAGAAAGAGATGGAGACAACATCTATGTAGCAGTTTTACACATCATAAATTTGTTAATTACTAATTTTGATCTCTATGTATTGATCTCTTGTGAGCTTGCTTAGTAAGAATCTATCCTCAAGAAATGTATCCATATTCAGGATGCTGACCAAACCAAGTTTACTTATTTTGAAAGCTTGAAGTCAAACTTCAGACTGTGCAGAATTTGTTGAAGAAAATTTGACCTTCTTTGGCCTTTTGACAACGAGTCAATTATTCTTCTCTGGCGACATTTTGGCCTCACCACCCAATGGTTATTAAACTTCAATAGTAGGCAGAATATCTTCCCAATTAGTGTCTGAAATGTCACCACTAGCTAATTATTCCCTTGTGTTTACACTGTCATATCCTTGAAATCCTCATTTGTAATTCCGGGTGTGGGTGACATACTAAATACTAATTCCTTATTGTAACAAGATTGTTTTCATTCTTGAGGAGAGACATGATTCAGTGTCAGTGGAGGCAGAAATCAACAAGAGCGATGAAGAGGGTGAGAAAAGTAATGTTGCTGGATCTCAAATTTTAAAATTTCCTCCAACTTGACTTTACTCATGTGCATGCTTCCCACTGCTTTTTAGCACATGGCACCACTGGGTAGTTTGAGTTATAGAAATGTCAGTAAGTATAATTGCTCTTACTGATAACTTAGATCAATGTTCTCAGTTGGATTTGTATTGAGTCCTAAGCAATGTGGCTACATTTAGTTGTATAAGTTGTATACTGAGCAACTCTACAGGTGCCATTTTTACATGGACTGTAAGTATAATCCTACTTAGCAGTATTGCCCATATGTAGGGCTGGCAGATATACCAAATAAAAACAGAGGATGTACATGCAATATTTGCAACATACTTATTCTCAAAAAATATTTATTTATCTCAAATTCAAACTTAACTGGACTGCATTTTATCTCATTTCCTTACAATATGAGGTGCCTAGAAAATGTGTGGGCACACTTTTGGTTGTCTCAGGGGATGCAACTGGCAATTAATGGGCAAACCACTTATTCTAAATGTCTTGCAATACACCTAGGAGATTCTCACATTATGAGGAATTTTGCTTTCCTGCATAATTCTTCAAAGGGTAATAGTTTCCCAGGTTAGAAAAAAAAATCTGAATTTAATTACTTTATTCTAGAAGTGAGAAAACTGAATACCAGATAGCATAAGTGAGTCATTGATTGAAATTAGTACCAAAAAAAAAAAAGTCCCCAAATAAAGAGTGGTAGAGTGTAGTCAGTAAGCCAGGCCCACCTGTGTTACCATTGCCAAAGGCCTATAGATGTGAAGAATGCATATGGGGGACAGGTAGGACATGTAGGTAGAGAGAGCTCTGTAGGAGTCCTAGAGCATGCTAGCCCTATATAAGCTTGAAACTACTGTGACCTATTGATGAATTTTAAGCAGAAAAGCATCACAATTAGATGTTTTTGGAAAGATGACAGTGCAGCATTGTGGAGGAAAGAAAAAAACAGCAGCCAGTTTTGGAGAATATCACCAGCAAAATTCCTCATATGCTCAATATATTGTATTTTCTGAGCACTCCATTCTGCTTTCCCATTAAATCTCTAAAATGGCATTTGTGTTCTTTCCCATCCTTCTTGAACCCCAGTCCTGGTTGGGAGGTAAGTATCCTCCTTTCTTCTCCTTTGTTTTTCTAACCTCCATTCTTCTTTTATAAAATTATCCTGCTTTGAAGATCATGTCTGCTGACTATACTGCCCTCCCCACTTGCTGTTGCACTAGTCTGCTGATCTCTAGGTCACTGACCTTCACTTCTTGAACATTTTCCGCCTTGGAACATTGTTGTTGTCTTCAATAGTACTCGTCATAATTCACGCTTATTTTAATATTCACACAAATTATCCTTCCTTGTGGTATATTCTTTGTTTTTGAACTTCTCTCATCCATTAATCTTGTTCTGCATCTCACTCAGCCACTCACTCCTGTGCCCTTTATCATGTCTTGATCCGTGAAGAAATCTCTTCCATTATCTTGATTTCTAGCTGCCCAGTCTACCGTCACCATCTTCCTCCTTTCCAGCTCATTCCCTCTAGTTATACGACTCAAACAATCTTTTGACTCTAAGACCTTTTCACTGGCCTTAACTCCTTTCATATTCTCATGTTCCTTCTTGGACAATTTGGATCCAATAGTTGATATTAATAACACTATTCCATATTTCTTTCAACTTGTTTGTTCCCCTCTCCTTTTATTTTATTAAATATTTGTCAAAAACCCAACTTGGGTCATTCTCTGCCAACTCTGCAACTGTAGCAGGCCTGCTGAATGTTCCTGGAGAAAAGCACTCAACCACACTCACTGGTCTTACTATCACCTCATGCCCACAATCCTCAAGTTGGTGTTTAAGATTTTCTAGAAAGCTATACCTGTCAGTAGTCCATTTATTCTTCTATTCATCTACAGGTCTATTTAATACTTATCCCTGCTCCTCAACATGCCAACACACTTTCCCCCTCTTTCAGTCTTCTCAAGGCTGTCTTCTTGTTGGCAGAAAAAATAGAAACAGAAAAGAATTTCTATAAGCTTCCACCAACACATCTGTCATCTTGCCTTACTTCTGTCCTTTCCTCTATTCCAGGGGTGGCCTGTTTGTGCTTTAATCTGAGACTGATTTGGGCACTAGATCCCATGCTCTGCTCTCTACTCAAGGTCAACACTTCGGTCTCTGGCTAAGTTCTCATTTCTCTCAACATCAATATTTGCTTCCTCAATGGATCTTCTTAGCAGCATACATATATGCTATGACTTATTTCAATAAACAAAATTCCTGACCTACATTTCCCTGCATACTATCTTATTCCTGTTCATCCTTAGGGCAAAGCCCCTTCAAGGATAATTTTCTACTTTCTATGCCAAATTCCTCTCTTCATATTCTCTTTTGAGCCTATTTCAATCACGGTTTTGTTCCTAACACTCCCAACAAACTGTTCTTGTTAGATTCCCTAATGATATCCATTTTGTAAAATCCAGTGGCCAATTCCCAAATTTTGACCTATCAGTAGTATTTGAAATGGCTGATTTTTCCTTCTTTAAAATAGGTTTTTCTCTTGGATTCTAAGCATAAGATGCTTCTGGTGTCCAACAGGTTGCTTTTTCTCAGCTTCTCTTGTTGATTCTCTCCCATCCTCTCAAATTTTAAAATTGGTGTGCTGCATGGTCTAGCCCTCAGATCTCTTCTCTTTTATATTTATATTTCACCTTAAGTAATCTCATCCAATCTCATGGCTTTGAAAACCAATTATTTGTTGACAACTCCAATATTTTTATTTCCAGCCTCTCTTTTTCCCTCAACTCAAGACATTCATTTTTCCACTTGACATTTTTAATTAGAAATTTCATATGGAACTCAAACTTAGTATATTTTGATCTAAATTCCTGTTTGCCCCCGCTCTCCACTGTCCTCCTACAGTTTTCCCCATCACAGCAAATACTCAACCAATATTAGCTCATATGGCCATAACGGTGGGTTAGTGATTGGCATTTATCCTGACTGGTCAGTGCCTGTGCCCTAAAGCTTGTAAATATTTGAAACATCCCTCCTATGTGGAACATTATATATTTGGTGAATAAGTTCATAAAAGTTTGGGATTTGTTCAGGGACTCTAAACTTACTGGTCTTTGATATATCAGTTGTTCCAGTAAATGCATTAGGCTATGTTAAATGCTTTATGAGGTTATTATATATACTGCTAGAGTAGATGTTTATCTAACTAATAATGGTTTAAAAATGTCTAATAATGTACTTTAAATTTACAAATGCAGTCAATAAAGAGCAAATTTGAAAGCCAATTGAACAATTTTAAAATTAAAGTCTGTATCAGCTTATTTTTTGTTGAATTCAGAAATCTTATTAATATGTTTTTGCCAATTATATTATAAAGCCATTTGCAATTTAAAATGATTGATTTTTGAGAAAGTTGATAAATTCAAAGTTGCTGAAAACTTAAGTGTTTTTCTTATATCATATGACATATTCTTACTCTCAAAGACTACAGAGACTTAAAGTATTTTCAAAGATCAGAAGTAATGTAATATAACACTGAGATCAATTTTTTCTTACTTTAAAATAACACATTAAGAATTCCCATTTATTAAGAGGCCAGCCAACATCTAGAATTGGCTGCAAGATTTAGTTTCAGTGAGTTAAAACAATAAGCTAAATCTATCTCTCTCAAACACTGTGAAGGGCTGTAAAAATGTGAATTTAAAAATGAATTCTCATAAGAGTTTTAAATCAAAGTCGAACAGTAATTGTATTTTATTGCATTTTTCATAAAGCAGCTTGTCAGAATGTCCAGTCTTTAATGTAGTTCAACCCACTATATTCGTATTGGAGTTACATAGAAGAATGACACTATGAAGAATGGTGAACTTCTAAAGAATCTTTTATAATTCTGATTCTAAAATGTCATCAGTACTTCACTAGACTCTGAAAAATAATCTTGGTTCTACTGATGGTACACATGTGACATTTATCCTGCTTGCAATGTAATCTCATCCAGCTCCAAATAAAAAAAGAGCAATGTAGTGACAAATGTAGTAATTAACATCTGGGTTTAGCAAGCAGGGGACAAGAAACATATGTTCACTATTAAGATAGGATTTACCCATTTGGATTTATGTTGACATTTGATTTCTGCTTAAAAAAATAACATTGCTTAAACCATAAATGATACTATTCCTTATTTTAAGAGGTTTTTAGAAATGAACAGCAATACTGCAAAGAGTTAGAAATTACAATTAATATGGCTTTAAAATTTTAAAAAATAACAGCTGTTTATATATCTCAGCTGAAGTAAAATGTGGATACATGTGTGTTTAGGTACTGCAATCATTTGCTATAACTTTATGTTTATATTGTTCTTTATAAAGATCTTACTTAGTTCATAGCACAATTCCACCAAAACAGCAAAATTTAAAGCAAAAACAATTCCTGTTATCACAACTGTCATTTGCTTGTGGAATGAAATTACATTGAAAGGAAAAAAGAAGTTTTTATTAGCGTGAGAGAAGAAAGTAAAACTAAAAAACAAAAACCAGGTAGATACAGGACTAGGATGTCTAAACTGATGTTTCCAACCTCATTAGAAGAGATACTGAGGTAGTATGTAATTATAGTCTTCGTTTATGTCTATTTTCTTTTATCCACAGATTGTGTGTGTGAGAGAGAGAGGCAGACAGATAGGCAAACAGAGAGACATGGTCTCAGAGATTTACAAGCATCCCTCTATCTCTGTTGCTCTTGTGTCTTTAGCCTAAAGCCCCAAAGACGTCTGCCCCATCTAACTTAACTCAGACACCACCACTGGACTTTAAAACAGACTTTTTATCTCATTTCCTTGACAAAAAGCAAGCCTGCTTAGAATCAGGAATGATCCTAGAAGGGAATATGACAGCTGATTTTAACAAGATAAGCTTGTCCCATTTTATATTCCAGCTGTATCTTCTACTTCCTCTCTTCCCCTTTTTCCATTCACTGCCATACATTTCTTTATGTTCATGTCTGTATTTATCACAATATTAAAAATGCTTTGAGAATAAAGTTTATATGATTAGTTGAATCTCTCCAATTTGTTCTCTACAACCAATTTAAAGCTCTTAATCTAGTGTTATACATAGTAATGTTATAGTTATACATGCCCAATACAAATTTAAAAATGTTCACATAGTTATATACAGTGATATAAAACATTTTAAACAGTTACAAATAAATGTACTCAATGTACTTTAGTAATAAATGTGCTAATGTAACTAAAAAAGAATATGAGTTTTAGTGTATAGGCATAATAAGATTATTTGCTTTTCCTACACTGCCATATGATAAGCAGCTATGAAAGAAGAAAAGTATTTTGTTTTGGGGCTTGCTCAGGGGCAGAGGGAGGGAGAATCTTAAACAGACTCTGCGCTGAGCGAGTCCCCTGTGGGGCTCAATCTCACAACCCTGAGATCACGACCAAAACCAAGAGTTGGACGCTTAACCAGCTACACCACCTAGGCGCCTCAAGAAGAAAAACATTTTTATAAGGATTTTTCTAGGGCCAGAGATGGGGATTATCCTATTCCAGGAATATTCATCACAAATATAAATTTACTTTAAACCTCTTATTTTATTAGAAGAGGAAAGGAAACTTATGTATGTATAAAAATTTCCCCTAAGTCATTCACATTACTTTAAATAATTAAAATACTCATGTTACATCCATGACTTTATAGATTTTGGTGTTTATGTAGATAACTATGTACATAACTATGTTTACAGGGAAAAACTGTATCAATAATATAAAATTTTTAAAAATCTCAAAAAAATCTCTTTACTTTGAAATCATTTATGTCATTTTTAGGTCAATAATGTTTTATTTAGTCAATTTTTAAAAAAGATTTTATCTATTTATTCGACAGAGAGCAGAAGCAGGGGGAGTGGCAGAGGGAGAGGAAGAAACAGGTTCCCTGCTGAGCAGGGAGCCTGATGCAAGTTTCGATCCCAGGACCCTGGGATCATGACCCAAGCTGAAGGCAGATGCTTAACCAACTGAGCCACCGGGGGAAACTTATTTAGTTAATCTTAAAATAAGTTTTCATTTCCAGTATATAAAAAAACTGAATCAGGGAAGTGTCTACCAACATATGGAGACACATAAGCTTTCCCCATGATTAATCCATGCGAAGATAATTGAAAACTGACCACATTATGCATTATGCACAAAGAACTTGGGTGATTAGGCAGGTCACACTGCTTATTAATGCTAATCAGCATCTGATGATATCCCTGTCAAATTATTATTTTTCTATTACCATGTAATCCATATAATGAGTATCGTATCAAGTCCCACAAATTCCTTAGGAATAAAGGGGTAAAACCAATGAACCAAGTTATAAAAGTCTTTATGGGGTCATTGGCTCTTATCAACATAGACTACTGATAGGCTGTAAGCTCCTTAGGGGAGTGCCCACATCTGATTCAGCTTTCGACTTTCTAGAATAGAATTTCTCAAATCTGGCTGTGCATCTAAATCACTTGTGTTCTTAAAAAACACAGATACCTAAGTATCAGCCTTTATCTAGCGAATCAGCATTTCCAAGGATGGGGCCTCAGAGCATACTTTTTAAAACCTCCTCAAATTATTTGAAAAAAATTGATCACTAGGTACTCTTTTGCCCCTCGTTCCTGGCCAGACAGTATACACTGTAGGCAATCAATAAATATTTGTTGAATGATTGATACAATAGTTTTCCAAAGTGGCCCCTATAATACTAGTGCCCACATTTCATTTTTGTTTGATTTTTTGTTAATATAGCACTACTTTATTTATTTTGTAGTACAGAAATGACAACTAATAAATAGATACAGGATTTACATTCCAGGAAGGTGTTTTAATGTATTCTAAATACTCATTG
This sequence comes from Eumetopias jubatus, assembly GCF_037043125.1. Classification (NCBI taxonomy): domain Eukaryota; kingdom Metazoa; phylum Chordata; class Mammalia; order Carnivora; family Otariidae; genus Eumetopias; species Eumetopias jubatus. The sequence goes on along the minus strand of NW_028274814.1, from coordinate 54,816,456 downwards.
TGCAAAATTCAGTTAAATTATTGGAGGGGATGTTCCTTTGGGAGAAGGCGCACCTATAATGTTGGCTTCCTTTGCTTTGAGACAAATGGAATTACCCTTGTTTGGAAGTCCAGTGTTAGAAGTTGGCTGACACATTCTCACTCGGAGCATTTCTAGGATCTGTGATTTTACAATAGTGTCTCATGTTTGATGATATACATAGGTCTTCTTTTTCTTTCTAGTTTTTTTTTTTCCCCCTCACTCAACTCTTAGACCTTAATTCCTCCAAGAAAAAAACAGTGTGGTGCCTGAAATTTCTTCAGCTTTCCTTTGCCTAAATACTAACCAATAGATATTAAAAACAACACAAAACAAAATAAGAACACTCTCCCTGGGGTATCTACAGTAGTACTTTCATTAGCACATTAGCAAAGGTGAATGTGAAGAATCCTGTGAGCTCCATGTTCGGTGGTTTTGTTCATCTTTGTGAATTGTGATGGGCAACAATATTCACTAAGCCTTGCTGTGTTAAGCTGCACTTTTGCAAGTCTTCCCTACTTGTTACATCTGACTCCTTTGCTTTCCCCTCTCATAACAGGCCTCTGCTACCACTTCTATATGAACTTATCCTGTGAGCAGATACATTTAAGAGTTCCCTAGTGAAAGCCTGCTGCATGAAAACAGATCTCAATATTTGCCTTATTCACACTAGGGCCAGAAATCAGAAGGTCTCTCCGCTTTGCACTTATTTGTTTCTGCCTAAATAAGCTAAAGCCTGGAACTTTCCATGGTTACTAGATATTTTGTCAATTATCTTGAAAAGGCATAGCCTTTAAAACAGCTTTTATATAATTAGTGAGGCAACCTTCAGCATACAAGGATGACAATCCTACCCCCTCCCCTCCGCATTTTCCCTTATAGACAGCTGCCATATCCATGAGGTCCTTTGTAGCGTAAGTTAACGGACATGGCCTTCAGAGAATGTCAGAGTAAGTAAAGAACATTAAGATATTAACATTCTAAAAAGGGGCACCTGGCTGGCTCAGGCGGTAGAGCACATGACCCTTGAGTTCAAGTCCCATGTTGGGCATAAAGTTTCCTTAAAAAGATGTCAACATTCTATATTCTTAAATATACAAAAAGCACTTGAAATCTAATGAAATAAATTAAGTTGCCTTGATCCTATAGGGCAGAAGCCTCTGTTATATCACATTTCCCATTACTCACTGATTAAGACATAAAACCAAATATATTTAAAAGATGGGATATAATTTATATTGAGTATGCATGGACAATAGTTTAAATTTATGCATATGCAATAGATCTACATATAACCATTTATTATAGTATTGCTTTACTATTGCCTAATACTGTTTTTAACAATTATTTTACATCTTTGTTTTCAGTTTCCTCATTACATAGTTGTATTCCCATGATGAATACATACTTTGTTTTTTTCTCTTTATTCATAACAGACATATTAAAAATGTGCTCTGAGCGGCCTTTCTGAAGGGTACAATCATGATTCAGTGCACTATTAATGCTCATCTTTTAGAAGCACAGCCAGGCAGTATTCCTGGGCTTGGTACTAAGTAACGAGCACAATTTGTCTCTAAGTTAGCAGCTAGTAGGACTCTCAATATTATTCTCTAGTCAGCCAGAGGTCTCTGTCATGGGGTTCATATGGGATTACGCTGGGGCGAGGAAAAATATCAAAATTACATTAATTTTTATTTTTTAACATCATCCAAATTTTCAATTGTTCTACAAATTTTATTTTATTTATTTATTATTTTTATTTTTTCAGATTCCAAACATTCTGTCTCTTTTTTTAAAGATTTTATTTATTTTTCAGAGAGGGAGAGAGTGAGCACAAGCAGGGGGAGTGGCAGGCAGAGGGAGAAGCAGGCTTCCCACTGAGCAAGGACCCCGATGTGGGACTTGATTCCAGGACCCTGGGATCATTACCTGAGCCGAAGGCAGACGCTTAACCAACTGAGCCATTCAGGCGTCCCTCCAAACATTCTCTTTATTACATGTTTGATTGAGAGGAAAAACTAAGTGTGGGTGGGGGAGAGGAAGGGAAGGGCTACCTTGCCTGGGAGCCCCCCCATCTATTTTTTTCTACAAATTTTAAAACATTTATTACTTATTAGTTTAGTCGTTTCTGTGTAAAACATAAATAAATGACATGTTTTTGAAGCATGAACTAATTTCTTTAAAAAACCCAAACTTGTAGGATATAAGAATAAATAAGAGACTGCTGCTAAGTGCTTTTCAGATGCAGAATTTCCATCTTTTAGGTTTTAAAAAGCAATATAAATCCCATGGTTAATATATGCTAACGATTCTGTTATTATTCATTTAAAATATTTATTGAATATTGATGAGTTTGTAACTGTGCTATAAATGGGTAAAAATTGAATGAATATAGTCACTGAATTCTTTAAGCTTCAAAACAAAAGAAAAGTATTTAACCATAATGGATGCTGTATCTTTAGAGTTCCCTTTATCTAACACAACTTTCTTCCAGTTTCTATTTACTAACTCCTATTTGCCCTTTAAAAACAACTTGAATGTCCTGCTCTCCCGGATGTCTTCTCTAACTCACTTGGAATTGAGTTACGTATACCTACCTAAGTGCTCAGCCACTTGTCTTTTGATACAAAATAGCATCTCCAACTGAGAGTCTACTAGCCTGGAAATAATACTGCAGCACAATCTTCTTGAGTCCATATTTGCTAAAAGTCAATAATATAGTAGGATACCTGAGTATCTACTATATTGAAGGCCAAATATCTGACCGTATCCAAACTGGACAAAAGGGAAAGATGTCTATAGTATGAGTAATTTTTCTCAAACAATAGTGTGCATCAAAACACCCCAGAGGGCCTGTTAAAACACAGACTGCTGGGCCTCATTTCCAAAATGTTTGATTTTGGACCCCTGGCTGGCTCAGTCAGTAGAGCATGCGATTGATCTCAAGGTCATGAATTTGAGCTTCATGCTGGGTATAGAGACTACTAAAAATAAAAAATAAACTTAAGATAATAACCAATGGCCAAAATTTCTGATTTAGTTTGTCTAGGATGGGGCCAAAGATTTGCATTCATACAAGCTCCCAAGTGAGGTTCCTAGCACAGTCCAGAAACTGTGCTTTGAAAAACACTAGTCTTAGAAACTGGTAATAAGGATTCAAAAGTCTCACCTCTTGCTCCTGCCTATATGGAATCTAACGTAGTCATTGACAAAATTTTGGGTTTTTTTTCTAATAGACATAGGACGCTTGTGGTCTGAATTGTGGGATTTTCTTCTTTTAAGTGGGTCTATTCATCATCAAACTACAGTATTACTCAGTTGGGAGGTACAGCAGTAAGCTCACATCCTAAATCAGTGAACCTATAGTTGAGATAGAATTTTTTTTTTAAAGATTTTATTTATTTGACAGAGAGAGACACAGCAAGAGAGGGAACACAAGCAGGGGGAGTGGGAGAGGGAGAAGCAGGCTTCCCACAGAGAAGGGAGCCCGACGTGGGGCTCGATCCCAGGACCCTGGGATCATGACCTGAGCTGAAGGCAGACACCCAACGACTGAGCCACCCAGGTGCCCCGAGATAGAATTTTTATTTATTTATTTATTTTTAAAGATTTTAAATTTTTATTTATTCATGAGAGACAGAGAGAGAGAAAGAGAGAGGCAGAGGGAGAAGCAGTCTCCCAAGGAGCAGGGAGCCCAATGCGGGACCCAATCCCAGGACCCCGGGATCATGATCTGAGTCGAAGGCAGACGCTTAACCATGTGAGCCACCCAGACGCCCTGAGATAGAATTCTTAATACATTCATTAATATATTGTATTTTTAAATTTCAGTAGGGTTTCCTTGATATACACTGATTTACTCTGCTACATAGCAAGTAATTTTTAAAAGTTCAAACCATGCCTTGTCTCATCTAATGACTTTCCCAAGCTCCAAGTGGAGAAGAAAGGTTTTTGAAGTAACAGCTGAGTAAAACAGGATTCTTTGACCCTTTATTAAGTCCCAGTTGTGGGACTTAGTCTAGTCCTCCTTTTACAATGCCTGCAATTTACTGAAGCTTAAAATATGTCTACATATAGAGCATGATATTATGTATCATACACATGGTATAACCCAAGTGCTGCTGGCATTTAATTAAGACTGCAGAGTTCAGAAATGGCCTGTTTATGTCTGAATCAAGGCTGCACTAAGAGGGGCACCTGGATGGGGGAGGAGAAAAGAAGGGGTTCTCAATATTTTAATTGGGAAAGCCATACTAGGGCAGTCAGTATAAGTGCTTCTGTCATTCACTCACAACTCCAACAACAATGTGCATTTTATTAATTAGCATATTGAATGTCAGAGATTAGATTTTTTTAAATAAAAATGATAACTTGGGGGCGCCAGGGTGGCTCAGTCATTAAGCGTCTGCCTTCGGCTCAGGTCATGATCCCAGGGTCCTGGGATCGAGCCCCACATCGGGCTCCCTGCTCAGCGGGAAGCCTGCTTCTCCCTCTCCCACTCCCCTTGCTTGTGTTCCCTCTCTAGCTGTGTCTCTATCTCTGTCAAATAAATAAATAAAATCTTTAAAAAAAAATGGTAGCTTGTTGGCTAGTATGATTACTTTTAGAAATGGGCTCCCATAGGTGACACCAAAATCATTTCAGATATGTGGATTACTTAAGAATATTGCAAAAATGATTTCCATTTTTTGCATTAAAAGACAAAAAACCCTAATAGGCGTGCACCCTGTACCCTTAGGGATAGTGTTCTAGATAAATCCTTAAAGGGCCCTATGTCTGTCCAAGAACTCTGGAAGATTCTGTTAGTTTGGTACTTGCCTCTGAAACTTAGCATTTGTCTCATAGAAACCTTTCATGCAGATAGTGTTATGAACACCTGATATTAAAGAGAGGTAGTGCTCCCTTGAACATTCATAAGGAGCTGTAACATCTGTATGTATGTATAGCTTCTATACATATGTGTGTGTGTATGGGGTAGGGGGATCTTAAGAATGCTTTTTTTGACCCATATGAGAGAGGGGAGCAAAACTGGGGTCTGGTATTTCTCTTCAATTTTCCAGGCTATTCTCAGAATCACTGGTGAGCATACCAAACACCTCACCAAGAAATCCTTCAATATTTTTTCAGATGGGAAGTGTCAATAGACCTAGACCTTCTGAAATGGTTACCCATGAGAGAAAAATGTATAGCTGAGCATAGAATGGGGGTGAGGAGACAGAGTGGCAGATATCTCTGAAAACTGAGGGTAGTATGGGTAAGGATTGCAGTTCTAGACTCCTATTTTTGATGATAGTAGATTAAGTCATTTAGGGCAAACCTCCTGCTCAGGATAACTGGATTACTACAATTTGTTTTTTTGAACTTTGCTTGAAAGCATCAGAGAGCTAACAAGATAGTGAATTACCAGGCTAGGATCTGGGGCAAGGATTTGGAAATGTGAATCGGGTTTTGGCATTATATTTTTGTTGTGGGTGTTTATTGACATAGGTTTGAGCCGTGGAAGGGCTGAGAGGTTGAGCAATACTTTTGATCACTTTGCAGAGATAATAGGAAAGGAAACAGAGTCCAGAGTTGCCAAGGAGGCTCTTGTTGAATCTGCCTTATTTTGGATTTAGATTCAAATTCACAGCTAAGGAAAAAGATGAGCCAGAAATAGGCCTTCATAAAAGTTACAGTTTGGTTTTGAAAAATCTGAATCCCTGCAACTGAATTTCATCTATCCTAGATTGTTAATGTCCTCAGATACTACAGTTCTCTAAACTAAGATAACAGCAACATAGGCCTCCAATTATTTCTACAAAAGATGTTGCAATACAATATCTGGCCACAATAAAAAGGAAAATAACTAGGCTTACAAAGGAACAAGACTGAATGATTAAAGACTAGTAGAAACACTAGACAATGGAAATATATATGCAGTAGGCCCCAGTATTGAAGTTTTTAGAAAGATTTAAAAATACCTATGCTTAGGGTCTCCTGGATGACTCAGTTCGTTGAATGTCCCACTTTTGATTTCAGCTCAGGTCATGACCTCAGGGTCCTGGGATCAAGCCCTGCATTGGGCTCCTAACTCAGCAGAGTCTGCTTGAGATTTTCCCTCTCTCTCTCCCTCTGTCCCTCCCCCTGCTCACTCGCTCTCTCTCTCACAAATAAATAAATAAATCTTAAAAAAAACTATGCTTATTATAAAGGACAGATTTTCAGCAAAGAACAAGAAACTAAAAAAAAAGGAAATTCTAAGACTGAAAATATAATAACTGAAATTAAGAGCTCAAAGGATGGATTTAACAGTATACTAAACATAGATAAGTAGAGAATAAATAACTCAGAAGACAAGTCAGAAGAAACTATTGAGAATAAGTTATGGAGAACAAAAGGATAAAAAATACAGGTGTAGAGGCATGACACATGGAGGATATGGTGAGAAAGGTTAACTTATATGTGATTACAGCTTCAGAAAAAAAAAGAGAGAGGAAAAAATATTAACAATATTTGAAGCAATAATGACAGAACTTTCCCAAACTGATGAAAGACATCAAGGAACAAATTCAGGAAGTGCTAACAAGCATAATAAGTGGAAACAAACATATCTGAGCAATTAAAATAAAACTGTGAAAACCAACAGTAAAAAGAGAAATATTAAAAGCAGATAAAGAATAAAGAAAAAACAGTTTCAAAGAGGAAACAAATACAATAGGTGGGTTTTAAACAGAATCAGTGGAAGCTAAAAGACAATGAACTAATAGCTTTAAAGATTTTAAAATAAAATCATTGGTATAGTCAACTAAAATATCCTCTGAGAATGAAGACAAATAAAAACTTTTCAGACAGATACAAATTTAGAAATTTTTTCTAGCAGCAAATTCATATTAAAAGAAATAATAAATGGTATTCTTCAGGTAGAGGGAAAGCAGCATCAGATATAAAGTCAGAGTTATAACAATGGAAATGAGATATGTGGGTAATATTAAATAGATATTGATTGTATAAAACAACATAGAACTTATTAAGTTTATGGGATATATATTATTAGTATAACATATAAAATTCAACTGGGTTAAATAGACTTAATCCGTGGTCACAGGAAAAATCATAGTAAACATAAGTATTTTAGGAGAATGATAAAGGAGATACAATATTGTATGTAAAAACTTGTGGGGTGCAATTAAATCTTGATTAGGAGGGGGGATTTATAATTTTAAATGTGTGAGGACAGGTTGAAAATAAACAAGTAACTATCTGAGAATGTAATAAATAGAACAGCAAATTATAACCAAAGGAAGCAGAAGAAAAGAAATAATAAAGATCACACATAAATGAAATAGAAAAATAATATAATAGAGTCAATAAATCCCACATTTCATTTGCAAAGATTGGTAAAATTCATAATCCTCTGGCAATACTGACTAGAAAATGATATATGTAAGGAATAGAAGAGTAGACATCTTTTCAGATCCTATAGGTGTTAAAAAGATTGGGAGAAGATGTTCTGAATAATTTTATGCCAATAAATAAGCACAAATTCCTAGAGAACTATAACTTAGACCCAGGAAGAAATAGAAAATGTGAATTGTCCTGTAACTCTTAAATAAATTGAATCTCCGGAACTACATGGCTTTCCAAATTAAAGAAATAAAACCCATTTTATGCAAACTCATCCAGAGAAAAGAAGAAAAGTAAGAAGTCTTTGCAACTAATATGAGGCTAGAATATTCTCCATTCTAACCTGGTAAGACATTATAAGATAGAATATCTTTGTCATAAACAAAGCTGAAAACAAATGCTAAAGAAAATGTTAAATCAAATCCAGCAACACATAAAAAGGATATTGCGACCATGTAGAGTTTATTTTAGTAATGTAAATTTGTTTAAAATCAGAAAATTTATCAGTGCAATTCACCACACTCACAGAATAAAGGAGAAAAACCATTTATTATTGGGTGATCACTGATCAGCCCAATAGATTCAGAAAAAAAATTGATAAATTCAATTTTCTTTATTGTCAATTTTTTTTTACAACATAAAGAAACTTTCTTAAAATATTAAAGGGTACCTACAAAACCTGTATACTTAATGAGGAACTTTAGGCAGTTCTTCCCCGAATCCAGAATTAACACAAGCATATCTACCATCACCACTTGGAAGCCCTACAGAGTACAAAATAGCCAGAAAAAGAAATATAAAATATAAATATTGGAAAGAAAAAACTCCTGTTATTTGCAGACAATATGATGTTAAGTAGAATATTAAAAAAATACAAATAAATTATTAGAATTAGAAGTGAATTTAATAAGGTTGTTGAGAAAATTGTCAATATACAAAATTAGTTGTATCTATATACTGGTAAAAAAGAACAAAACGGAATTTTAAAAAGGTACAATAAGGTATGAAGTAAAATAAGATCTCTATGCATATAACAATAAGCTATTATTGAGAAAAAATTTTTTTAAAAATTTAAATAGGTACATGATAATGGACTGTAAGATATTAAGATGCATTTTCAACTAAAATACAGTTGGCTTTTGCATGGAATTGACAAGAAAAATTTAAAATTTTGGGGTGCCTGGGAGGCTCAGTCAGTTAAGCATCTGCCTTTGGCTCAGGTCATGATCTCTGGGTCCTGGAATGGAGCCTCACATCAGACTCCCTGCTCAGCAAGGAGTCTGCTTCTCTCCTTACCCCCCACTCCTTCCCGCTGCCCCGGCTCATTCTCTCTAAGAAATAAAATCTTAAAAAAAAAGAAAAAGAAAAATTTACATGGAAATGCAGAAGTTCAAGAAGAGCCAAAATACTGTTTAAGAATAAGGATAAAATAGGAGAACTTACTCTGCTAGATTTCAAGACTTATTATAAAGCCACAGTAATTAAGACTTTTGGCACAAGGGTAGACAAAGAGATCACAGTGGCATAGAACATAGAGCCTGAAGTAGACACATATGTAGATGGATATTTAAATTATCACAAAGGTGGCACAACAAATAACAAGAAAAGGAAAGTCTTTTAAATAGTATTGGAACAATTCAAAATCTACATGGAAAAAAAAATAAGATGACTTTTATTTCACACCATGCACTAAAGTCTACTCTAGACAGATTGTAGGTTTTAATGTGAAAGGCAAAACAACAAAGCTTCTAGAAGATAATATAGGAAACTCTCTTTATGACATTGAGGTAGGGCATGTTCTAATCATATAAGAAAATATCAATACATTTTACTATATTAAAATGAAAAGTTTCTGTTTATCAGAAGACATAATAAAAAGAACAAGGGAACAAAACACAGAGTGAAGGAAAATCATTACAACGTATTTAATTAACAAAGGACTTCTATCCACAATGTATGAAAAATACTATAAATCAGTAAAAGAATGTCATATAATTTAATAGAAAAGGCAAGAGACATAAACTGGCACTTCACCAGAGGATATCCAAATGACCAAACATATGAAAAGGTGTTCCATCTCATTAGTAGTTAAGAAAATACAGACTAAAATGCAATGAGATGCACACTCACCAGAATGGCTAAAATTAGAAAGACTGGCAATACCAGGTATAGATAAGGTTGTGGGAAATGGGAACACTTATTCACTGCAAGCAGGAGCCTCTAATGTTGAAGATAAGCATATCCTAAAATCCAGAAATTCTGTTCCTAGGTGAATGACCAACGCGAGCGCATGAAGAGACATACAAGTAAAAGAATGTTCATAACACCATTATTTGTAATGACCCCAACTTGGAAACATTCCAAATGTCTATGTAGAGAGGGATTTACAAATTGCAATATATTCATGTAACGAATGCTATATAAAAATGAAAATCCACATACCTTAGATGTGGTCTGTCCCTGCATTGCTGGTTTAAACAAACAATCATTTTGTCATTGTCTCTCAATTCTGGGGTTTGGCTGAGCTCACCTATGGTGTTCTGGCTTGAGGTCTCTAACAGTCATTTGGTGATTGGAGCTAAAGTCATCCACTCAAAATACTGTGACGTTGATGCTAGCTGCTGGCTGGAACCTCAGCTGGACACCGGCAGAGCAGTGTTCCCTGGGCATCTCTCTACACTGTTTCTCCACCTGGCAGACTCAGGGGAACTCGATTTCTTATACCGAAGCTGAAGGTTTCCATAGGGAATACATGGAGAGGAATTGGCAGAAGCTGCATGGCCTTTTCTACCCTAACTTGAAAGCCATGCAGTGTCACTTCTACCAAACCTTTTGTAGACTTTTCTGGATACATGTTATACAATTTAAAAAGCTAAAAATAGAAAAGAATGTAGTTCCAGGCCAGTAAGGAGAGCCAGGATCTGGGATAAGAGGTTGCCGAGAACAAGGTCAATATATCTGGGAGAATATTCTTCTCATATTTGTTATTCTTTTTATTGTTTTTAGGTTCTCACTACCCTCTAAGGCTTAGCTCTAGCTCTTGACAACCTGGCCCTGATCTCCTTACTGGTTTTCATGTTCCTTTCACAGATACCTCACAAGAATGTTGAGATCCAACTGAATTGTGTTCTTGCACTTCTTCATGTATCTCTGTGATAGAATAATGGCCTTCCAAAGATGTTCACATTCTAATCCCCAGGACCTGTGAATGTGTATTACCTTACGTAGCAAAAGGGGCTTTGTAGATAAAACTAAATTAAGAATTTTGAAATGGTGAGATTATCCTGGATTATTCAGGTGGACCCAGTGTAAACACAAGGAGAGTCAGACTAAGAGTCCGAGAGAGAGATGTGATGACAGAAGCAGAGGTCAGAGTGTGCAGTTGCTGTAAAGGGCACAAGCCAAGGGATGCAGGAAATCTCTAGACGTTGAAAAGGCAAGGAAATGAGTTTTTTCCCCCTCTATCTCCCAAAAGATCCAGTCTACCAACACCTTGAGTTTGGTATCTTAAGGCCCTTTCGCAGAATTCTGACTTTCAGAACTGAAAGTAAATAGACCTGTGTTGTTTTAAACTGCCAAATTTGTCGTAATTTATCGCAGGAGCAATAGAATCTAATGACATCCCTCCTCCCTCCCCCCTTCTTCTTCTTCTTTCACTTGTGACCTTTCCTATATTGTTTCGTTCTATTTGAAATACTTCCATAAGCCAACTCTTTTTAAAACACTATGATCTCACTCATATACGGAATTTAAGAAACAAGGCAAAAGATCATAGGGGAAGAGGAAAAAATGAGAAGATGAAGCCTCTGAAGGAGAAAAACCATAAGAGACTTTTAATCTTAGGAAACAAACTGAGGGTTGCTGAAGGAGGGGAGAGGGTGGAGGGATGGGGTAACCGGGTATGGACATTGGGGAGATATGTGTTGTAATTAGCACTGGGTATTATAAAAGACTGATGAATCACAGACCTGTACCCCTGAAACAAATAATACATTAAAAAAATCCTACCTGGTGTTAAAGATTCAGATCAGATGCTCTCTTCTCCCTGAATCCTTTTCACGATCACAGTCAGAAATAATTCTTAATTCTCTAAAATGCTAGGGCATTTCCTAGCCCTGATAGTCCACTAATTAAATATTATTTTGTTATTTGAGGTCAAGGTGCTATACCTTTTTTTACTGTTCCAGTTTCCTGTTCAGGAATTTTACACATATTGGGCATGCACATTTGTTGAAGGAATATAAGGGTACAAGAATGTTATCATCAGGTATGTAACAAGATTTCTAGTAATAATACATAAAATAGTGGATATTTTTATAAAAATATAAAAGTAAATTGTAACATACGTTTGCAACTTCATATGATCCATTTAATATCTGTTCCATGTAATGATTTAGGTCTCTGAATCTTTTGTGGTCTGAATTTGTAAAAGGTAGGTGCCACCAATGAGGAAATCTGTTTAAAAAAAAAAGTGTATCTTCATTAGTTTGAAAATTTGCATCTTAGGTTATTCATGAATTTATAGCATCAGGTTGAAGCGCCAATGAAAATATTTCTAAAAAATGGAGCACATTATTAATCCTGAGGGTTTCATTAACATGGTTGTGGTCACTTGTGCTATTTTAACTTTATTAATATTAATACTAATTTAATTTAATTTAACATATTAATACATATGTTCTTTCTTGCTGTGTTTATAGAAGACCACACATTTTGTCCCTTAAATATATATGGAGACTTAATAAATACTTTCTTAAGTTAATGATTCATAATTTTTGAAAAAGGTCAGATTGTATTGTTTCTTTTGGGTTTGCCAGAAATATTTCTACACTAACTAAATTAAACATTTTACCAAGTGACATATGTTTCCATCTGGTCTTAGTCCTTTGGAATAAAGTATCACTTTCCTCAAGAGACTAACTTGCAGAATTTCCCCTGCACCATCTGATAATTCATCTTGATGGGTTAGATGTGATTAAGACCAATTACTAAGTGGAATGACCTGTTAATGGTTAGCATAGGTAACATATTTTGCTGGCTAAATATATCTTTTTCGGAACTATCTAGCAGCTTCCTCTGACTGCAGTCTTGCTGCTGCCTCCTTCACACTTCTGCTTCTTTGGTATAGATATTTCCCTGGGGTAATGGGCATGAGGGATAGTGAAAAACTGTCAGCAAACACAGAAGTATGTAGGTATCAACTGCAGGCCATCCTATTCACTGCTTCTTGTTGAAAATGTTAAGGAAGTCCAAAATAATGTTTGTGTATTTAAATAATTGACATTTTATTTTTAAAAAGTTCTCCTGCAGTTCTAAGGCATAAAGTATTAAAATTTTTCATTCAGATTTAATTATTACAACATTTAGTACCATATACAATTAACCAAACCAGAAATGCATTTGATAAATGGATTGGGCAGGTTTTAAATATTAATTTGTATATCTGTAGATGAATTTTCCTTATTGTTAAAAGAAAATGGAGTTCAACATCAATTCTATTCCTTTGTTGATGTTTTTACAGAGGTATGTACTAAAAGTCTCGTATATAATTAAGTACAAGAGAATTGAAAAATTTAGTCATAGTAATGTCATTCAATTGTTGAAATGCTTTTGAGTTATATGCAACATATAATATAGCAATCATTTTGTGAAAATGATTTTTTATGATCTTTTATCTGACAATGACATCATGTCCTCCCTCCATTTTGTTCAAGCCAAATATTAGGAAACACTTGACTTGCAAACAAATTTTTTATCTGATTATTAGAATAATTCCTTTTTTACAATATTTATATTGAACCAATGTTTTGGTTTGCCTTTTATTTCATTCTCAGAGATTTTTTCCTCTCTGGGACAATGTATCAAAATAAGATTCTGGATGGTTGGGAGAAGAGCAATGTTGAAAGTAGAAGAGGGAAAGGAAGTCAACCCTTCTTAAGCAGGTTAATTTTAAAGAAGACCATTAATTTTACAGAAGATTTCCATGCCTGTGTATCCTTGGAAGGTACCTAGAGGTATAAACAGCCTTCTTTGAAGACCACTATTTACACTACAACTAATCTAAATTTTATTCTTTATGACTCTAACTTTCTGATCATAATCTCTAGAGCAGGTTTACATAATTTTTGTAGGGCTTCTCTTAGTAAATTTAGGAGTCAGAGGAAATCTTGCTTTCATACTTCATTTATATGTATCACTGGAAGCCTTAGCTCCCTTGGGATTGTCAGCATACAAATATTGTCAAGGGCATACAGGAACGATATGCCCCCCACCCCACCAAACACCACACATATGCACACACATACACATTGTTGGAATGGTTTTAAAATCAATTTAAATATCAGGCAGTGGTTGTTGAGCAAGGCATAATCCTAACTAAAGCTGAAAATTGAGAAGAGGCATATGGAGAGAGATTATTAACACTTTTAAGGTATTACAAGTTGTCCTAATATGTAGGGCACAGATAAAAGTGTAAAACAGAGAAGTTTTTGAAACCAAAAAGGGCAGCCACTTGACAGTGACTAACATATTTTAAATCATTAATTAGTAGAGTACAATGGCAACACTGATGTTGAATTTGATATTTGCAGTCAAACTTTGCTTATTTTTTTTTTTTTTGCTAGCTCCTCCTTTTCTGTTATTCTATCAGATGTTTTTTTGGTAATTCTTGAAGCTGGTGCTGCTTTTAAGTTTCCATAATGACATTCCTTCCCTTTCAGTCTCTTGAACATACTCTTACTCTAATTTGTTCACCTCCTGATGCTTAAAGCACCTGCATTTCAAAATTTCTGTGACATCTGCAAGCACAGTTTTTCATAAACATGAAGTACTTCGCTCTTCAATATTGCACAGTATCTCTCCATCCATTGATAACTTTGCTTAGAGTTATGTTTTGGAAAGTGACTAAATCCTGAAAGTCTGGTAAAAATCCACATGTAAAAAGTATGTCGGGTCAAATTGGACATTCACATTGCTAAAGGACCATTTACTTAATAAAAATGTCAATATAGATAAAATAACATTTGATTTACCCTAAGGGCCAATATAACCTCTGGCAAGTTCATCTTTTTAAAGTCAAGATACTCCTTTGGTATACACTGAAGTCTATGACCTAAATTTGGTTAGTTCTAAAGTGATGAATTTTAGAAGGTTTGTCTGAAGAGAAGTAATTTTCAATTATATTCTTAATGTGTTTATGTTTAGTATTTTTTAAGTTATAACCTGAACAAAAGCAATGGTTTTCATAATTGCTTGACAATGAACATAACAACAAATTAAATTTAGATAATCCAAGTCAAAGTTAATAATTCACAAAGAAAGTAAGTTGGTATTACTAAATTTTACTTATATACTAAATGATATTAATGAATTGTTTTCTGGTACAGGAAATACACATATCAGAGCTTTTTACTGCAGTTATTTGTTAAAAGAATAGATATATCCAATTTAGTTCTGCATTTTCAATTTCAATTTCATTTTCTTCTAGAAAAAACTAAAAAGATTAAACTTAAAAACAGGCAAATAAAACAATTTTCCTGATAATTGATGGAAAATGAAATTGCTTCTGAATTTTTCTGTCTACAAAATCAATGGCTAGAAGCAAACAGAAATTGCAAACCTTGTTCTCTTTTATGAAACAAAGTTTCTTTACTCTGGGAGCAAAATAGACTCTGCTGGGATAGGTTCAATGGCATTGGAGTCAGAATGCTGTGTTGCTCACAGATAGAAAATACTATAACCATAATTTTTCCTTATGTTCAAGGACAAGTACTGCAGGCAAAACCCTGGGGAGGACAGTGCCTTACTCTGGGAGAGTCAATGATGCAAACTGCTTCTGAAGTTGGCTGTGAAGTTTTGAAAACTGGTCAAATGATTTTTCTGTCAGGCTTGTTTCATTGTTACTGTGTTTCACCCGGATTAGATACAGCTGCAGAAAATAAATAAGACAAAAATCAAAAGGTGGAATTATCAACCTGTGATACATTTTTAAATCTGGTTTCGTGTGAGCTAAACAAAGCAAGAACCTTTCTGCAAAAAGTCATTGCAAGAGCTAAAAGATGCAATTTGTAAAGGCAAAATTACCTATAAACACAGTATATAAAAATATCATAATCTTATGTGCTGGGAACAGACTGCCTAATTTCTGCTCTTTTTTTCATGTGGACACTTTAATTAGCTCTTGATTTGTAGTCTACCACAGGGCAGGAACTGTTCTCTTTGATGGTTCTCTACTAATAGCTCTAGTTGTTATGATTTCTCCTTAGAACATTCTCTTTTAATGGCACTTCTGCTCAAACTGTAACTGATTTTTCATTTGCATAGTAAAAAAATATCATGATGTAAGGAAGGATGCGTAGCATAGTGAAGGGAAGTCTGAGATGAAGTCAAATGATATTTAGGTCAAAATGACAGTGTTGACTTACATTACTAGTTTTCTTGCTGAACCCTAAAATTGTCGCTCTTTGAATTGACCTGGTTGCATTCAGCATACAGGATTCCTGGGGAAAAGTCTGTGAAGTAGATTTAGCAGGACTTATGGCTGTCATTTGTGCAAGTGTATGGATCAAGTTATTTAACTTAACAGGGAAGCACTCCAGACTTTCCTTTATTTTCCTAGAGAAATGAAAAAGAAGATAGTGAGTAACATTTTCCTGAGTTGACTCATTTAATTTAAGATTTGTTTTCTTGTGTTTGTTAGATGTGGAGGAAAAAGTCGAGAACCATTTCTGTTTATTTGGAGCCCAAATATTAAATGTTATTTTTATAAACCCCAAGTGCACATCTTGAGTTGTTAGCAGATTTAAAAGAAACCCACTTGGTGAAATAGAAAAATAATTGTAGGAGCACCTGGGTGGCTCAGTTGTTAAGCGTCTGCCTTCGGCTCAGGGTCCCAGGGATGGGATCGAGTCCCACATCGGGCTTCCTGCTCCACGGGAGGCCTGCTTCTCCCTCTCCCTCTCCCACTCCCCCCCTGCTTGTGCTCCCTCTCTTGCTGTGTTTCTTTCTGTCAAATAAATAAAAAAATAAAATCTTAAAAAAAAAGAAGAAACATAATTGTAATTTTGTATTTTGACTTATTTTAGGTTTGTTTTCTATTTTGAGGAATGATTCATTTAAAATTTAATTTTAGTTTATAATTATTTAAAATATTTGAATGATTCCAGGAGTTAAAGCTACAGAACAGTGTATAGTCCAAGAAGCTGAGCATCCATTCTTGTAATCTCTGTATTATTCTTCTTTTCCCCATATTTAAATATTTTTAAAAAATATGGTTTAACTTTTACTGCTTTTTCATTTTATTTTTATATATAGTTGTGTTCTTCTTTAAACTATGTGGCAAAAAAGTTGCATATGACATACTATATTTAATATACAGTATGCTATATGAATTATTTTTCACCCTGTGGTCTTTGGTTTGGTTTCAATGTGTTTCTGCTTTTTAAAGTCCTTTTTTTTTTCTTGTATTTGAGGTTTGCAATTGTGTTCCAATGATATAAATACCTTTTTATTTTGACATATAATGTATTTGTTTCAGAGGTACAGGTCTGTGATTCAACAGTCTTGCACAATTCACAGCGCTCACCATAGCACATACCCTCCCCAGTGTCCATCACCCAGGCACCCAATCCCTCCCACCCACCTCCACTCCAGCAACCCTCAGTTTGCTTCCTGAGATTAACAGTCTCTTATGGTTTGTCTCCCTCTCTGGTTACGTCTTGTTTCATTTTCCCCTCCCTTCCCCTATGCTCCTCTGTCTTGTTTCTCAAATTCCTCCTATCAGTGAGATCATACGATGCTTGTCTTTCTCTGAGTGACTTATTTCGCTTAGCGTCATACCCTCTAGTTCCATCCACGTCATTGCAAATGGCAGGATTTCATTTTTTTTGGTGGCTGCCTGAGATATAAATATCTTCATATACTGTTCTCTCTCCCGTCTGTACCCTCTTCTCTGGTACGTGATTTGCAGGGTTGTCCTTTTGATCCCAGTCAATACTATAAAGCAAGTGGTGTGCTTATTCTGTTCTTCACATGTGCTTCTCATTCCACTTCCATTTTTCATAGAGCTATTCTATTTACACTGTATAGTGTCTGTACTATACATACTACATCGTCTCTCTTCTAACTGTCATTAAATCTTAAATTTTCTACCAGGCATTATGTCCACATCTCTGTCATTTTGACTACCTGAAGCTCATTCTCTACTAAATTCCTCAGAAAGTGCTTCAAAGAAGTAAGTTTCTGAATTTTGGATGTTGACAATAGTTTGTGGCTTGACTTGAAAGTCAGTTTGTCTAGATACATCATCCTTGGCTCACATTTTTTCTCCCTCTTTTTTTAAAAAAGGATTTTATTTATTTATTTGAGAGAGAACGAGCACAAGTGGGGGAAGGGAGAGGGAGAAGCAGACTCCCCGCTGAGCAGGGAGCCCGACATGGGGCTCCATCCCAGGACCTCAGATCATTACGTGAGCCAAAGGCAAATGCTTAACCAACTGAGCCACCCGGGAGCCACTCACATTCTCTTCTTTGAGTGCCATAAAAACATTATTCCATTTTCTTTTGGAATAAAGAATTAGTATCCAAAACTGATAATATACTACACTTCTTTCTCTTATAAATAATTTGGGTTTTTGCTGGATGCTTGAGGAAGTTTCTTTTTCTTCAGAGTCCAATAGTTTTTCTAAAATATGTTTCAGGTTGGTTATTATAGGTAATTTTCCCAAATATTTAATGTGTTTTAATGTAATTTCAAGTCTTTTGACTTCAGAAAATGTAATTATGATACTAGTATTTATTAAAACACTAAATAAAGGGGCATCTGGGTGGCTCTGTCAGTTAAGCGTCTGACTCTTGGTTTTGCCTCAGGTCATGGTCTCAGGGTCCTAAGGCCGAGCCCTGATTTGGGCAGCATGGAGCCTGCTCGAGATTCTCTCTCTCCCTTTCCACCAGCACTCTCACTCTCTGTCTCTCTAAAATAAATAAATAAACCTTTTAAAAAATACTAAATAAATAATTTAGCCTTGATACCATTTTAATATATTATTTTGGTTTTCCTTTTCAGGGAGTTTCATTATGTATATATATATATATATGTTGGATTTTCACTGCTTTTATTTTAAAAGTCCTCTTTTTGTTCATCTTTTTCTCTGGAGGCATCTGTTATATTGTCATGTTTATTCTGTGTTCCTTCTGGTTTGCTTTTAAAATTGTTTTCTTTTCCCAGAAATGAACCCACAACTATATGGCCAACTAATCTTTGACAAAGCAGGAAAGAATATCCAGTGGGAAAAAGTCTCTTCAACACATGGTTTGGGAAAACTGGACAACAACAAGCAAAAGAATGAAACTAGACCACTTTCTTACACCACACACAAAAATAAATTCAAAATCGATCAAAGACCTAAATGTGAGACCTGAAACCATAAAAATCCTGGAAAAAAACACAGGCAGTAACTTCTTTGACATTGGCTATAGCAACTTCTTTCTAGATATCTTCTGAGGTGAGGGAAACAAAAGCAAAAATAAACTATTTGGATTTCATCAAAATAAAAAGCTTCTGCACAGTGAAGCAAACAATCAACAAAAGTAAAAGGCAACCTATGGAATGGGAGAAGGTATTTGCAAATGACATATCTAATAAAGGTTTAGTATCCAAAATATATAAAGAGCTTCTAAAACTCAAGACCCCAAACCGAAATAACCCAGTTTAAAAAGGGACAGAACACATGAAAAGACATTTTTCAAAGAATGTATACATTTGGCTAACAGACACATGGAGAGATGATCAACATCACTTATCATTAAGCAAATGCAAACCAAAACTATAATGAAGTATCACCTCACACCTGTCAGAATGTCTAAAATCAACAACACAAGAAACAACAGGTGTTGGCTAGGATGTGGAGAAAGGGGAACCCTCTTGCACTGTGGGTGGGAATGCAAATTGCTGCAGCCACTGTGGAAAACAGTTTGGAGGCTCTTTAAAAAGTTAAAAATAGAACTACCCTATGGCCCAGCCATTATACTACTGAGTATTTACCCAAAGAATACAAAAATACTAATTGAAAGTGATACATGTATGCCAATGTTTATAGCAACATTATCTACGATAACAAATCATAGAAAGAGCCCACATGTCCATCGACTGATGAATGGATAAAGATGTGGTATATTATATATATATATATATATATATATATATATATAATGGAGTATTATTCAGCCATAAAAAGAATGAAATC
The DNA here is from genome assembly GCF_037043125.1 of Eumetopias jubatus. NCBI lineage: Eukaryota > Metazoa > Chordata > Mammalia > Carnivora > Otariidae > Eumetopias > Eumetopias jubatus. The sequence goes on along the minus strand of NW_028274814.1, from coordinate 54,796,814 downwards.
TTGTCCATTGCAATGATGGATGGAGCTAGAAACTATTAAGCTAAGCAAAATAGGTCAGTCAGAGAATGATAAATACCGTATGATTTCACTCAGATGTAGAATTTAAGAAATGAAACAAATAAGCAAAGGGGAAAGAAAGAGAGAGAGAGGCATTCCAAAAAACAGAGTCTTAACTATAGAGAACAATCTGATGGTGACCAGAAAGGAGGTGGGTGGAGGGACGGGTTAAATAAGTGATGGGGATTAAGGTGTGCACTTATGATGGGCACCAGGTGTTGTATGGAAGTGTTGATTCACTATAAATTAACTAATATTACACTGTATGACCTGCAACTAATAGTACATGTATTTTAACTAACTGGTATTTAATAAAAATGAAAAAATGCAATTAAAAATTATGTTTTCTTTTATTTTTCTTTCTTGGGTTCAATCACCTCATTTCTGAGTTTTTCTAATTGTGATATATATTGTTCTTTCATGTCATTATCATTGTCTTGATTTCTTTTTAGCTCAATTTGAAATATAAGGATACAGTTTCTTCCTTTGGTGGGAATATCTTTCTGGCATACTTCATTGTACGGATTTCGTTTTACATCTTATTTCTTTATTTCTCATTATAATTTTGTATGACGTTCAAACATGATCCATTTTGCTTACTCATTTTATTTTATTTTTATTTTATTATGTTATGTTAATCACCATACATTACATCATTGCTTGCTCATTTTAATATGAAATTAGCATTCCTGAACTTTTAGGAAGGAGTAGAAGGTTTTTGAGGGTCTGAAGCTCCCTTTTCCTTGTTATAAAAACAGTGATAAAAAAATGTTGTTTCATATTTTCTGAGATATGCTTCTTTTGCTTATCCCCTCACCCCCAATTTTTTCTGGACTTTGGTTTTCCTTTTCTCCCGTAATCTTTCTCCTCTCATCTTGGAGTATACATCTAGCAGTTTCTCTTCAGTGTAGGACTTTTTCCTGGAAGGAAGCTCCAGTTACCTCCGAAAGCTCATAAAGTCCTCTGACCTTTTCAGATCTGCCACCGAACACTTGCCCTTCCCAGTGAATTAGAATGTGTAAAAATTCTTCCCAGTGTTAGCTGCTGTTATCAAATTGATCTGCTCAGCTTTCCAGTGAGTACCTGTGCGGTCTTTGGAGTCGTGTTCTCAGGTCGATCAGATGACCTATTTCTTCTTTAGCTTCTTCCCATGACATGCTGATACACAGGTCTTATAGCTGAATGGTTTGTCCTACCTGCTTGTATTTTAGGGTTCTTGGGAATACTTTCTTGCATAGTTTTGCTGTAGATATTGTCCATAGTTTTTGAGTTTTTCTACCCTATTTGATATGTCTGTTTTATTTGGAAGAGATTCAGGAACATTAAAAAACTTGACTTGTTATAATATATAATTCAAGCAACACAGTAAAATATGAAGTAAAATGGGAAAGTTTCCCTTCATCCTTCCTCCAGTGCCACTCTCCTCCAGAAATAACTGCTAGAAAAAATTTGATATTATTCTTTTGAGTTTTCTTTATACATCTGTGCAAACAAATAGATACACAGACATATATACACACTATCTTTACTCCTATACATGTCAGGTGCTATTCTAGTGTTGGATATAGCAGTGAATGACAGAAATTTCTCCCTTTATAGAGTTTATATAATGTGAAATTCAGACTATAATGAAATAAACATTTAAAAATAAAGGATTTGAGAAGGTAATATATGCTGTAAAGGACACTAACAGACCTTGATTTGCCGAGTGTAGGCCATGGCGATTTGTGATGGAGGACATTCGAAGCAGAAACAATAGCTAGTCCGGAAACTCAGAGGTAGATGGGCGACTGGTGTTTGGCAGATGGCAGAGAATGGCTGATAGAGTGAGGGAGGGACGAATGGAATTAGACAGACAAAAAGAGCACCATTTTGTAAGGATTGTGATGTGGCGTGAGATAGAAGTAAAAAAAGACAGGAGTCAAAAATCACAATTCTAAGCAATGTTGTAATCTGCTATTTTAACTTAGTAATATATTTTGAAAGAAAAATTTTATAGTAAGTGGTGCATAGTAGGTGACCCCAAAATATCTGTTGAATGAGCAATCTTTCTAATTCAGAACACAGAGTTAGACCTATTTTTGAGATGACCACAAGTATCTGAAAGTATAGATGTACAGTCATAAATCTAACCATTTTTTTTAATTGCGAAGACTATTCTTTCCTTGCTGATTCAATTTTGTCCAATACTAAGCCTCTATATATGCCTAGGCCTGCTTCTGGCTTCTTTATTGTGTTGCACTTGTCATTTGTCCATTTCTGTGTCAATACTACACTTCCTTAAAACCTGGAACTTATAATAAGTCTTGAAATCCACAGATTCTTTTATCGTCTTCTTTTTTACGTGTTTTTTCACTATTTTAGGCCCTCTAATCTCCCAAATATATTCTATTTTTATTTTATTTTATTTTATTTTATTTAAATTCAAGTTAGTTAACATATAGTGTGGTATTGGTTTCAGGAGTAGAATTTAGTGATTCATCACTTATATATAACCCCCAGTGCTCATCAAATGCCTCCCAAAAATGCCTTCCTTAATGCTCATTACCCATTTAGCCCATCCCTCTATCCACCACCTCTCCAGCAACCCCGTTTATTTTCTATATTTAAGTGTCTCTTATGATTTGCCTCCTTCTCTGTTTTTGTCTTATTTTATTTTTCCTTCCCTTCCCCTATGTTCATCTGTGTTGTTTCTTAATCCACGTGAGTGAAATCATGTATTTGTCTTTCTGTCTCATTTCTCTTAGCATAATATACTCTAGTTCCATCTACATTGTGGCAAATGGCAAGATTTCATTCTTTGTGATCGTAGAGTAATATTTCACTGTATATATATCTTTATCTATCTATCTATCTATCTATCTATCTATCTATCTATCTATCTATATCACATCTTCTTTATCCATTCATGGACATTTGGGCTCTTTCTATAATTTGGTTATTGTTGATAGTGCTGCAATAAACATTGGGGTGCCTGTGACCCTTTGAATCATCATTTTTGTATCCTTTGGATAAATACCTTGTAGTACAATTGCTGGGTTGTAGGGGAGTTCTATTTTTAACTTTTTGAGGAAACTTCATACTGTTTTCCAGAGTGGCTGCACCAGTTTGCATTCCCACCAACAGTGCGGGAGGGTTCCCCTTTCTCTGCATGCTCACCAACATCTGTTGTTTACTGAGTTGTTAATTTTAGCCACTCTGACAAGTGTGAGGTGATATATCATTGTGGTTTTGATTTGTATTTTCCTGATGATGAGTGACGTTGAGCATCTTTTCATGTGTCTGTTAGCCTTCTGGATGTCTTCTTTGGAAAAGTGTCTATTCATGTCTTCTGGCCATTTTTTTTTTTTTAAGATTTTATTTATTTATTTGACAGAGAGACACAGCGAGAGAGGGAACACAAGCAAGGGGAGTGGGAGAGGGAGGAGCAGGCTTCCCGCAGAGCAGGGAGTCTGATGCAGGGCTTGATCTCAGGACCCTGGGATCATGACCTGAGCTGAAGGCAAACGCTTAACGACTGAGCCACCCAGGCGCCCCTCTTCTGCCCATTTCTTAACTAGATTATTTGTTTTTGGGTGTTGAATTTGATAAGTTCTTTATAGATTTTGGATATTAACTGTTTATCTGATATGTCATTTGCAAATACCTTCTTCCATAGAATCGGCTTATCAAGCTCACCCATAGAAAAAATAAATGTGTAAGGATTTGAGTGGTATTGCATTGAAAGTATAAATCAATTTGGGCGGAATTAACATCTTTACAATATTAAGACATGCACCTGGTAAGCATGGTAGATTTCTTCATTTAGTTAAGTCTTGTTTTACATCTCTCTTTATGAGTTTAGATTTTTTTCCTGTGAAAATTTTGCATGTCTTTTGTTAGATTTATTCCCTAATTGAACACATATTTGTTAATGGCAAATTGTAAATGCTATCTTTTCCTAAATTTTAACCAACATATGATAATATGTAAGTAGATTTTATGATTTTTTTGTTGTTTATTCATTTGTGACAGAGAGAGAGACAGAGAATGAGCAGGAGAGAGAGAGGTAGCAGAAAAAGGAGAAGCAGACTCCTCACTGAGCCAGGAGCCCAAAGCGGGGCTCGACTCCAGGACCCTGAAATCATGACTTGAGTTGAAGGCAGATGCTTAACCATCTGAGCCACTCAGGCGCCTGTAAATAGATTTTAAACTCTCATTGATTTTAACAATATTTCTGTATGATCTTTTGAAATTTGTATGGACACACTCATGTAATCTGCAAAAATGATAGTTTTTGTTACCTTTGCACTGCAATGTTAAATGGAAGCGGTGATAGCAAACATTTTTGGTTTGTTCCTGATTACAAAGAAGTTTTCAATGTTTCACCATTAAGTATAATGTTTTCTGTTCAGTTTTAGCTAAGGACATTCCTTTCTATTTCTGGAGTTTTTAAGAGACAAGTAATTATAAATTTTACTAACTACATTTTCTGTGTCTATTGAGGTGATCATATAACGTTTCCCCTTTAATCTTTTTCACTCAGTCTTGACTGTTTATCTTGTAACTACTTACCTTACTGACTCTTGTTATTCCATTTTTTTTAATCTTCTTTGTTGTCTTATTCAAATGGAAAATAACAATATACTAAAACTTAAGCATAAGGCTTTACTTATCAATATAAAGGCATTATTATCATTTTCCTGACATTAATGGGAATGCTTGCAATTTTCCACTTTTAAAAGTATGATGTTTATCTAAGTTTCCTTCTATTCTGAGCTTAATAAAATTTTCTAAGAGGAATGGATGTTGAACATAATTAAATACGACTTTCTGGGTTGGCATTTATCAAAGTTTTCATGCAATGCCTTCTTTAGACTAATTTGTCATGTCCTCAGTGTTAACAATGTAGTTCAATAATGTTTAATAATTTTCTCCTCAATTTTAGAAAGCTTCAAACCCATTTATCTTGTTCTGGTATTAGACTCTTTAAGTAAATTCCAAAATTTTCCATTATTATACATCAATCTAGGCCAAAATTTGTTAAATAAGTTAAAATATGACTCTGATCATTATTCATTTCCACATTGTTCATGTTCTTAAAGATATTCTTTGACTTTATGAATTTATGGGTATATTGTATAATATAAAACATTCATTTCTTTTCTCATTCATAGTTTAAAGAATGGAGATAATAATAGTAGTATGAGTACAATGCTAATCATGATTTATGGAGACCCAACCATTCATTTATTCATTCAACAAATATTTGCTGAACATATTTCATGTATTGTGGTGGAAACTCTAGGGTGACAGCATGTACTCTCTTCTCATGAAAATCTGCTATGAACCATATGTCCTAAGTTCTGATGTACTCACCTTCACAAAATCTCAACTACATCCATGCCTTACCCCTACATTGTCCAAACAGTTAAAATCTAAGAAGACTTGAGATGAAGGATGAACTTTTATGATAAGCCTATAGTTTTAGAGTAGACTTTCATCTAAATCCATCTCTTATCTCATAGGTGACAGATTTAACAGGTCAGATAGAATAGTGCTTTTTAATATGACCCAATCTGGTACTGGGGACCTGAGAGTAGTAGGTTACAGGCCTCTGCAAGGATCTGATTTATGTAGGTGGTAGCCCTATGATTTATTTTGTTTAATGGCAGCATCAGCAGGATTATACTTGGGAGTATCCTCATATTACAGGTTCAAAGCCCCAGCTGGAAGGACCCAGTTCTTAAATTTCTTAGGAGAAACCTCCAGATCATCCTGATAAACACTTTTAACTCTCTGCCAGGCACTGTTCTATGTGCTGGGACATAGAGGTAGAGAAAAATCAGATTTCTGCCTTCAGGGAGTCTATATTCTTTGGCAAGCACTGCATTGAATGCCTTATGTTAATCTTTTCATCCTTATAAGAAAATAGTAAAATTGTTTTAGCAGTTGATTAAAAAAAAAAGACCAAGAAAGGTTAAATGAATACCAAAGGTGACATTATTTAGAAGGTAGTAATGAAAATTTCAACTCATATTTATCTGATTCCCGTCTTTGCTCTCATTGTGGATTATTTATAATAAACAGTCTTTCAACTTTGTCTTTAAGATTAGCCAATTAAATAGATTTAGCATGCAATTCTTACGTGGAATAAAGGCACTAAAATAATGATCCTTTAATTTTTACATAAAAACAACCCTTAGAAAAACATTTAACGGTATTTTTTATAGCCAGGGAACATAGTCCAAAGGGTTATACAATAACCATAAAATCTTAAGCCTTATGTCCTATCTTAAACTGTACAAAGTCTATACTGCTTTATAATATATTCACCTTTTCATATGACATAAATATTTTAAATTGCTTATCATTAGAAACAACTGCTACGAACATGTTTCCTAGCTATGTGTGTGTGTGTGAATGAGCAATTGAGTTTATCAGTCTCAGAAAACTGGGTTGAATCCAGGAGGTCTGATCTTCCACATCAGGTTCAACATTCAGAGAACGGTAGGTTTTTTTTTCTCAGATTAAATATTATAATATTTTTTGAACTCGCATTTATACAATATGTGACCGTAAGGGGCAAATGTTTTTCACTGCTTTGTGAGCCACATCAGAACAACCACCAAGGAGAGGTGTCTATAATGCTGTGGAATGCCAGTTGAGCAAAGTTTCTGAGGCAACAGGATGGAAATTTCAAGAATATATTCCTATTGCTGAAGTTATTTATATCATTTTGTGGTTTGATGGAATACCTGTTTTACTAGCCAGTCTCTTTAATAGTCTCAGGGAAATATTTTCAAAAGACTTTATCTGTGAAGGAATTTGTTTAAGAACATTCTTATTTTACCATTGACTCTGTAATTTTATCATATATAAATAGAAGAGTTTCAAGTGACTCATACTCCCCATGAACAAATTTCTTCATCTAACCTCCAAACTTCATTTTCGTTGCGTTGATTTTGGCGTGTGTGATAAGTACACTGCTTTTTTTTTCTTTTTATATTGGAGTTACTGATTGAATGTCCAGGTTTATGAGTCATTCTTAACGATTCAGAGGGAACAATGACTTAATACAACTCTGTCACAATTTCTTTTATTCCATGAAGAAAAATCATAGTTCAATGTTGAATTTGTAATCTCTAAATATCTTCCCAAAACTTTCTCATATTTAGCCTGTAAAGTGCTCTATCAAGATAATTCCTACTTTGTTACAAGTTTATACTGGAACAATAAGTATTCAAACTCACATTTTTTAAACAAAAAACCAATACCATTCTGAAATGAATTCAGTAAATAATCATTGCTGATGCATCCTTGGTATACAATAAAACAAGTTCCTCTCTATGCATTTTTATTTTTAAAAATTCAAGATTGTCTGACATGAAAAATAGATGACTGGCTACACATGTATGTACACATGTATGAACACAAAAATTTAAGCTTCATGTTCTAACTTTTAAATAAAATTGATATTATGAAAGAATATCTCATGGTAATCCTTGTGGTTTTGATGGCCTGGCACCCTAATTTGAGATACATGGTTATAAGCATTTAGATATTTTCTTGTTAAACATTGAGATATTTGGATATTTCCTTACCATATTCTTTCACCTAACCTGAAGACACTAAGTTAAAAAAATCTATATTTATCTGTTATCAGAGCATTAAGAGTCCCACATGTAAGATTTTTCACCATGTGAAAAATTACCATGTGATTTTGCTTAAGGTGCTGTGAAGAGCATCTATTATGCAAGAAATCAATTTTGCTCTATACTGAACTCACTTATTAGTTCTGCCCATGATCTCAAGAAAGTCAATTAGCTACCAGGAGACTCAGTTGTTTCATCTATAAAACATAGGTGATGACTAAACCATGACGTTCCCCCAAGACTGTTGACAGAATTGAATTAGGTAACATATGAAAAGTAATTGGAAATAGAATAATATTATGCAAATATTATTTCAGAAAGCTTACTACTAAATAAGTAAAGAAAGGAATATATATGAGCCCCAAAGGTAGAAACTACATAGAGGGATACAAAAGAAAACAAATGTGCAGATTTATGGTTTTTTGGAAAATGACTTGTGGTAAACTCTTGAAATTCTACAAAAAATAAATTAGATAATGGTTAAAACAAGGGCCAGGTTTATCTTTCTTTCTTTTCTTCTTTTTTTTTTCCTTTTCTCTTGCTTCCTTGTTTAAAACTTAGCTTACAAAAAACAAAAACAAAACAAAACAAAAAACCACACAAAAAACTTTGCTGTGTTCCAAGTTAAAGTTTGAAGTCTTCACAATTTACTTACAAAGTTAGTCAACCTTATGTAAATGTCATCACAGGCACCTAACTCTGCATACAAACAAGAATTCTAGGCTCCATGGTCCTGACTATCAATAAGTAATTCTTACACTTTCTTAGGGAAGATACTTAAAAAAACCAACCAAATCAGAGCAAATGGAAGAAAGGGACTAGAAAAAGGTTGATGGATTGGTCTTATTATGTATAAGTATTATTCCAGTGAAATGATATTCCAGGTTTCTATTCCCACTGACCCCCCCAGGCCAGCTTATTTTATTGATGGTATTAAAATGAAATCTTACACAAAGCAGGAAAATAAATCTTAACATGCAATAATATAGAAAAATCCATAGTGATAAATGGTGCTATAATAAAGGTAATAAAAATCTTTAAAATGTGAAAAAAATATATTTAAAAATAGTAAATAACTTCAGTCTGGTTGTGTGTAACTCACAGGGTCAGGAATGCTGGTGAGAGTAGGCTGATGCAGGTAGGTGTGGGGGGGTGATCGGCTGTTGTGAAACAGCGCCATCTGGACTATTCATCTTTTGTTAATAATAACTTCTGGCACTCTTGGTGGGTACATTGAACTTTCCAAATGCTCTTAACCTTTAGACTGATAGTCTCCCAAAGAGTTAAAATATCTTTTTTTTTAAAAGCTAATAGCTAAGGTGTACCATGACTTGATATTTAGAGAAACTGGGCAAATTCTCAATGTAGCATATATAATTCAAAAACAGAAACTCTCCTACTGCAGAAATTTAGAACAACAGCTAAGCTATCAAACATTGTAATGAGTGTGACTGGGTCACGCAACTTAGGAAATACAGTATTGTAAAAGGTATTATACCTGCAGTTAAAAAAGTAATTTATAAAGTCAATTTAGTTCAGATTGTTTTTATAATTCATTTTTTTTTAATTGGGAGACTTTCACAATGAAAGGGGAACTTCCACCTGTTTGAATTTGCATTTCTCTTTGAAATTTGCTTTCCTAATTTAGAGAAAGTTGGACACCATGATTGTTAATTCCTCCAGGTTCTATTGTTTTGTTTGTTTGTTTTTCTGGTGAGTATTTGTTTCTGTGGGTATAATGGTTAATCTAAGGCAAAGGAAAATTTTGACCCATATTTGTGGAATTACAACAATCTATGAGATAAACAATTTGCCAAGTATTTAAAAAGCATCAAGAAAATTTAATGATAAAAAAATCCAGGGATCTGCATCCCTGTCCCATATTTTCTTTCTCAATTTTGAAGAGAAACACAAAAGGCCACTGAACTGTGTTTTGAGACATTTGAGCACAAAGAGTCTCGTCTCACCCTGTAGCCATGAAAAATAACTAAGGAGGAGTAACAGAAACACTGGGAGTTTCTGGCATTATGTCTGCACACTGTAGGTGGCTCACAGACTCTGGCTCTGTTAGGGGGAGTCCAGGGGCACTCTTTCTGGATGTCATTGACATTTCCAGTGGTTTTATAGTTGTACTTGGGACAGTCATCATGCCTGCTCTGCAGTTGAGTGGCCCCTTATAACTAAGATCGTTCTCTCTAAAGCTCAAAGTTCAGAGAGGAAACTCTAGTCTGCTCTTTGTCAAGGAGTGGCCCATGATAAGTGTAAGGATGGGCAACAGAATCCATGATGGCTTTGTGTGAAGGATCCTGTCCATTTGGGACAAAGGCAACTAGTTAAGTCAATTAGGCTGTTTCTCTCTGGAATTTAGACTAGAGAATACTGGTCAATGGGCAAAAAGGTAGATTAAACAGAGTAGAAGGTCTTTGTTTCCACTGGAAAATAGCCAGGTCCCATTGGTTTCTGGAATTTGTTAGGTTATAGTTTGAGTCCATATATACACTTTTCTCTAAGGGTATCAGATAAAATCTCTGGTTCTTGCTACCAAAATACCTCATGAATACACATTTTTTTTTTTTTTTTAAGTTTGGAGTTTTGTGTTTTGCTTCAAGCTGCCTTCAGTTTTAGCCTAAGGGAAAGAGATCTTATACTTGTTAAATCAAAGAATCTGTGTGGCAGGCCAAATGGAATATCTGGGAATACATGGAAAATTTCCTCTCACATTTTTGAGGCAGAAAATGAATGAAGTGAAAAGCATGATCTGTATGTGGGAGGGAGGTAAGCAGGGAAGTTTATACTTAATGATCCCAGTCTGGTCTGTGAAATAGTTATCTGTTTCTAATGACAGTTAATCCGAGGTTTGAAAGTGATTGAAAATTCTAAAATAACCCATTCGGACAACATTTTAATGGATCGCTGCCTTTGTTGCCTAGCAGTGAGCTCGGCAGAGATATTACATGAGAGTATCAATTTCAGGAACTGAGTCATGAGACTGTCTTGATTCTATTCAACAGCACTCAGCTGTAAGGTGAGTAGAAAAAAGTAAGGGAAGCAGAGAGAAGAGTTGGCAGTGCTGTGAAAAACCTTCGTGGCCAGTAAACCAATTTTATTCTCATTTTCCTCTAAATACCATTAATTATAATACAATTTTTAATGCCATGTAGAGTACAGCATCTTCTGAAACTCTTACGATCATCTCTTAACCCTGAATGTGAATACCCAAGAATAAGATAGGATCCTATATGGTTCATAAATTGAGTACTCTCTTGGAGAGGCAGGAAAAGTCATTTCTTTCTTTTAAGTCTCAAACAATGTCAAGAGGGCAGCCTCTTAATGCTAATACCTAGTCAAGACTAGGGTACTTAAGGTAGCCACACATGCTGTGTCTCAGAGGGCTTAGTCCTCATTCATGGCCCAGATCTGTGAGCTTGGTGGTGGTGGTGGTGGAGGGTGGATTTTCTTATCTTATTTTTATTTATATTTTAGTAGTAATACCAGAATAAACAGTGGCATAAAGCACTTTTAGCCCATCAGAACAAAGATAACAAGGACTTTAAATAAACAGGAGTGCTCATAAGTATATTAAAAGAGTTAATACTACTCATTGAAGTACCAGCACTAACGCTGAATCCATTACATAACTTCATTTCTCTTTTAGTAAATTATGTGCACTGATGTCTACACTTCAAGTACCTCCTTAAGTTTTGGAATCCATGTGATGTCAGAGAACACAGCTTAAGATAACAATATTATTTACATAGAAAAATGAGCAAGTGCACATATTTTTTAGCATTAATTTTAACCATGTGGATCATGTCATTTAAGGTTCCACTCTTGTTTTGAATTATTCAGTCTACTTTTATAAATTCACTCTATACATTAAGTATTGACAAAAGAAATATTCTATAATCAGTTGTAAAAATTATAAGTAACTTTTTAAAATGGTTAAGAATCACAGTCACAATTAATTGAGGTTTCTTGAATCTCCATAACAGGTTCTTCACAGTGCTGTGTGGTAGAAAAGATTCTCAACACTTGATCTACATTTGCTTACCAAAGAATTTAGAGAACAGGTGGAGAGGCAAACTCAAAACACATTAAATCATATCTAAAAATAAAAGTATGTGATTGAGATTATAGGATAAAATATATTACTGAGACAGGCTCTTGGAAGTTAAAGGGAGAGTGAGTCTATGCTCCCATGAGAGAAATCTCCTTTCTCTGAGCAGACAAGGGGAAAAATAGAGAAAGGTTCAAGACATCTGTTAAAGGGCCAAAACAGAAAAAGGAAAGAGGGTGACTATTTTGGAGTCACTAGGCAAATTATCCCATGGTGGTCCCCCAGGGCAACAATTATAGCAGATCTTAAACCAAACATCCAGAAGACACCTGGTGATGGCACAGAGATAATAGTACTGGGAAGGGACATCTGTCCTCCCTCAAGGCTTGGCATATTCAGGATATGAAGATTATTGCCTGAGAAAAGATCTACTTTGTTCAAACTGTAGCCAAACTGGGCTCTAAGGGACCTTGAGAAAACTATGGTCTGCATTATGAACCAGCCTATCCCAAGAGCCTGCATATGAGAGACATGGTTTTAAGCACACAGGGTGGAGTTTAAGACCCCCACTCTGGAGCATAACCCTTGGATACATATTGTGGTTCTGTCTACAGCTGGCTATATCCTTTGGCAAATTACTTAACCTCTCTGGGGTCTCAATGTCCTAATCTAAAAATGTACATTAAAATGATATAATCTCACAGACTTGTTATGATGATTAAACAAGTTACCACATGAAAAGCACTTAGAACAGGGCCTGACACATAAGAAGTACTATGTTAAATGTTAGCCATTGTTATATAATTTTTATAAACTTAATGTTTGATGTTTACATTGGATTTTCTGTTAAACTTTTAAATACATCTTAGGGGGAATAAAACTTGTTTCACATTCAGATATTTTTTAAAAGTAGAAAAATGGGACTATGTTCCCTGTTTTACTTGGGAGAAACTGGCATAACCAACCAGTATATTAAGGTGATATACTAGACAACATGTAATTTAGTAATAAATTAAGTATAGCAGGAAATAGTACATGTTCTGTAGAATTATAGAAGAAAAGACTAGTCACCACTAGAATAATCTGAGAGGGTTTCATGGATGAGGTGCGAATGGTCCAGCATCTCAAAGGATAAGTAGAACTGAAAGTTAGATCAGACTCCGCCCTCTATTCCAGTAATTTTATGATTCCTTGGAAGAATTTCTTTTTTTTTGTAAAGATTTTTTTATTTATTTGACAGAGAGAGACAGCGAGAGCAGGAACACAAGCAGGGGGAGTGGGAGCGGGAGAAGCAGGCTTCCCGCTGAGCAGGGAGCCCGATGTGGGACTCGATCCCAGGACCCTGGGATCATGACCTGAGCCGAAGGCAGACGCTTAACGACTGAGCCACCCAGGGGCCCTCCTTGGAAGAATTTCTGATGCGCTAAATAGACAAAAGAGGAATGAATGTATATTGAGAAATTTATCTACCCAGAAGAGGACTCATTGGGGAATAATGGAGGTGGGGTGGATAAACCTTGATAAAGACAATCAGATCATAAGGTCCTGAAAAGTAAGTGGTAGGAAAAGGCAAGTCAAAGACAATTATTGAACAGAGAAAGGATGTGCCCTCATTTAGTTGACTAGATGCCTTTTTTTTTTTAATTTTATTTATTTTTTATTTGACAGAGAGACACAGCGAGAGAGGGAACACAAACAGGGGGAGTGGGAGAGGGAAAAGCAGGCTTCCTGCCGAGCAGAGAGCCCGATGTGGGGCTCGATCCCAGTACCCTGGGACCATGACCTGAGCGGAAGGCAGATGCTTAACGACTGGGCCACCCAGGCGCCCCTTGACTAGATGCTTTTTAAGTCTCCAATGGAGAACAAGTTTTTTACCATAAAGTTGTAGAAAGAAGTTTAATTAACAGAACATACTATATAACATCTGAAAGTGAGAAAATTAGCCTGGCAGAGATATGCAGGCAAGATAATGAGGTCTAGCTCGCTGCCAGGAGATTAGTGGTTTCAGATCTACTTCCCATATTAGTTCACAATCTCTTGATAGGAAGGGGAGATAAGTCAACGTAGGCAAGCTCACCCATATCTAAGATTCTGCTTTTGACAGATATGGATGTGTCAGTTGAAGTCAGGAAATGTGGAGGGATGGAACTCTGGTGGACAAATAAAGCCTATCTGCATTTTCCTGTGGCCAGAGCCTGAAAGAGCTTTTCTTCATCGGATATATAGTTTTTTTCCTTTGCTTTAAATGGTAGTAGGGACTATTTATAAACTATCTAAACAATGACACATCAAACACAGGCTTTAACCTAATCACATGTTTCCAACCTCTACCTTTTCTGGACCTCTCCATGCTCCTCTTCTCTCTCCCTACCTGCTTCTGCTGACATATCAATCATTGTGCCTGTTGTGCAGTAGCTCACTTTAAAGAAAGGTGTCCCACACAGATCCTAATGGAATAGCCTGAGAGGGCTGTGTTTTGGTACCATGTGACCTTAGGATGGAGTTAACTGGACTAGGGTTGAGTAACTAGAGTGAAAGACTGCTTCCTGCTGATGGGATCCTAGAGCTGTCTTGAACTCCAAAGGACCTTCTAGGCTCTGGGACAGAAGACCTTCTGCTCTTTCTGAGGCAAGTTGTTAGCCTTTCCCTTGGATTTCTCACACAAATCCCCTGCCCCATTAGTTGAGGCAACTTGAGTGTTCATTATCCACAAAACCAGGGATCTGGAACACTTACGAAAATCTTCAAGCTAGTGGCTTTGGCCACAGATGATTGTCAACTAATATTTGTAGCTTTCTAAATGGACATAAACAAATGCTTCTTTCAGAGATAACTTTTACAATTAAAGGGCATCTTTTAAAAATTACTATGTTATGTTAATCACCATACATTACATCATTAATTTTTGATGTAGTGTTCCATGATTCATTGTTTGCGTATACACCCAGTGCTCCATGCAGAATGTTCCCTCTATTAAAGGGCATTTTTAAAGACTCAGAAAACCTACCAGACTCCACTAAAAAATCTCTAGTGGTAGAATTTCAGAAACAAATTAAGTAGCAAGAAGGTATATTTTTGGCAAGGGCTCTGCCCGGTGTTCCTTAATGATATATTGTTTCCAGTATTGAATGTCAAAAAACCCTAGACCAAGGACTTTTATGGTCCCTAATTGTAGCTCTGTTTCTTACTACTTCTTTAATTGTGGGCAAGACCTTTAATTCTTTGAATCTGTTTCCTTTTGCATATTTATTGTCAGAATAAAGTATAAGGGCACTTCCAGTTCTAGTCTTCTATAATTATGCCATATTGCTTCTACTCAACCACAATAGCAGCCTTTCAATTAGAGTTCACAAAACAAAGATTCTTTGCAAAAGTGAAATTCATCAAGTATGTAGGATGTCCCAATTAACTCTCATTAGTCCATTGTAATAGAGAGCCCTCACTATACATTCTGGATGGAGGGGAGAAAAAGTAATAATTGGCTGGAAAGATTTTGTAAATACTGTTTTCCTCAGAAGGACAAAGCATACATACATTAAAAAGAGTATAATCTGTACTTACAAATTTTTTGTTAAAAGTATCAAAACAATTAAAAAGTAGACTCAAAAAGAATTAATATTAAGAAGTTACAGGAAAAAGCACTGTTATTTCTCTACTTAAACTATTTACTATGATAATAATTATGGCTAACGTTTATTGAGCACCTAAAACTTGCTAGCAATTATGCTATCCATTCAAATATTGAAGTTCAAAGGAATCTTCTATTATAAAATGCACCACCCTTTTGACAATGATTTTGTGTCCAATTAATATTCACTGTATTCTGCCCAGACTCTTACTTTGATGTACATTAGTGTTTTCCCAGCCTTGCTTAGTAAAAAATAGATTAAAAATAAAAGATAGTGACCAAATATTCCAATATTTGTATTGCCTTAGAGATGAAAGTAGTAAGTCCATATCTCATCATAAATCTCTTTTTCTAAATTGTTTTCCTGGACACAGTTCAAGTAGAACAACCAATCTATTTATGTCAGCCTTGCTCTTTTTTGTGACCTCTTATTGAGCAATGTATTAGATGAAGAGGTTGGGTAGCAAACAATAGCATGCTACAGAAACACTGACTAAGGCCTTCTGCTAGACATTCACATTGCTCCCTTTCCATCCTCTGGGAAAGAAGACACAGGCTGGTTCTAGAAATGACAGCTTTATACCAATGATTGTTCACCCTGAAATGAACTCAAATGTGAAACATGTATCTGTACACATGAGTGTATGTACACTCATACATTCACAGCTAATCTTACTTGGTAAAATGACTTGTTGCTTCCAGGTCTGTGTCTTGTGGACGAAGATTATTATACACATATTTCAGGTCTTGGATTCCACCCAGCTCAGGCAATCCTGCATGTATCATCTTAGCAAAACAAACAGAACAAAAACAAAAGAACTCAGACTAAATGTAAATCAAATCTTACTTATTAAGTTTGGTTAAGCTTACTTGGTTAATTCTACAAATACATATAAACTTAAATTTACATAACAACACTTTTCAGTTTGTAAACATGAATGGATATAATTCATGTTTTTTTTACTTCCTGTGTTTACTAACAGAAGCAACAAACAATAGTAATAATAAGAAGAACCAATAAAGTTGTCAAAGTGCTTGCAGATTAATAATTTAATTTTATCTTCATCATAAGCCAGTGAAGTAAGCGTGATAGTATGATTATCCTCACCTTGTCTTTTTGTAGAAGAGGCATATTCAGCACTGGACAGTAGAATAATTAGGGTTCTAGTGTCAGAATCTCTGGACCTACTATTCAAAATTTGAATAATCATGAAAAAAGTTTCTTAAGTTCTTTGAATCTCCATTTTCTCTTTTAAAGTAGAGATAAGAATACCCAACAAGTTCTAGGGCAATCAAATGGTTAATGAGTAAGGAAAGGATTTATGCTTATAAATTGTTACACAAAATTATATTGCAATATCTATTTTAAAGAAGAAAAACTTAATCCCCCCAAAAGTGTAAGTGAAGTGTCCAGATCAAATGGTGTGGAAGCACAGAGTATAAAACATCCCTCTGGTTCTTAATCTTACATTCTTTCATGACTCTATGACTCATATTCTAAAAACACAATTTTCCCTAGTTAAGTGGTGATTCCATTTATTAAAGATTATTAAAGCAATGAAGTAAAGATAAAATTATACTAAGTCTCAGATATTTTTTTCTGCCAACCTTTGGAAATGTACTGTGTTTATACTATAATGTAGACTGAAGGGATAATACTCTTTTTAGTTATAGGCAAAAATAAAGAAAATATTTTTTGAGAAAAAGATCTTTCTGAAATAAATTTAAACTTTGAAAAAGAAGAAGGAGGAGGAGCATGAGGAGGAGGAGAAGAAGGAGGAGAATGTCAACATTACCTCTATGACTAAGATGATAAGTTATTTCCTGTTCTGGAATAAAGGCACTCTTACAGTAGTGGGAAGTTAAGAACAATGCTACTAATGCGAAAAATAAAGGATAAAGCAAGAATATGGTTAGGAAAGGTGGGTGAAGTTGTGATTGACTTGATGAAGTTCAAGCAAGAAAGAAATGGATTTGAAGCTGTTGTCCTTTCCCACTGTCCGCACTCAGGCAGAGGGAACAGCATACATAGATGTACTGAGGAAAGCAAGACATCTTTCATTAGTTCACAAAAAGAATTCCAGGAGAGCTTCTGGAACATAAGATATCCTGGGGATGGGTGACAAGAGATGGGGCTAAAGCGGTAAGTAGAGTAAGATCTTTTAGCAATATAAAAGTTTTGTACTTTATCCTAAAGGCGAGACAGCTCTTTTAGTGTTTTTAAATGGGCATGAAAACACTGAATTGTGTTTTAAGAAGATCATCGTTGTTATTTAGGGAACGTGGATTAAAGTGAAGCCAAATAAAAGACTAAACTAGGAGAATGTTTAGGAATAAAGAAAAAAGATAATTTATTGGATTTTAAAGATATGTAGAAAGTAGAGTTGGATAATTAATTGGATATATTTGGATGGCTGGGTGGAATCTAAAGCATATAGCTGTAAATATAGATTTGGGAGTCATTAACAGATAGTAATTAAAACCATGAAATGGATCAGGTAGTACTAGAAAGGTGTTAACTGCTTCTCCTCATGGATCATCAAAATACATGATATCTAAATTTGAGCAAATTCTCTTCTTCTATAAATTCCTTTTTCCTGTTTCACAGTGCCATTTAAACTGCCACCATTGTCCAGTTAACAAGAACTTCACATCTGATTCTTCTTCCTGACTCCCAATGTCAGTTACATTATTCTATAAAAACCATCTCAACGATCTCTTGTATTCTTTCCCCTTCCCACTGCAATTACTATCCTAGTTCAGCTCCTCATCTTCATTAGCTTAGATAACTTGAGTAGCCTTTTTCTAGTTCTTTAATCCCTCTCTCTCTAATTACATAACTTCTGTTTAAAATCCAAGCTAGATGATGGTACTCTCTTCATCAAAAGCAAAGAAACTTCTAGGTTCTCAGGTGTCTATATATCAAAGTCCAAAATCCTCATTCTGGTCACAAATGTCTTTTATAATCTAACTGTGATCTGTCACTTCATCTATTTCTATATAGGTCTTCCTTTGTACCACAGACTAGGTACATTTGATTACCTCTATTTCCAACACATGTCATGCGCATGCTCTTCAAGCCTCCACACATACTTATATTTTTCTCTCAGCCAAGATTCCTTTCCTTTCCCTCCTTAACTATTGAAATTCCTTTTGAAAGTGCAGCTTAAATATGTTTTTCTTCTTGAAGCACCACAGATTTTCTTGGTAAGATTTAATTACTGCTTTCTTTGTACAGCAATCCAATCTTGGTCACACCTCTTTCAAGTACTATGTTTTGTTCACATATATGTTTATCACATTCAATTTGAAGTCCTTTGAGGACAAGAACTGAGTTGTTATTTGATGTTAAATTGTTAATATTGTCAAGCTTGGTGCCTTGCAAATAGAACTTAATGAAAGTCTGTGAAATAATGTGTGCTTGCATGCATGAATGAATGACTGACTATGAAATTTAAAAATCAACCAGAGAGAGTATATTTCCAGCAGCAACTAAAGTCTAGATTAGGCTTTATCTTTTCAGTTTTGTACTAGTTCTATAGACATGTGTATACTTATTGTGAAAGTTTCCCCTTTATCAGACTATGATTGCCCATTTGCTAAGAAGAGCTTCTTCCCTAGATCTGAATTGCTTTCTGGTTTCTCTGGATACTCAGAATTCACCCCTGCTCACTTAGAACTCTGTCAAACATTTTCTTGGGAAATACATCCTATACATACTCCTTCTTCTCCCCCCAACCCCATTATACACCAACTGCCAAGTATAGATGGCTTCAAAGTAGATGAATCCAGCTCTCTCCTTGTTATGTGGTTGATTAAAAGTAAACAAGTGCAAGCTTTGTTGAGAGAGGAGACTTTGAGTATTGTGACCCTGCCATTGGAGTATGGATGACCTCACAACAGGGTCCACTTAATCA
The DNA here is from genome assembly GCF_037043125.1 of Eumetopias jubatus. Classification (NCBI taxonomy): domain Eukaryota; kingdom Metazoa; phylum Chordata; class Mammalia; order Carnivora; family Otariidae; genus Eumetopias; species Eumetopias jubatus. The sequence goes on along the minus strand of NW_028274814.1, from coordinate 54,777,521 downwards.
TGTCTGTTCTCTGACTCACAGAGATGTGGTTCAAGTCCCTCTTAGCCTAGATTACATGGGTGATAACTTTATTTGGGGCAATAGGAAAGGGAGAGGGTGGCTAAGCTAGTATAGGTAATGAACAGATACAGGTGATAAACAGATAAGTTCCTTTTTAAAGGAGAGGAATACTTTAAAATTTTCAACTTCTGTTCTCCTCCTACTAAGTCCAAAGCTATTTTGATAGTTTTGCTTAGGAGGGAAACAGACACTCTTTGCCACCACATAGAGCAGTTAGAAAGATTTCTTCTGGGAAATATCTGATATAATAATGGGTGTGATAAACATTTTAAACTGGGTGAATGGTCCCTGTGTTCTTTGGGAGCCTTCCATAATAGCTGATATTGATTTTTTAATGAGAGAAAAGCTGATGAAATACAGGCTTTTATGTTAGTGAATTCAGCCAGCAATACTCTTGGGTCTCCTACAGATGTTTTGCTTTTAAGCAAGATGGGAATTTCATGGATTATTTTTTCCCTGCTTCTCCCAGGAGTAAATAAAAAGGACTGTGGATATCTGGAAATATGCTGCTCTCAACAAGGGATGAGCCATTAACTCCATAGTAGATTCACCAAACACTTGTGACTCATAATCCTGGATACTAACCATTCACAGAAGTTAGAATTTATGACCCATGTCAATTATTTCTCAAGTTGTAACTGGGTCATGGAGTAGTAGATTGAGTTCTTTTAAAAGAAGTTAATACAACAAGAGTCAGTTTGAGAGAGAATTGAGGGAAATATTGATTACTCATATGGGCAGAAAATAATCTTTCACAAATTTAAATTTGGTTTTTATTTTATAGGAAGCTATGCCAGAGAAAATGTGGTCCTGAAACCTTTACTGATGCTTTGGTTATCTATAGAATCCCATAAGAAAGAAACCTCAAAAGCAGAGACTGGAGAGGTAAATGACCAGAAACAGAGGGAATAACATACTACTGTTCCATATGTATTTATTCATTGGTCTAATTGGTCCACATTGCTTCTGGTCTGTTTCAGTTTCTGTGAAAGTCTAAATCTAAGATTATTTGCTTAATCTGAATTTGTGCTTTTTACTGCCAAAATTTCCTCCTTAGCCTTGAAGTCAAGACTTGAATAATTAGAACATAGGGAGATTTTTTTCGTCATACTATGTAACAGAAAACTTCAACGTTTGATTTTAATATTATTTTATGAAAAATTACTTCAGGTACTTGATAAAACACCATCTACTTCTTTTACATGAAATAACATTATATAAACTCTTTTTTTTTTTTTTTTTTAGAGAGAGAGAGTGTGCACGTATGTGAGTGGGGAGGAGCAGAGGGAGAGGGACAGAGAATTTTAAGCAGGCTTCCCTCTCAAAGTGGAGCCCACACGGGGCTTGATCTCATGACCCTGAGATCATGACCTGAGCCAAATTCAAGAGTTGGATACTTAACTGACTGATCCAGCCAGGTGCCTTATAAAAATAATTTTTTATATTTTATGACACATGTGCTATAAGTTTTCTTTTTAGGTAAGTAGAAAAGTTTATTAAACAAGAGAAAAAAGCCCACCAATAGCTTTTTCAATCAATTTTTTCAAATGGCTGTCCTTTTACTTAATATGCTCACTTTTGTTATTCAGCATAATTTTAGTGTCACCTGAGAAATAGCATAATCTGTATTTGTGCTTTTCTACTTTGGGTTTATTTTTAAAATGTCTGTGGTTGGTTCAAGCAGTTGTTAGAGTATGGTACTTACTCTTTGTATGCAGTTATTTATAACATTATAAACATTTAAAAATGCTGGACACCTCATTTATTGTGTACACGAATTTTATCTTCCTTACCATAGTGAAAATTTTAAGTCTGCCTAGGTCTCACATGTTAATGTATCCTCACAGTTTTTGGCACACAGTACTCATGAACTCATGGATTCATGACTTAGAGCCTGTTAGAGACCCAGAGAATATTAGAATGATACTACCTAGATATTTATATGTAAATGGAGTCAAGATCACAGAGTTAGTCCTTGTAAAGTTTCCTTTGTGGTGTGAATACAGATTATGAGCCATAAGCCATCTCATAATTGCAGTATGGCCTAATAGAATTGGGAGATAGAATGCAAATCTACCAATATGAATCATTAGCTATTATTGGAATAGCCAACTTGAAAATTCTTGAAATGGGAAAAACTTTAGATACCCAGTTCACACATAAAGAAACAAAAGTGTCTTTATACATGAAAGACAACATGTTTATAGTATTTTTTAAAATATCTATTTTTTTAAGACAGAGTAAGGTGCATATGTTGTTTGAAAGTTAAAACAAGGACCTAGTCAAATCTTCATTGCAACAAGGTCAACATTTATTCAGCACTACCCAATAGAACTTTTCTGCAATGTTGGAAATGCTTTATAACTGTGTTGTCCAATATGGTATCACTAGCCATGTGTGGCTATGGAACACTTGAAATGTGGCTAGTGAGACTGAGGAGCTAAATTTTAAAGTTTAGTCAACACTAATTAATTTAAATTTAAGTAACCACACATGAGTAGGAGCTACTCTATTGGACAGTGCTCTTTTGGATTAATAGGATCTAGTATAATAAATTAATTGAACCTTACAACATGACAGGCACTGTGTTAAGTGCTTTATATTAATTACCTAATAGGGTTATTATGAAATATAAATCAATTAATACACATAAAACACTTAGTATAATGTTCATGCAAAATATTCACTATTAGGTCATTTATTCATCAATCCTACAAGGTAGATACTATTATCTTCATTTGATGGATGAGAAGCATCATTTTATTGGAGTTAAGTAAGAAGTCTGTGCCCTTAACAGCATCTAGTAGAATTATTGTCATCTGAAGGTTCTAAACCAGCTATTTTTTATAATTGCATTGGCTCCAAACACCTTCCTGATTTACCAAAGTTGTGTTTCTCTCCTACATTTTGCTACAATAACTAGTGTGTATGTATGTGCCTAAAGGAATCACCCCATCCTTCTCCAAGAAGATATTTCTATCAGATCCCTCTCCTTTCACCCTGTATATCTAGTCTCCATCTCTTTAACATTCGACAGTGGAATGAAACTTAAATTTTCCACTGTAAGTCAACAGAGAACATATAGGAGCATGACTCAGTAGGAACCAATGGACACCACTAAATGTACTACTCTCTGGTCGAGGTGCTAGGAAGCTGTCTTATATTTTGACCCCCAGTTTCTTAATCTGGAAAAAGGCAGAGATTGGGAGGGGAGCCAGGAAAAATCCTTGCCTGGTCTACATCATTGGGTTGCTATGGGTGTAAATGAGATAGTATTTTTTAAAATACTTTCGAAAAATCCTTAAGCACAATACAACTGATACAATATTCTAAATTACTGTCCTTAATCTTTAATCAAAATATACTGAGGTAACCCCTGAATACATCAATATTATTGTGAATAGAAATGTTTGAGACAATAACTGTGAACTAATGGAATGAATTATTAAGAAATGTGTTTATAAGTTATACAATGGTACTTTTAGCTTGTTCATTCCCTTCTGGTTTGAATAGCTCTTTGGGGAATGCCAAGCCATTAGCAAAAATAGACTACTGAAAGAGAGACATAAATGAAGCGTATTATTTTTGTTGTTTCCCCAAGGGACTTACCATTTCTAACAGGTTCAAGAGCAGTCGACTGTGCCTTCTGACAATATTATAAGCTTGACAGCAAAGCTCCACAAAATCTTGGAAACGCTGTGGGTTTTTCCCACCCTCTGTAATAAAGTACTCCATCTCTGAAGTAAAAATAAAAGGTGCTCGGTCCCTACAAACCCAAAAACAATAGCAACCATAAGCAGGAGGAGAAATGGTGTGTAGAGCTCAATTAGGCAGTTAGAGCAACTTATTTTCATTTTAATTTTTTATGTTATTTTCTCTCTACTCTAAGGAATGGAACCACCTCCTTTATGGGATAGCTAGAGAAACTTGTTAATTGTAGGGTTTGAATAGTTCAGCTGGGCTGCAACAGAGAAGGAAGAACAAGTTATTTTACAACATGGTCTCAAATATTTAATTCCAAGTTACATTTGATGGAAATATTATCCATTAAAAATTAATCTAAGGCCAATTAATAACAAAGGTGATTTTACAGAAACTATATGGCTAAATTGTTGCTAAATTTTAAAATAATTGGACAGACCATGTATTTGACCTCATGTTTTTGTTTTTTTTAAGTTTTCTTTTTTTTCTTAGAAGATATTGACTCTTTAGGGAACAAGTTTCAGGTAATAGCTAAGATATGTAATGACAAGTTCTTTCAAAAGGCAATCTATGAAAAAAAATTTAAATTCACTGTCATATGCTTTGTAAGGGAAAAAAAAAAGGAGGCTGTATTTCATTTCACACTAGGCCCAATAAAAATATTGATCAGAAAGAAGGAAATATGAGCAAACCAATATGAGTTAGTAGGTAAATAATATTGCCTCCCATAGTCCCAAGGTTGAAGAAATAGGAAAACAAAGGACCAGAGAAATGATTGTGTTTTCTCTACTTTTGTCATTTTTTTTTCTAATGTTCTTTGAGACATGAAGAGACCCAAGATGAAGCAAAGGCATTTCTAAGAAATTAGCAGAGGAAGGATTGGAAACACTTCTCAGTGATGTGAAGAATAATGATGAAACAAACCATGCTGATACTGTTTTGGCTTAAGGTCCTCTAGAAAGATTTGAGATGGGAATACAGTTTTGGGTAAACATTGTTTTTAAAAGTAAAGATTTTTGAATGAATTGAAATAAAACATATTTTAAAATTTGAGCCTAGAAGCCTAGATATAATTAAGGTTAGTCTAAGCAATAATTGAAAAAAGTCATGGACTATTGAGAAAGCTTCTTTTTTTTTTTAATAAAGAATGATTATGTTCTGTATTGTTGTATGATTAGCATTTGAATAAAAATACAATAGAATGAAAAATCTTGCTAATCTAACTTAGACGGCTCAGAAGTGTAGATATTCAAATCAGAAAGCTACAACCCAGGCATTTTGTAGCTGATCTGAATCAGTAGAACCTGACCACAGGCAAGTATTTTAAAGAAAATAAATAATCTACCTCTGTTTGATTGTGATTATTTTATTTTATTTATTTATTTTAACGATCCATGCTACCATTGACTGGAGGGGAGGCTGGTGTAACAATATCTTAACTTTATATTCATTCATTCAGTCATTCATTCATTGAACAAAGTTTATTGAGCATCTAGATACTGAGGAATGTGTCTTAAGAATCAAGTCCAGGGGCACCTGGGTGGCTCAGTTGGTTGAGCCACTGTCCTAGGCTCGGTCATGATCCTGGAGTCCCGGGATTGAGTCCCGCGTCAGGCTCCCTGCTCAGCGGGGAGTCTGCTTCTCCCTCTGACCCTCCCTCCCTCATGCTCTCTCTCATTCTCTCTCTCTCAAATGAATAAATAAAATCTTAAAAATAAATCAAGTCCAAATTTTAAAATGTTTGCCTCAAATCCTTTTATTTTTGGCCTTCATTGATTTATCCAATCTATATATTATGAATTTACTTTACAGCCCTGTATTTTAGCCAAGCCGGAAGCAGAGCTATTGAAAACAGGAGATATACCGTGGGTTCTAATCCCAGACCTGATGTATCTCAATTTCCTCATCTCTGAAGTCGGAATACCTAGCTCTTAGAATTGCTGTGAAGATTACTAAAAAAATGTACACAAATGCATGACACATAGAGAAGGTTACACACTTGTGAATTGCTATGATTAGAAGCTCTATGCAGGCGGCACAGATTTCAGGTGCTTGTTAGCCATGTTTTCAAACATGTTCTAGCACTTACTACTTCTGTGATTCTGGGCAAGTTACCTGTCCTTTCCATGCCTTAATTTCCTCCTCTGTAGAATGAAGACAAGGGCAGTTGACTCTTGGGACTTTTGAGAGGATTAAACAGGTTAAAGCATATAACAGTTAGAACACAGTCTGGCACATAGTGAGCACTCAACGAATGTTAAATACTGTTATTAGTCCTCAAACTAATAAAAATGAATGGGTTCTCAGAGCTGAATTTTGTCATAACTAAATCTTCTCTCTACAAAAATGCTGCCAGTGAATTTCCATCCTTCCTTCAAGGTTTAATTTACTCCCAGCAACTCCATATAACTTCTTTGTCTGCAAAAACCCTAAGTGGACCTTTGAATTTGGTAACACTTTTTCTATATAGCTGACACATGTAGTCATCTCTATTGCTAACATTTTACTAGAGTTTTAGCAATATCCTAGACTTTCATAATCAGAAAAAAATATATTTCTATGTATAAGAATTTTCCAATTTTTTTCCTACTCTTTGTACTATATTTATTTTTATTATATTGAATGGAACTTTTGAAATAATTTTAAGAGAGTCTTAAATCATACAACTTCCTTAAATTTTCTTTTCTAATGTGATAGATATCCTTTTTTCTTCCATATGCTTGACCAAGTGGATTTCCCTTGGAAAGTTGTTGTAATTATGCTCAGGTTCATGTGATAACACATTTCCTCCTTCCATGGTAACCTTCATTATAAATCAGATGAAGAAACACCACAGCAGAAAGTCAAATACACAAAAGAAACATATCTAAGTTAGAGAAAATATGAACTAATAATAATATTGAAGGACCCAATCTTAGCTGTGTTTAAATATTATCATAATCTAAATTTTCAGTGGGTCCAACAAAATAAAATGCTACATTTTTTCTATATGACTTGCATGACTCACTTCTGACCAATCTTTAAAATGACTTAGACTAAAATTTTTCTATGAATGGAAAGAAGATGCACACATGAAACAGAATCCTATCCCATCCCTACAAGCTGTAAGAATCATAGCTGGGATGTGCTTTATCAGTTCACTCAAATGCAAACCTAATCCAAGGTCATAGAATTAATGTATTGGAGACTATGTCTGAAATTTAAGCAATACTTATAAATCTGAGATATAAATTGGTTGTGGCAAGAGAGAAGATTGGAAACTATTTGATCTCTTAGAGTCCATACTATTATTGCATTCTGATTCATATGCTGAAAACTTCTCACTTATAGCTGGACAAGTTTACCAGAAATTTCTTGTTGTGACTATCTTACTGTTTCTATTTCCAGATTAGTAGTTTTACTATTATTTGCCTAAGCCCTACCTGTTCTTGCTTCTGTATCTTTTAACTGTATTGTTTCTTGCCTCTGTCCATGTTTCTCTCTCTCTCTCTCTCTCTCTCTGTCTCTCACCTAATGTCTTAATTTTTTTTCTAGTAAGTCTTCTCTAATTTACCCATCCTTTGCCGATTTCTCGCCTACTTTGTCTTATCTTTTAATTTAGCCCTACAGCTAATACATTTCATTCTTTATAGTCTCAATTGTTTTATGATTTATCCCCCAAATGAACTGTGTGATTTTCAAGGGGAGAGACATTATTTTATCTTTCCTTTATCTACTCTTAATGTCTCAAACAATATTTTGATGGTATTCTGCAATGGATGCAACAGTAAATATACATAGCTCATGCAGTGAAAAAGTTAGATGATTTAACATTTATGTGGGAAAGCCATGTGAACAATCTTATTTGTTATAATTCTGTCATTTTGTTGTCAAAGTTAATCTTTTTATTAACTTATAATCAGTTCTTCTCTGAAAATATTATTCTTTAAAAATGCTGAGAATAATTTCTAGAGGTCCAATATAAGTGAGAAGTAAGTAGTACTTTAAAAATGCATATATACTTGAGAAATTTAAGGATATTTCTGTTACAAACAAATACTAATAAGGAGACAAACAAATTCATTTGATATGGGAAATAGCAGGACAATTAATAATTTGCTGTTTGTTATTATTTATGCATAAACTCCCCCTTTAACCATTCTGTAGATGTAATCTCCTTGTATAAACTCACTAGAATACTAAGATCATCATCATTGCACTGAGGGTGCATTAGTTTTCAGGATATGTCTCTCCATTAGGTGACTTTAATCCAGCTAGGGAGGCATGCCCCCCAAATGTTAGCGTACTATAGTTATTTATCAACAAATATTTATTGAGCATCTACAATAGATATGTGTGAGTCTTATAGGTAAGGTTAAAGATTTTAAAAATAAATATCCTAAAAGCAATAAAAACGTATTGATAGTAATGACAAAGTTTTGAAAAGTCCCTCCAGCTGTAACATGGAGAAGAATTTGGAAAAGGGAAGTTGCATGTGAGTAGATCAGACAAGAGACTTTTGCAGAAGATTTTGATTAGATATGAGAATAGCTCAGATTAGGATTGTGTTATGCCGATACAGAGAAGTGGGAAGACAACAAATATTTTGAATCAAAAACCAAGAGGACTTCATATGATTCAAAATGAAAAAGAGAAGAATATTAGGAACACCTTTACACTTTTGGATTGTGTGTCAGGAAGACTATAGTGCAACGTTCAGAGTGGGTTCAGCTTTGAAAGAGTTACCTTTGAGGTGTCTTTGAGACATACAGGAGCAGATGACAATGAGGTATTGTGATACTTATTTCCAGACCATAAAGAAAAGATTTAGCCTGGAGGTAAAATTTTGTGAGTTAGATTACTACTTTGACTACCTAAGGACCTCAGGACTCAAGAAACAATATGGTGGTGAACTCTCTGAGTGTTCTTTTTGCCACATATATTCCAAACATAGAGCTCAAGGAGATGGCAGTTTGAAAATGCCAGTGGGTACAGACAAAAAAAATTGCCAAGAAAAGCCTGCTCTTTCTAGCCAAAGGCCCAGGAAAAGGGTAACCTAATGAGACAGAAAATTTTAGACAATAACCACTCTACTCCAGCCAAATATTGCAGAAAAACAAGCAAAAAACAAAAAACAAACAAAAAAACCCAAAAAACATAACTCCACTCCCCCACCACACCAGTGAAGGCTCTAAAGGGATCCTAAAATTCCATTCTCACCAGGTTGTAATGAGGGACCTCAGTCCCCTGTCTGTGTGGTATCAGGGACAGTTGAGTAAGGAACTGGTATTGGTGGAGGTGTTACAGGATTTCTTTTTCTTTAGTGTCCTCAGTTCTTTGTCACACCGCTTTGAAGAATGAAGAGGAAGGAACCAGACCAGAGGAAGTGTGGAAGCAGCAAAGCAAAGTTTATTGAGCCATAGTTATTGAGTGATAGTACAAAGCTCCCCAAGAGGGAGGGGACCCGAGAGGGTTGCCGCCTGAGTTTCTAAGTCTGGGGGTTTAAATGCGCTGGTTGGTGGGCCATTTTAATCTGATTAACACTCCATGCACCTGTCATCCAATCAGGTTTTTGTCGCCTACCTATCATGTGGGAAAGGGTGGAGGGTTCCTTCCAGGGTGGTGTAAAAATCTTTTAAGGGTCCTTTCCTCTTAGGGCAGGAGCCCCTTGTCCCTGCCTGCCTTTCTTCCAACTATCCTGCATTAGAGGGGTAGACACATAGATCATTTGAACAGGATAAATAACAGAAATAAACTGATGCAAATATGCCCAAATGATTTTTGGTGAAGGTGCAAAAGCAATCCAGTGGAGAAAGGATATAGGCTTTTGATCAGATGATACTGGAGCAACTGGACATTCATAGGCAAAAAGAGATCGAAACCTCATACCTAATATAAAAGTTAACTTAAAGTGGATTACAGACTTAAATATAAAATGTAAAACTATAAAACTTTTAGAAAAAAATGTAGAAGAAAATCTTTGGGATCTAGAGCTATGCAGAGAGTTTTTAAGAGAATAAAAACACAAGTTATAGACTGGGAGACAATTTTTGCAGATCACATAGCCAGCAGAAGAGTAGTACCTATAATCTATAAAGAAGTCTCAAAATTTAACTGGAAAAGAAAATCAAACAATATAATTAGAAAATCGGCAAAAGACATGAAAAGACAACAGAAGAGGATATGCAGATGGTGAATTAGCACATGAAAGAATGTTCAACATCAGCTGTTAGGGGAATGCAAATTAAAACCACAATAAGATATCACTACATACCTATCAGAATGGCTAAAATAAAAAGTGAATGACAATACTACGGAGAAACTGGATCACTCATACATTGATGTGTTAATGTAAAATGGTATAGCTACTCGGGAAGACCACTTGGTAGTCCACTTGGTAGTTTCTTAAACAACAACAACGTGCAACTGATGTACAAAAGAAAGAATTCTTGAGATGTCTTTGGTGCAAAAAGATGGTTTTAGTAAAGCCCAGGGACAGGACCTGTGGGCAGAAAGAGCTGCCCTGTGGTGGTAAGGAGTGGACAAGCATATAATTTCAAGTTGGGAGGAGGGTTAGGAATATCGTTAAGTCTCTAAGGAATTTCCAGGACCTGAAGGGGGTTGGTTTTGGTAGGAAAAGGTCATTTATTACTGTCTAGTAAGACCCTAGTCATGAGGCCCTGCAGATGTATATCAGTGGGTCATATGCTGGGGGGATGATTGCCAACATATATCTTGGGGGTTAGAGATAAAGGGAGTTTCCAAAGGAATTTTTATATGTTAAAGTAGACTTACAGGATCCTGGACTGTTGGGATAATGTTAAGCTAAGACTGTGTTTTGCTCTTAGCAAAGTATTAACTTCCAGGCAGCTGAGTTTCTAGAGGAATGTCACTCTGCCTGTTTCAAGAACTTGTCAATGGGCTGTAAGTAGTATGGAAATTTAATTTTTCTTTTGCCTTTGTTTCCCACATCACAACTACCATACAACCCGGCAATTATACTTTTGGAAATTTGTCTCAGAGAAATGAAAATTTATATTCAGACAGAAGCCTATACATGACTGTTCATAGTAGCTTTATTTTTTAAAAGATTTTATTTATTTATTTGAGGGAGGAGAGAGAGCGGGAGTTGCGGGGAGGGAGCAGGAGGAGAGGGAGAGGGAGAAGCAGACTCCCCACTGGAGCAGGGAGCCCTGCATGAGGTTTGATTCCAGGACCCTGGGATCATGACTTGAGCCGAAGGCAGACACTTAACCGACTGAGCCACCCAGGTGCCCACCTGGTGGGCAGCTTTATTTATAATATTTAGAAACTGGAAATAATCCAGATGTCCTTCCATCAGTGAATAATTAAACAAACTGTGGTTTATCCATACTATGGGTTATTATTTGTCAATAATAGGAACAAACTATTGATACACAGAATAGCTTGGGTGGCTCCCCAGAGAATTATGCTGTGTGAAAAAGCCAATCCCAAAAGGTTACATACTATCTGATTACATTTACATAATATTCTTGAAAAGACAAAATTATAGAAATGAAGAACAAATTAGTGGTTGCCAGGAGATAAGAATGGAAGGGAACAAGGATGAGAGGAAAGTGAATATGACCATAAAAGGGCAACAAAGAATACTAGGGGCTTTAAACTCTTCTTCATCTGGACTATAGCAATATCAATATCCTGGTTATGATATTATAGTATGATTTTATAAGATGTTACTGTTAGGGGGAACTGGCAAAGGGTACATGGGATTCCTTTGTATTATTTCTTACAACTGTATGTGAATCTACAATTACCTCAAAATAAAATGTTTAATTAGAATTTGTATGAGTCATCTGGATATTGATACTGATAGAAGTCTTGGGTGTGGCTGATACCGGTTTGGTGGAGACTGCAGGGAGTTAAGAGAAGAGCGTTAAGATGAGTCTTGTGGAATTTAACATTTAGTGGTGTGGTAAAAGGGAATCTCCTGTACTGAATACTGAGAAGGGGAGAAAAACCAAAGAGTGATATTCCAGAAGGCAAGTGGAGAGGTATTTGGAGGAAGGAGAAGTCAATACCACTGAAATCTGCTGATAAATCAGGTAAGATGAGGAATGGATTTATTGAATTAAACACAATGCAGGTCATTGTTGATCTTATCATTTTTTAAAGATTTACTTATTTATTAGAGAGAAAGAGAAAGAGAGAGAGAGCATGTACCAGGGGGAGGGGCATAGGGAGAGGGAGAGAATCTCGAGCAGACTCCCCTGCTGCATGATCCCAGGACCCTGAGATAGACCTGAGCTGAAATCGAGTCAGTTGCTCAACCGACAGAGCCACCCAGATGCCCCTGATTTTATCATCTAATAAAGAATAAAGTCAGATTGAAGTGGTTATGGAATGAAAAGTAAGGAAAAGATGTCAAGAATTTAGACAACTCCTTGAGGAAGTTTGTGATGAGCAAAGTGGCATGGAAATTGGGCATTTGAGGCAAGGTTATTTAAACTTTGGAGAGACAAGGTTATTTAAAAGGATTATTTAAGAGGGAGAGGATACATATGCAAGGACAAATGAATTATTGATAGTACAATGTATGTTAAAAGGTGGGTGGGAAATGGCTGTAAAACACAGATGGAGGGATTGGTTTAGAAGGGAAAAACAAATCTACTCTAACATGAAGGAAGAGGTTTATGTAATTAAGATGTAATTAAGTTTGTGAGTTTTGTATTGAGTAGAAAAGCAGGCTCTGTTATTGTTTCTGTTTTCCCAATAAAGTAGGAGTTGTGGTTGTCTATCTAAAGTAGGGAGTGGAGAACAATGGTTAGGAGGGATCTGAGTTTCATCCCGCAAGAATAAAGTACAAATCCTTGTGGAGCATGAAATAGTGAGATGAGCACAGAAGCACTGTGGGATTGCTGGGCTGTGAGGACAGCCTATTTGAAAATGGGGACAATTTTTGTCCTGTAGTCTTGATGGTTTTTTTTTTTTTAAGATTTTTTATTTATTTATTTGACAGAGAGAGACAGGGAGAAAGGGAACACAAGCCCGGGGAGTGCGAGAGGGAGAAGCAGGCTTCCCGCTGAGCAGGGAGCCCAATGCGCGGTTCGATCCCAGGACCCTGGGATCATGGCCTGAGCTGAAGGCAGACGCTTAACAAGGGAGCCACCCAGGCACCCCTCTCTATGGTTTCTTGCAGCATTTGGCTGCCGTGGTGTAGCACAGAGAAAGATGAGTGGGTTATGGCACATGCTTATCTTCTGCCTTCACAGTTTTATTCACTATACTTGACTGTTAAATATAGGCTTTTTTCTTCTTTTTCCCACTAATTTAAGCTCTCACACTTTCATCAAAGTTCTGCTATTGTTACACTTCCTCTTGAAATCTTCTCAATATCACTAGCCCTCACAGTGGAGACTGCCCTATTCTGAAATATATTTTTAAGGAAAATGGACCAAGCATTCTAATTGTAATGGATATCCTCTGAAGTAACTGAGGTGCTGTATCCTTAAAATGAGTGGTCTTCCATTTATTGTTTTATTCCTTAAGCAAATATATACATACTTTAAAAATGAATGATGTTCGATTTTAAAGTATTGAGCACATAAGCTATTTAAGGACACCATAATTCACAGTAGTAACTTCCTCCAATGTGAATTCTACAGTCTAGATAATAACCCTTGGGCTTCATCCCAACAGCTCAGGGTGGTCTCTGGCCATCCAAAGTTCAATAAAACAGTCCCTGGTGGGCTCTGAAAACTAAAAGTCACATCCCACATGCATTTAACTTCTCTTAGCTATTTCTATTAGATGGCTTTTTTTAAATGTAAGAAAAAAAATTAAAAGAGAATGTCAATTGTGCCTGCTTTTTCACCCAAAGAGAGCACATTACCCATATATGGGAGAGTGGCCCTGCTACTTTAACATGTAGTCTTAGTTTGTGAATGCCTCTCACAGTACAATCATCTTGCAACATATTTGATTGTAGTTGTTAAAGATATGACTTTAATATATATCATGGCCATAAATGCAGGATAACTATGTCATCTGTTACTAACTAAAGAAACAGCCATCTGTCCCAGTACTGGAGAGAAAACAGAGTGTGCTGGGATTATTGAGAAATGGGGGTATCAGTTTCCCACATCGCATCTTCCCAAGGGTCCTACCACCTACTGCGCATGATTTTGGACAAGTTACAACAACTAAGACTTCTCTCTGTCTTAGTTCTTGATCTGTAAATTAGAGAAAATAATAGCCGCTGCCTCAAAGAGTTCCTGTGAGGATTAATTAGCTAATGCATACCAAGTACTTATGAGGCTTTAAAGGATAATTTTGACAATTTCCTTTAGAATCTGATTCCCTATACCAGATGATGCAGCATCACATTAAGGAATGCTTCCTTTTTGCCCCTCCCAGTGATAATCCAGAGCAATGTGAGAAGAACTACCTATTTCAATGTTGCTGATGGAGGCAGGGGATCTGGAGAGCGAAATGGAAAGACATAGAACTCTATGAAGGATTCATGACAATAGAATCTGTCTCCCGGGCTCTGTGAACATATGTATTTCTTTTTTTTTATACTATAGTTCATCTAGTATTTACTTGAGCAACTGATAATGTCAGTAAATGGACATAAACTTTAGTCCCAAACTTAGACTCAAGTGTTTGAATATGCATTTGTACCCTGAATTGAAATGTGGGACTCAGTAATGAGATATATTTTATTTTTATTATTGAAATTATTATTATTAATTTCATGAATTTCAGATGGTTTTGCCCCCAGGAAATATCATAGTAACATTCAAATATATTTTCTTAGAGATTTAAAAAATTGCAGACTCCCATCATAGTGAATGGTGATATTAGTATACAAATAAATGAGTGCGGAAAACAGAATACATTGGGGAATGTTTAAGCCAGCAACTTTCCTGATATCACAAATGACCTACATTTCAGAGAACACATTTTGCTGTCCAACAGAAACAACCCAAGTCTCTTGCCTAATATCTATGAGTTAATTGAGAAGGCAGATTTGGAATCTTCATTGGATAGGATAGAACCTCATATAATTACACAATACAGGAAACCTCCTATGTGCAATATAGAGAAAACATAAGGGTGCATGTACATTACAAAAAGAACATTTAACGCCCCATGAGATCTCCAAGTTCCCAGCAATTATTAACTGAGGGGATTCTCACCAATAATCTGTTAAGTGTAAAATATGTTTTTTTTCCTCCTAGTCTAGCCTCTTGTAGATGCACTGTGGGTCCATAGTTAGACTCTGAGAGAACCCTGATCTTAAACTGGTTAGAAACTTTAGATACTGACTCTGGTGTTCCTGTCACGCTCAGATACATTATCTCTCTTATTTCAAAAGGGTAGTTAGAACAGCTACCTCTTAAAATGATCAGTCGTACTTTCTTAAGTCTGATATTTTGGGTGTGAGTTTATAGTAGGTCAGGATTCTATGAGGACAAGAAGAGATTGGTCAGGTCAGCACCTCTAAAATCTCATGTTTCCTCCTTTGAGTTTGAGTTCAAGAATAAGTGTACAGTTATGCTTTGCATGGAATTCCAGTGTGTTTGGAACAGACGTTAGTCTAACTATGAGGAAAAGATTATCAACGTCATAATGCTTGTGTAAAATTGGATTGTATTATCACATTTTAAATAGGATTAGGTTCTCAAATCAAGTTGGAAATGAAAATCAAGAATAGTCCAAGTTGCCTCTGAAAACATTTAAATCGCCCATAAAGTTACCATTTGCATGATCAAAAATTTATGAATCATGCTTGAAATGGACATTTTATCTCTTACTAAGTTTAACACCATGAGTTAAACTCTGTATAGGAGTAGGTACAGTTTCGTCAGTTGGACACCAGATGAAGTTTTTATACTAGGCTCATGTTTCGGAGATATGTGTAACCTTTCTTTAAAAACTAGATTCAGACTCAGTTGAGTCTATACGATGCTTATATTTGACAGGCACATTGTACCTTCGACTCACTGAGGAGAGCTTGCATATCCTCCATGTCAAGCATACTTTGTTCATAATGGAGTACAGACTCATTGAGTGGCAGAAGGCAGAATCCTCCCACTATTTTGTTCTCTCTCCCTCTCTTCTTCCCTCTCTCATTTTGTTCCTTTTATTCCCTCTTTCTCAAACACTCCATCCTTTCTTAAGCACTTAATCATCCTCCATTCTTCTCATCTGAAAACTTACAAGTCTCTCTTTGAAAAAAATGCATTTTTTTTTTTAATTGGAGGAACTGTTTTCTACATATACTGGGAGGGAGGTAGATATAAAAAAGGTTACTCGGAAGAAACCAGATAATAAAACCTAGTGGAATAATAAGGGGGGTGGGAGAAGGAGAAATGATAGTGAGTAGATGAAAATGACAGAACAAACTTTCTCTGGCAATAAGTCTGTCTGAGAGTACTTTGGACATCAGAGCACTATTCAGAAATTAGTTGTAGTTTGCCTGGGACTGGCTTTGTGAAACTTATAGTGTACCAATTTTTTTTTCAATTATTTCATTGTGGTAGAATACACATTGCAAAAAATTTATCATCTCAACAATTTTTAAATGTATAGTTCAGGGGTGTTAAATATATTCATAATATTGTGCAACCATCACCATCATCCATCTGCATAATTCTTTTCATCTTATAAAACTGAAACACTATACTCATTAAACAATAACTCCCCATTACCCCCCTCCACCCAGCAGCTGGCCACCACTATTTTGCTTTTTGTTTCTATGATTATGATTACCCTAAGTACCTCATGTAAGTGAAATCATGCAGTATTTGTCTTTTTGTGACTGGTTTATTTCACTTAACATAATGTCCTCAAGGTTCATCCATGTTGTAGTATGTGTTAGAATTTCCTTCCTTTTAAGGCTGAATAATATTCTGTTGTATCTATATGCCACATTCTGCTTATCCATTTATCTGTGATGGACCCTTGGTTTGCTTCCACATTTTAGTTATTGCGAATAATGCTGCTACAAACATGAGTGTACAAAGATCTCTTTGAGACCCTGCTTTCAATTCTTTTGAGTACATACCCAGAAGTAGGATTGCTGGATCATATGGTAATTTTAAGTTTTTTGAGAAACATAAAATTTTTTGAGGCCATACTCTGTCCCGTAGTTGTGGGACCATTTTACATTTTCACTAACATTGTACAGGAGGTCCAATTTCTTCTCATTCTCACGAAGACTTGTTTTCTGTTTTTTAATATTATCCATCTTAATCGGTATGAGGTAATGATTACCAAATTTTGAGTCTCATTCCCCAGACTCCCACATGTAGACTTTTTACCATTAACTAAAAATCCCCTGGTAAATTTGTAGTTAGAATAAGAGAATATAGCAGGTTCTTAATAATTTTATCTTCAGAAAAATTGTACTTTCTTAGGTCAAGAGAGGTAAATTTTATGACATTTTTGTAGTGATCCTTCAATCAACCAAAATTGAGCCTCTGCTAAGTGTCAGGAACTAGCTAGGTGCTTAAGATACAAAGATGCCCTTAAGGCACTCACAGTTGGAAAGGTATTGGAAAGTGTGCTTTTTTCAGATACTGCTTTCAGTAAAAAGAACCACAATGTTTATTAATAAACAACTGTGTGAATAACAGACCAATGAGACTCACCTAAAGAACATTAAGATAGTAATTAAAGCATGTAGGAGATCATTAATGCCTATATAGCATTTGGATTACTATGAGTATTACATTAAATCAGAATGATTGGAGTAAGACAAAAAAAATCTTTTAATCTGCTAAGGGAGGTTTTTTTTTAAAGGATGGTTTTAAATTAAGGATATTTAGAATATAAACATTACAATACCCAAATTAGAAATTAAACAAAAAATTTTTAAATCAGTGGTAATTAACTATTGAAGATAATGTCAAGATGTTATAGATATAGGGAATTTTTATGACTAATATTGAGATGAAAATTCTGAGATTGATTATATTTGGTGATTGGTGATCTACAGGGATAAAGCTTGAAAAAGGTGTAAACCATGCTACAAGAAGATATTTACATAATATTTTGGTTATCCTCATGTAAATACTTTAATAGGAAAAGAAAAGAGAATTTTATTTTGTTTGTGTTCTGGAATGATTTTTCATCTGTTTTAAATGGATTTATGTCCTCTGATATGCTGGCATATATTTAATAACCAACTCATTTTTTTTTTTTAGAAAAAAAAGAAAGCTCTTATTTGTGACATTTGTCAGTTTTCATGGTGTATATATATATTTTCACTATAGCTGATTTCAGGCTACTAAAGTGATGTCATTGAACATGGAGCTGAGAAGGAATACACACAATATGCTCTTGCAAACTAGAGTGATCCAGGTCTAGCACACTTCTGCTTATGTCTGAAATTACAGAAGTCAAGAATGACTTGGTTAAATACCTTACAGTCTAAATAAATCTGAAGAATAATGCAACCAACAAGATTGCAATGCAATCAGACAACAAGCCTCAAAGTCAGAGAACTTTAAGGACAAATAGTTCAACTCATGAATTTCAGAGTGCATACTTTGAAAAAAAGTACCAAAATAAGATATTTAAATAATTTTAAACACAAAGACATAATAATCACTTAGAGATGCAGTCTCATTTCTTGTCACTTTGTTTGGAGTACTTACATTACAATTAATTACAACAATATTTCTAGAGCCTTTACTCAATGCTAGACACTCTTCTAAGCACTTTACATGTATCAGTTAATCTTCAAAAAAAATCTTTCATAAAAAACTAAATTAAATCACAGAAAAGCCATTTGTTCAAGGTCACATCATTAGTGCATTGTAGTATGGAATTAAAAAAAAAATCATACAATCTATCTCCAGGGTATCTGAGCTTAACCACCACTCATACAACCTCTAAAATTAAAGACTTCATGCAGGTCTAGCATTACTGAAGTGAAAGACCATACTGATTGTGAAAATATAGTTTGAAAAATAAAAATATGAAACAATGAATTAGAAGAACAATAAACATCACCAATAAAAGGCTTTCCTTAATTTTTCCTCCTCCATAAGAGAAAGTCACCATCAAGAAATTACTGAGTTAAAATTTACAGTTTATTACAATGATATCTTTTAAGTAATGAAAAATTTGCTATATAAAAATCATTGTTACAGAGGAAATTTGAGTGAAAAATTGTGGATTCATAATTTGTTAACCACTTTAATTTGAATCTTTGTGAGAGAAAATAAAGAAAGAAGATAATAATTAAGCAATATTTCAAAAGAAAAACCAATTGGCTTCAGAAAGTTGGTGAAATTCTTCATTGTTTCCATTGTAAGGGTTAGCCAAATTTTCCCCAGAATCATTAAGGAATGCTAGGGCTGAATTGCCCTGTGATTTAATCCATTGGTATAAATTCTCTTTATCTAATCTCTTAATTAAAACCAATAAGGAAGGATTGTTTGTTTATGTATAGGATCTGAAATCCTTCATATTCATAACTGAGATGACATTTCTTTTTCTTTCTTCAAAGTTAGAAAGTCTACAGGAGGTTCCAATTTGGTCCAAGCATGGGCTTTCCAGATTTCTGGGAAAATGAATTCAGAGGAATGGTTCAGGGACACCTGGGCAAGAATTTCAAACGAGAGTGTTGCTGGGCTAACTCAATATAATCCAAGAATCAGGAGAGCCAGTATCTATGGACATTTTCTAAACAGAATCACATAAATGTTTAGTGTGAGATGTTCTGGAATGGTCATGTAAACATGAATATAAAAGGGCAATGGCCCAGCAAGAAATCAGTTTCTTTCTCAAGATCCTGCTTGTAAGGAAAACATCACATCATTGCTCTTGCTTTTAAGGAAACCAAAGATCAAAGGAAAATCTATTCCCAGACACACTACATCTGGTTCTGCTCTGTTGGTCTGCTAATTTCCATTATTAAATTCTGTATCCTTGGCTAAAGGATATATCTACAACTTAGAGGGGGTCTTATGTATGTACATGATTTCTTTTTTCCCAACCCATAAACCATCCACAACTGGAAACTACTACTCTATATGTGCAGTTGAGTAATAATTTAGGCAAGTGTATTATGAAGTGAAATTAGCTGATATGTGTTAGTGATCCTTAAAAGTTAGTAACCTAAAAAGTTATACAAATACTTTCCTCCTCTATGTTTTTAAGGAGTAGATAGTAGTATAAACACATGTGTCTGGGATACATGTATTTTCTTGTCTCAGTGGGTGCAGCATTTTATGTTAAGGAGTATGATCCTAGGTTATTACTGGCTATTACTAGAGCATTATATGGCTTTGCTAGACTGTGAGAGATTAGCATAGTCCTAGGGCATGATTTACATACCTGGCTTTGTACTTTATGAGCTGGTTATTAATGTGTGTAGTATGTGTTTAGAAGAAGTTAGGTGAAGCTAGGCTTTTCTCTAAAGATCAGGTCTATAATGTAAAAAATGTAGTATAAATAAGAATGTTCATGTGTCATAGGGGGATACAGAGGTTTGATTTATAAGAAGCCTATTGTCAACCTAGCAACCAATAAGAACAACCAATTGTCCTAGGACAGAAGAAGTCAGTTATCTTATGAAACAACATACAAATGAACTCTTGAAACAGCCAAAGAGACTTGGAAGAAAATTATTAGAATACAATTCAAAAGATATAGGAGTAATAATGAGTAGGAATAGTTCAGTTTAACTTTTAAACTCAGGGCAGAAGTATCAGTTTTAAGACGGAAATCCAAGAAGACATTGCTAATGAGTCTTACATAGCCACTGATGGAGATAAAATCTTGCAAATAATAATCTAAATGGATGATAGTGCTGCAGTTGGCACCCTTAACAATAATCTCAAAGGAAGATAGTGCCAACTTCATTTTTGTTGATCCAATCAATAATTATTGAATTATTGAATGATTGAATGATTCCCTATGAATGGTTTATTACCTGATAAGCAATATTAAGAACCTACTATGAGTGAAGATCTGTGCTGGGTACATTGTCATGTACCTCAGACATTGCACAAAAAAGATTTAAAATTGCCAAAAGAGGACCCGAATAGAATTTTTCCAAATAAGACATACAAACAGCCAACAGATATATGTAAAGATGCTGAATATCACAGATCATCAGGGAAATGCAAATCAAAACCGCAATGAGATACCACCTTATAGCTGTTAGAATGGCTAGTACCAAAAAGCAAGAAAAAACAAATGTTTGTGAGGAGAAAACAAAACTCTAGTGCAGTTGGTAGGAATGTAAATTGGGTACAGTCTCTACGGAAAGTAGCATGGAGGTTCCTCAAAAAATTAAAAACAGAAGTACCATACAATCCAGTAATTTACATGAAAAAAATGAAAACATTAATTTGAAAAAATATATGCATCCCTATGTTTATGTCCACCAGTAGATGAATGGATAAAGATGTGGCATATATATGCAATGGAATGTTACTCAGCCATGAAAAAGAATGAAGTCTTGCCATTCATGACAACATGAATGGTTCCAGAGAATATCATGTTAGGTGAAATAAATCAGACAGAGAAAAACAAATACCATATGATTTCACTTACATGTGGAATCTGAAAAACAAAACACAACAAACAAACAAAAAACAGAGACAAACTCATAAGTACCCAGAACTGGTAGTTGCCAGAAGCGAAGGAAGTAGGAGGTAGCAAAATAGATGAAAGGGATTAATAGGTACAAACTTCCAGTTATAAAATAAATAAGTCACAGGGATGAAATGCATAGCATAGGGAATATAGTTAATAATATTGTAATAACTGTGTGGTGACAGATGGTGACTACACTTGTGGTATTTTGTAATATATAGAATTGCTGAACCACTATGTTGTACACCTGAAACTAATATAATACTATATGTCAAAAAAACTGCCAAATGTAGAAGCAGCAGTAGCTGTTGTAATATTAATAAAACAGCAAATTTGGCTCCACCTTTTCTATAGACCCTGGTACATATTCCATTACAGCATTTACTATATTGTTTAGTAACTTAGTCTTTACTTTTTAAGTTTCCCTGAACTTTTTCTGTGGGACTGAAATATTTTTATTCCTTTTTTAACCCTATGGTCAACACTGTTGCTGGTTAAATAAATAAGGGTTAACCCAAGTTTCCAGTAGATCATACGGCAAAATAAAGATGTCAAAATTATAATTTAATCTTTAAATTTCTGGGAAAGAGTGGATTCTAGGGAAAGCATGTTTTGTGAGTAAATTATGTATATGCTCATGTATGTTAATTAACATTTGTCTTTCATAAACTAGGTATCCTGCCTCTATGGTTGTTCTAATAGTCCGTACAACTCCTTATCTGCCCTGTCCACATTTTATAGTGATTATTTATGTTTTTGTCTTCCAGTATTCTAAGAAAGAGCAAGCCCCATTGAGGTGGTAAATGTGGACTATTAACCTTTGTGTCCCCAAGGTTTATTACAGTCCTTGACACACAGACCATCCTCAGTAGATTTTTAAGGAATGAACGCAGATGTGGTGAATTTTCTCAATGTAGTTAGCATAGAAGGCAATATATTGAAAAGAATAACAAGTGAAATGATTCCATTTGTATGTCTCTACAAAATAGGGAAGATCATATTATGTAGTTTATGCTTGCATTTTAATACCAGATAATGGCCATCTAATGAAAGTTCATCATGCTATATTGGAGGAGACATTATTTCTTCTTTGGGGGAGCTGCTTTTAGCTAAAAGTGACCAACTACTCTTTAGAATGGTTTGATCCCATTTCTACTTTCAGGTGAAGTATTTTTTTAAAGCAAGGGACTTTCAGTCTTAAACTTTGGGTTTCCTTGCCCCAATTCAAATAAAAGAAAACAAAAACTTATTCAGCCATCAGTTTTTTTGGGGTTCAGTAAATGATATAAGTATTTGTTAAGACCAAAATCCAGGAGTCATCCTTGAATGTTTTCCTTTCTTCTCCTACCTGCTAAGCCCCTCCCCCAGCCATTAATCATGGCCAGTGTCCAATCAATTAGCAGACTCTATGACTCTGACTCCAAAATATATTCTCAATCTGTCAGTTTTTACCACTTCTTTTCCATTAAGGTCTTGCCTTAATCATTGTAGGATAAGATTGAAGGAAATATTTTTTCAATAGATTGTTAATGGTACAATAACTGGTCTCATTACTTCACAGGACAGCTGGAAAGAGTTTTGAAATCCACTGAAATCCATCAATGGCTTGCCCCTGAACCTAAAATAAAAGCCAACATCCATACCATGTCCTCAGTGCCCTACTTGATCTGGCCTCCACTGAAATCTTCACTTTAACCTACCATCTGCCATTCTCCATCCACCTCTAGGCCCTAGGCCTTCTTGTCATTGGAACATACTAGGCTTATTTCCATGTGCATGACTGTTATTTTTGCTGTTCTCTCTTCTTAGGATACTATTCTCATGGATTTCCACCAGGTGGATCATTAATTATACAGTGTCTCTCATCTCTTCCTAGAGGCCTTTTTTTTAAAAATAGCATCCCTGCTCCAGTCACCCTCTATCCCATTTCTTTGCTTCAGTTTCTTATTAATAAATTAAACTCCTTATTTCCTCATATTATTTCTTTGCATGCTAACTTGTTTAATGTGTGTCATCTCTCCTAGAAAGAGATTAGGGTTTGTGTCTGCCTTGTTTACGGTTATATCCTCAGAGCCTTGAATGGTAGTTGCTCACTAGGTATTTTTGGAATGATTCAAGGCTATTTCAGTGTAGGAAATGTGCTAGTTTTATGATACGTAGACCAGGGGTGGTGACTGCTATGGGCAATATACCAGATGTATTGAGACTGTGAATTCATGCCTCATTGTCCATTCAAGGTTTATAAGAAAATGAAAATATTATATTTCAGACAATTCAGCCTGGAACAGGATTAGTATCCCAGGGGAGAAGTCCACTAACAATTTGAGGAAACCTAATTTGTTCCATTAACAATCTATTGAAAAAATATTTCCTTCAATCTTATTAGATATATAAACATGTTTATGTCATCTGGGGGGGAGATGGGGAGCAAGTCATCTGCTGGGTTTCTATGCCATTACATGTTACATATTACTCTAGGACATTGCTTAATTACTGTAATAAACATTATGTGCACACTGACCTTTTTATCCCTCCAAATGTTTGTGCATGACCTAGGAATTTTCCAAAGTCAATATGAAACATGTGGCCTGACTTTGTCAGCATGATATTGTCGTTATGTCGGTCACAGACTCCCAGGATGAACGTTACCACACACCAGCCAGCACAGGAATAGAAAAAGTTCCTCAAGGCCTAATCAGTTGAAAAACAATAACACAAAGATAACACACACAAAAAATAAGCAAATGCATTAGCATCAGAGCTAATGGTAAAAACTATCATAAAAAGCAAAATTACATAATCGAGAACTATTTCTACATCTCAGTTAGAGAAGATTATGATTAAATGATTGGTTCTTGATAGGTTACAGAAGAACATGAAGCAACCTCTTCTTTGGCCTAATGGATGTTTTCATTGAAATTGTGCAAAATATCTCTTTTACTCAGTAGGATCTAATTTTCATAGTTTACTAAAGAGGATTCCTGGTGTGGTTTTTTTGATGTCTCAAATATACAATATTGAATGATTTTTTTTCAAGATAAAAGAAGGAACAAAATGTTTCAGTATTGCCTATCCCCAGAGAAATTTAAAATATCTATTTTGAATCTTTGAATTTTTAACACAGAAAAAGCCATATTGAGATATATGTAATATTTTATGTTTACCTTTATAAATAGGTAATCCAGTTGCTATCCCAAAATGGCTTGGTATAGTATATATCAATGAATGTCTGTGTGGGTGGAAGTAAATTACTACTGAATCAATTTTGCCTTCTGTTTCTTTAAGAAACAGAGGTTTCTTGCAAAAATTACTCTTTATTTTCAAAATGTTCTCCTGGGTACACATCATTTTCATTAATGATGCAACTTTGACTGTAACCATGGTGTAACCATGAGTGAGTGGTTGGGCCACAGTAATGGGTCTCCTAGAATGGTGTGGCTGACCTGCTGAAGTGGAAATCTGTGTCACTGAACTATACATCTTAGTTCTCGATATCCCAAGTACCTGAACAAGTCATTTAATTTGTCTCTCTAGATATTTTTCACTTATAAAGTGAAGATAATAAAAGATACCCTTACATGATAGTTGTGAAGAGCAAATGTATGTGAAAATACCTCAAATAATATAACACCAGAGATTTGTTAAAACTCAAGCTATAATTTTGGGAATGGCTAAAAAATAGATTTCAAGACAATATCATCTTATCTTTGTTATTTGACCTCCAAAGGCCTGTATTTTGTTCTACTCCAACCTCACAGAAGTCTGGAATAGATGAACTCTTGGGTCTCTCTATCATGGCCTGTTCTAACTCGGGTGACCAATCGTCCCAGTTTGCTCAGGACTGAGGCGTTTCCTAGGATGAAGAAATTTCAGTGCTCTGGACAGTTCCAAGCAAACTCAATGTCAGCCTATATTGTATCTTTGTGTGAATTAGCATAAAGGTACCTCTGCCTCCAGGTGGACCCTGTTGTACCAGTTCATGCCTTGGCAAGTAGAACAAAGCCTGGTTTTAACCAACTCATCCCCTTAGCTGGGAACCCTGGTATAGGGCAGAATCTGCACATCTGTACACCGCAGCCCAGATGCCAGCATGAAGTAAAGTGGGAAAAAATGTTTGCAGTCAAATAAAACACTACATTTTGTAAAGTTCTGAGATACTAAAAAAAAAAAAAAAAACAAAAACCAAAACTCTATTATGCTTTCTGCAAACACTGAAAGAGTAAGGCCTGGAAAAGTAGAGCTCAGCAGAAGAAATGCATTGCAAAGGAAGGAGGGGGATTTATAGAAATTGGAGATTGTGTACAGACATGCAGAGGTAACTTGAAAGAGATAGTTTCAAGGAGCATCATCTCAGAAGAGATAGCTATAGGAAGTAAAACTGAATACAGAAATTTTACCTAGTTAATATACCATTTTAACTGGATCATTATTACTAAGCTGATGACAGTGAATTAGAACTCAAGGTGTACTTAATTTACTTTTTCATAAACCACATTAGCTAATGATCCAGAGCATATTCTTATTTAGCACATTATTTAAAATTAGCTACACAGCAGGACAAACCTTTTCATAATCTGCCTTTAAATGGTTGTGCTGACTGAACCACTTTTTGATTGTGTTTTCTTTCAATGGTCCTATCAGTCCAGAATGGCGATGGATCTTTGCTAGGGTTATGGCATCAGGTACCATCTGCACCAACCCTGGTTGATAAAAAAGAGATTAAAGAAATAATTCTTTCTTCACAGGATGAGGAATACTTAGGAAACACATCTTGATCTACGTATCAACAATAGTTGCCAGCACTATGTAGCAACAATAGTTGTCAGCACTACTTTTCTTTGCAAACCTTCTTTTCTGAAGGAGACTTACCTAGATGGCCTTTCTAATTTTTCCAAAATCCTAGGGGGCAATGAGGCAATTTGTAGTGTTTGGGATCAGATCTACCAGAAGAAAGAGAAAGAAAAAGAAAGAACGAATGAACAAAAGAAGAAAGAAAGAAAGAGAAAGAAAGAAAGAAAGAAAGAAAGAAAGAAAGAAAGAAAGAAAGAAAGAAAGAAAGAAAGAAAGAGAAAGAAAGAAAGAAAGAAAAAGAAAGAAAGAAAGAAAGAAGGAAAGAAAGAAGGAAAGAAAGAAAGAAAGAAAGAAAGAAAGAAAGAAAGAAAGAAAGAAAGAAAGAAAGAAAGAAAGAAAGAAAGAAAGAAAGAAAGAAAGAAAGAAAGAAAGAAAGAAAGAAAGAAAAGAAAGAAAGAAAACACTTCAGATCTTGGGCATATCTTTAATATTACAGCTAACAGTACTTGGCTCTTGTGCGGATATTCTGATGGGTATTAACTGAGATAGCAAATGTAAAGCATTACATTTAGTAGTAATGTAATTACTTTAGAAAGAGGTGATTCCTCTTTCTAATCCTGAACATTTCCCTCCTCATATTTCCAGTTCCTCCACTAAATCCTTCTAAAGGGAAATCACCTCCTATCTGGCTCCTTAGTGCTTCACTGCCTCACATATGACCATGACCAAAATTAAGATTTAGATCATTAGCACCACTTAGATACTGTGCTGTAACAATATCAGTTATTTTTCAGATCACATTTGTCTTTAGGGAATTAATCTTTGCTAAATCCCAAGCCATTTATCAGAACACTTACATTGCTGACTACTCTGAAAACCTTGTATCTAATTTATAATAATCACGGTAGCTAAATTTTGTGTATCAATTAAAACCATAAATTATATCTTATACATTTTAAGCTAGTATGTATCATACAACTTTTAAATACTTATAACAATTTTGTGTGCATTGAGTTATACGTGTAGTTCTATTCTTATAGTCCTCTAATGCAGAGTTTCTCCAATTTTAGTGCATATTCGTATCATTTGGGAATCTTATTAAAATGTAGGTTCTGATTCTTTAGGGTGGGGGTGAGTCCTGAGATTCTGCATTTCTAACAAGCTCCCAGGTGATGTCAATGCTGCTGGGTTCTTAGGGACAAAGCTTTTTAAGGTGGTATCATATAAGGTAGTAGCTCTCAAAATGGAGTGCATAAGAAACACTGGAGCAGCTTTATACAGTTACAGAGAACTGGGAACCCCCTCCCCTCTTTAATGCCTAAATAGAAAACCTGATTTAGTACCTGGTTGGGGCCTGGTTATATCCATTCCCTCAATTTCCCTAAGTAATTTTTATGCCCATCAGATTTGGACAGCCAGCAAAAAAATAAATCTTAAATATTTTTATTTGACCTGATAATTTCCCCCAAAGCTCCTAGGACATCATATACAAAGTAGTCATGAGAATTTTTTTTATTTTATTATGTTATGTTAATCACCATACATTACATCATTATTTTTTGATGTAGTGTTCCATGATTCATTGTTTGCGTATAACACCCATTGCTCCATTCCGTACGTGCCCTCTTTAATACCCATCACCGGACTAACCCATCCCCCCACACCCTCCCCTCTAGAACCCTCAGTTTGTTTCTCAGAGTCCATAGTCTCTCATGGTTTGTCTCCCCCTCCGATTTCCCCCCTTCATTTTCCCTTCCTGATAACTTCTTCATTTTTTTTTTTTACATATAATGTATTATTTGTTTCAGAGGTACAGGTCTGTGATTCAACAGTCTTACACAATTCACAGTGCTCACCATAGCACATACCCTCCCCAATGTCTGTCACCCAGCCACCCCATCCCTCCCAGCCCCACCACTCCAGCAACCCTCAGTTTGTTTCCTGAGATTAAGAATTCCTCATATCAGTGAGATCATATGATACATGTCTTTCTCTGATTGACTTATTTCACTCAGCATAAGACCCTCCAGTTCTTCATTGCAAATGGCAAGATTTCATTCCTTTTGATGGCTGCATAATATTCTATTATATATATATATACCACTTCTTCAATATCCATTCATCTGTCGATGGACATCTTGGCTCTTTCCATAGTTTGGCTATTGTGGACATTGCTGCTATAAACATTGGGGTGCACGTATCCCTTCGGAACCCTACATTTGTGTCTTTGGGGTAAATACCCAGTAGTGCAGTTGCTGGATCATATGGTAGCTCTATTTTCAACTTTTTGAGGAACCTCCATACTGTTTTCCAGAGTGGTGGCACCAGCTTGCATTCCTACCAACAGTGTAGGAGGGTTCCTCTTTCTCCTCATTCCTGCCAACATTGTCGTTTCCTGACTTGTTAATTGTAGCCATTCTGACTGGTGTGAGGTGGTATCTCATTGAGGTTTTGATTTGGATTTCCCTGATGCGAGCACTTTTCATGTGTCTGTTGGCCATTTGGATGTCTTCTTTGGAAAAATGTCTGTTCATGTCTTCTGCCATTTCTTGACTAGATCATTTGTTATTTGGGTGTCGAGTTTGATAAGTTCTTTATAGATTTTGGATACTAGCCCTTTATCTGATATGTCATTTGCAAATATCTTCTCCCATTCTGCTGGTTATCTTTTGGTTTCATTGACTGTTTCTTTTGCTGTGCAAAAGCTTTTTATCTTGATGAAGTCCCAATAGTTCATTTTTGCCCTGGCTTCCCTTGCCTTTGGCGATGTTTCTAGGAAGAAGTTGCTGCAATTGAGGTCGAAGAGGTTGCTGCCTGTGTTCTCCCTTAGGATTTTGATGGACTCCTGTCTCACATTGAGGTCTTTCAACCATTTTGAGTCCATTTTTGTGTGTGGTGTAAGGAAATGGTCCAGTTTCATTCTTCTGCATGCGGCTGTCCAATTTTCCCAACACCATTGTTGAAGAGACTGTCTTTTTGCCATTGGACATTCTCTCCTGCTTTGTCAAAGATTAGTTGACCATAGAGTTGAGGGTCCATTTCTGGGCTCTCTATTCTGTTCTATTGATCTATGTGTCTGTTTTTGTGCCAGTACTATACTGTCTTGATGAATAGAGCTTTGTAATAGAGCTTGAAGTCCAGAATTGTGATGCCACTAGCTTTGCTTTTCTTTTTCAACATTCCTCTGGCTATTCGGGGTTTTTTCTGGTTCCATACAAATTTTAGGATTATTTGTTCCATTTCTTTGAAAAAAGTGGATGGTATTTTGATAGAGATTGCATTAAATGTGTAGATTGCTCTAGGTAGCATTGACATCTTGACAATATTTGTTCTTCCAATCCATGAGCATGGAACGTTTTTCCATTTTTTCCTGTCTTCCTCAATATCTTTCCTGAGTATTTTATAGTTTCCTGAGTACAGATTCTTTGCCTCTTTGGTTAGATTTATTCCTAGGTATCTTATATTTTTGGGTGCAATTGTAAATGGGATCGACTCTTTTATTTCTCTTTCTTCAGTCTTGTTGTTGGTGTATAGGAATGCCACTATTTCTGTGCATTGATTTATATCCTGCCATGTTACTGAATTGCTGTATGAGTCCTATCAGTTTTGGTGTGGAGTCTTTTGGGCTTTCCACATAAACTATCATATCATCTGCAAAGAGTGAGAGTTTGACTTCTTTGTTGATTTGGATGCCTTTTATTTCTTTTTGTTATCTCATTGCTGTGGCAATGAGAACTTCTAATACTGTGTTGAATAGCAGTGGTGATAGTGGACATTACTGCCATGTTCCTGACCTTAGGGATCTGATATAAGGATTGCCACCCCAGCTTTCTTTTGGTGTCCATTAGCGTGGTAAATGGTTTTCCAGCCCCCCACTTTCAATCTGGGGGTGTCTTTGGATCTAAAATGAGTCTCTTGCAGAGAGCATATCGATGGATCTTGTTTTTTTATCCAATCTGAGACCCTGTGTCTTCTGATTGGGGCATTTAGCCCATTTACATTCAGGGTAACTATTGAAAGATATGAATTTAGTGCCCTTGTGTTGCCTGTAAGGTGACTGTTACTGTATATTGTCTGTGTTCCTTTCTGGTCTATGTTACTTTTAGTCTCTCTCTTTGCTTAGAGGACCCCTTTCAATATTTTTTGTGGGGCTGGTTTCGTGTTTGCAAATTCCTTTAGTTTTTGTTTGTCCTGGAAGCTTTTAAATCTCTCCTTCAATTTTCAATGACAGCCTAGCTGGATATAGTATTCTTGGCTGCATATTTTTCTCATTTAGTGCTCTGAATATATCATGCCAGTCCTTTCTGGCCTGCCAGGTCTTTGTGGATAGGTCTGTTGCCAATCTAATGTTTCTACCATTATAGGTTACAGATCTCTTCTTCCGAGCTGCTTTCAGGATTTTCTCTTTGTCTCTGAGAGTCATAAGTTTTACTATTAGATGTTGGGGTGTTGACCTATTTAATTGATTTTGAGGGGGGTTCTCTGTGCCTCCTGCATTTTGATGCCTGTTTCCTTCCCCAATTTAGGGAAATTCTCTGCTATAATTTTCTCCAATATATCTTCTGCCGCTCTCTCTCTTCTTCTGGGCTCCCAATTATTCTAATCTTGTTTCGTCTTATGGTATCACTTATCTCTCGAATTCTGCCCTTGTGATCCAGTAGTTGTTTATCTCTCTTTTTCTCAGCTTCTTTATTTTCCATCATTTGGTCTTTTAGATCACTAATCCTCTCTTCTGCCTCATTTCTCCAGCAGTTAGATCCTCAATTTTTGATTGCACCTCATTAATAGCCTTTTTGATTTCGACTTGGTTAGATTTTAGTTCTTTTATTTCTCCAGAAAGGGTTTCTCTAATACCTTCCATGCTTTTCTCAAGCCCAGCTAGTATCTTTACAATCATGATTCTGAACTCTAGGTCCGACATCTTACTAATGTCCATATTGATTAGGTCTCTGGCAGTTGGTACTGCCTCTTGTTCTTTTTTTGGAGGTGATTTCTTTACATCTTGTCATTTTGTCCAGAGGACAACAGATGAATGAGAGAACAAAATGCTAACAGGGTAACAACAACCCCAGAAAAATATACAGTAAACAAATCAGAAGAGACCTGAAACCAGAGGAAAAGAAAGGGAAAGAAAGAAAAAAGAAAAATAAAAAAGATAAAAACAAACAAAAAAAGGAATATGATCAAATATGATCAGGCTGGTGCATAGATCAGTGCCACACACTAGATTTTGGGCATATTTTGGTCTGTTAGATGAAAGTGCCTCCCAGTATTTTAAAGAATGAAAAACTTATATATGTACAAAAATAAGGGTAAATACAATGAAGGAATGGAATATGACTGTAAAGATGAAAATTATAAAAGATTTTATAAAAGGAATTGATAAGATAAGAAGTGGTTGAAAAAAGAAAGAAGAGGATTTTAAAAAAAAAGGAGAGAATGTGATCAGGCAGGAGACTAGGACAAAGCCATACACTAGAGATTTAGGGTATATTTTGGTCGGTTAGAAGAAACTGTATCCCAAAATTTTAAAGCGAGAACAACTTATATATATATATATATATATATATATATATATATACCAAAAATAGGGTTAACTACTATCAAGGGATAGAATATGACTCTAAAAATGAAAAATAAAAAAGATTTAAAAAAAGGGATTGATAAAATATTGGTTGAAAAAGGGAAAAAGAAAAATTCAAAAAAAAAGAAAATTAAAAAAATTAACTTTGAAAGACTAAAGAATCATGGGAAAAAAGCCTTGTGTTCTATGTGCTTTATTCCCCTAGTGCTGGCGTTCTGCCATTCTCATTGATCGGTAAACTTGGTTTTGGCTGGCTGTTCTTGCCGATCTTCCGGGGGAGGGGCCTGTTGCCTTGGTTCTCAAATGTCTTTGTCAGAGGTGGAATTGCCCTGCCTTTGCCAGGTCCGGGATAAGTAATCTGCTCGGGTTTGCTCTCAGGAGCCTTTGTTCCCTGCAAGCTTTCTGCATAGCTTTGGAGGATGAGAGTGAAAATGGCAGCCTCCCAATCTCTGCCCTGAGGAGCCAAGAACTCGTGACCCCACTCCTCAGTGAGCCCCCAGAGAAAAGTAGTCAATCACTCCCGTCTCCCCAGACTCCAGCCATACTCCATGCTCACCCGGCCTGTAACCAAGCATTTCTATCTCTGGCACACAACTCTGTGTGGAGTCTCCAAACCCAGCAGATCCCTGCAGTGCGCTCCTGCGCTGCTCCTCTCAGGGGAGGAAGGGGAGTCTCCCCGGATCTGTCGCTTGTTGGGTCCCTGCTGGAGGAGCAGTGGCCCAACTGTGCCGTGGATTACAGCTTATGGCAACCCCTAGCTGAGAGCCCACTCCTTAGCTCCGTTTCTGCAACTGGCTTCCCTGTTCCAATACCTGGGAGCTCTGCCACACTTAGGCACCCCCAGTCTTTCTGTGACCCCAAGGGTCCTGAGACCACACTGTCCCTGCGAGGGTTCCACCTCCCGCATAGCCATGGGAGTGACGTCCCTCAGCGGAGCAGACTTCTAAAAGTTCTGATTTTGTGCTCTGCGGCTCTATTGCTTGCCGGTAGTGGCTGATGGAGGCTCCCTCACCCCACTGTCTATCCTCCCGAATATCGCCTCGGATTCACTTTTCTGCACGTCCTACCTTCCAGAAAGTGGTTCCTTTTTTGTTCTGAGAGTTGCTGCTATTCTTTTCTTCGATCTCCTGTTTGTAGGTGTTCAGAATGGTTTGATCCCTATCTAGCTGAATTCCTGGGACCAGACGAAATTTATGTCTCCTACTCCTCTGCCACCTTTCTCCTCCCCCCTAGTCATGAGAATTATAATCAACAATAATGTTGATAAAGTCATGCAAACTTCCGGCCTGGAATATACTCTCCTTTATGGGTAGCAACTCTGTTTAGCTCAATTTAGTATTCCTTAACTTACTTTGTGATATTTCTTGAAAACAATAGATATTCAATAAGCCTTGGAAGCGTATTAAAAATGGAACCTGATCTTCTAAACATGATGTTTGCTTTAATGATTTCTATTTTTCTTGAAGAAGTATTTTTCCAGTATAATGCCCTTTCAAATCTTAACAACTACAGAAGATTGTTGGTAGATAGGAGGGATTAATAGCTTGTTTATCTTATGACATCTGCAACTTTGGGTAAGCCTACATTCATTTTTGCTGAGTCGTTTTATTAACTTTAAAAGATTTAGCTTCTGTTACATTCTATAATTTGAAACTGAGAAATGAGTACATGCAATTGAAGAATTCCACTGAGGTCAGTGATGTATTCAATCTCTGAAGAAAAAGTAATCCATGTGACATCAAAAAGTTCATTTTGGCTCATCTAGTTTTATTCTTAGTCTTTCAATAATTAAGATTTGAAAGAAATAAGTTACTTTATGTAAGGAAAAGGAGAGTAAATGGAAGGAATAACAATCTGAGTAGAAATGATAAAGACTCTTTTAGGAAATAGAGCTTTAGAAAGGGTTTAGGGGTGGATACTTGTCATGGAAACAAAAGTTCTATTATCAGAATCAAAATAATTGGGTAGTATGACCTGTAATAGAGTCATCCTGAAGTATCAGGTTGCAAGTTAACCTAACGCGGAGGTACTTCCATACCTAGCTTCTAAAATTTCAAGTCACAGTTGGCTGGGATACTGAGGCTTGTGGTGGGACCTCAGGAACTGGGGGGCAGACAGTGATAGTTTTTCTGTTAGGTTTAAATTGTAGCACTACCTGAATAACAACAACTACATGGTTCTAGGTCCCTTTTCTAGTTCTATGATTTTTTTTATCCTTTTGTTTATGGAGATGTATTTGCTATCCTACCAATTAGTTGAGTGAAATTCTAAGTGGCAGTGACCACATTCAAAAAAGATTATAAAGTATTTTGGGAATTATTTCTTCAATATAGCATGATTGTAATTAAGTACAACTTTTACTTGTGATGGTAATAATTTGGGTGGACCACCAACATTACTTTCATTGAAAATGTGTATAAATGCAATTATATTTCCATATTAACATCTTGGCTTTTATAAAGAAAAAAAGTATGTTCAAAATTTGCATTTTGGACATCTTTGACTACTGATATTGTGATTTATTTAAAGGTCTTTTAGAAATTAAATGCAGATTTATAATATATTTAGAATGTTCAGAACTAATTTAAGCCTTTGCAACTTTGTGAATTTTGTGTTAATAGGCAACAATTGAATTTTTTTGAATGAATAAGCTTTTCTGTTATTATCTTTAAAAAAGAAAAAACATACAAAAGACACACAAAGAGATACCACAGTTAACATTTGGATTGTCAAAATCCTAATTAATATCAAAAAAGACATTACATTCTTTGACATTCTAAATTACTTTGACTTACCACTTTTGAAAATAATTCTTTTTAGGAAAGAAGAATGACTTTGTATAGTTGTTTTGACTTTAAAATTTATAGTCTAAAATGAAGGCTGTGGAAAGTTTGGTGTCATGTTACCAGTGAATGTTTGAGATAAATAATGTAAGTCAAATCACTTTCTAATCTATACTGACCTTGACCTTTTCCTGTGGATAAACATCTATAAATGATCATTTGCATATCCAAGCCTTCCTGCAGCCAAATATTGTCTATCACTTGAATAATCTGCAGAACAAGCATATCCTGACGAAGATCATCTCCGGCCTGTTAAAAACAAAATTATAGACTCTAGGTTTCTCTTTGAATTCCATTAAAGGCCTTCAAATATGGTATATGTCATTTCTTTCCTCCAATACATTTCCAGCCCAACTTAAGATGGTTTCAATTGTTTTGTTAGTATTAGGAACACCTTGTGTTTTTGAGAGAAGATTAAAGAAAATAAGGACTTTCTTTTAAATGATTACAGAAGCTTCAGCCATCAAATTAGAAGTTGCTTGGAATGTTGTTCGCTGATAATAATCTTTTAATTTATCATCCATGTACAATATCTTAGATTCAAAATCTAGTGAAGAGAGGCTTGATGAATGTTTATTCAAATTTTAAACTCAACCAAGAGAGATTTCTTTCTAACTAAGACATTATTTGGTATGCCATAAATGTATATGCTGATATACAGTTAGAATACCAAGAGCTTCTTGACTAAGAGTATAAATAGCACACATAGAATTCATCTGACTTTAAATCATTGACTTCTTATATTATGAAGGTGGTTAAAAAGTTTTCAGAGTAAACAGCCTTTGATAATAAGAAATGATTAAGGGGTGATTTTCTAGCATAGGTGAGGGAAATGGAATATATCCAAAGGGGAAGGTTAGTTTTCTGCTTTTAAACTAACAGGTTTGGTTTTGAAAATGTTTTCTAAATTATATGCAAAAAAATATTCCAAGATGAAATTTGTGGTATTTTTTTCTTCACCCAAAATGCACTGTTTTGTGGCCATTAATGCTTGAAGTTACACAGGTCAAAGCCAAAGTATGGGTGTGCTAAAAATTATCCTCAAAAATAGTCAAAATCCACCAAATAAATCACTCTGAGACCTGATTATCTGGTTTGGCTGAATACTTGATTAAATTAACTGAATGGCTCTAAAGTCTTCCTTTTCACTCACAGCTTCTTCTTTGGTCCCTCTTTCCTGCTTGTCTATACCCCTGTTACTACATTTTACTCTACTTTCCTATGGGATTCATGATAAAGACTGACTTGGCCTCTATTTATTTGAAAAGAAGAAAATAATCCAAATTACTAAAATAAGCAAGTGACTGCAGATAAGAATTTTATGTTAAATTAACATATAATTTGAATTTTAGTTAATATTGATTTTAATTTAGTATCTAAATCAAAGGAAAACTCACTAGGGGTTCACCACACATTCCACTTTCTGTGCTACTCAAAAGTGTATAATTTCATTTATTGAAACATATCTCCCTAAGTTTTTCACTGAAGGCTCACTAGCTTGAGCCAGTAATGATTGATTTATCATCAATCATTGTTTGACATGTACTATAATTCCGTGAAAATGCAGAATCAAAAATAACTGGAATCCTCTGTTTTGTTGTCAGAGGAAAATACCTATAATAATTTCTTTTTGCAAGAAATAAATCAATAATTCTACCTGTGAAATCAATTTGATGTTTTTGTACCTTAAAAATGACGCCAATGTTTTTGCCCATTGGGTTAGCATTGATGAAAGTAATCTTCAATGGCAAAGCGTGAGATGTGAAATATGAACATGCCTATAGAAAAGGAAGAGAAAAATGGTGAGCAAAATAGAGCAAAAAGAACACTTTCCTTGAAATCATGGGCCTCTCGCATAATTTGTTATATAAGCAAATGTAACACATATGAATAATTTTTACACTTTGGAACAAAGAAGCACATTTATTAAAAACAACAACAAAACAACTTCAGTCTACTAACCAAAGCCTTTACTTAGAAACTGAAAATCCAGCTTCTCGGCAGCTTCTACCCTTTTTCTCACTGAACAGTGA
Organism: Eumetopias jubatus; assembly: GCF_037043125.1. Lineage (NCBI taxonomy): Eukaryota > Metazoa > Chordata > Mammalia > Carnivora > Otariidae > Eumetopias > Eumetopias jubatus. The sequence continues at coordinate 54,740,931 of NW_028274814.1, read as the reverse complement.
TGAAATGTTGGGGATTTAAATAAACTAAGTAGTATGTAGGCATTGTGTTTATGATAGTTAATATCTAAAAGATAAAATTGCTATTCAAAAATTGATTTGCTTTTAATTATTTCTTCCCTGCAGAATACATTAAGGAAATATGGATATATGGTTAAGAAAGACTGAGTTCAAATTTGAACTTTGTAACTTACTAGCTGCAAGACCTTGGGCAAGCTGCTTAAATATTTGTATCCCACTATAAAATGGGGATAATAACACCTGTCTCAAGCATATTTGTAATAGATATATGGACTAATAGATATAAAAGACCTTCCACAGTACAGTGCCTGACACTAATTAGATACTCCAAAAAAATAATAATGCATTCTTTTTCTCTTTTTGTTAATGAACATTTTCTTACCTTTACAAATAGTACAACATATGTTTACTCCTTTCTTTTCTTTCAGTTATACTTTGCATTTCCATTTTCAGCTTTATGATATTGACTACTTTCCATTATACTTTCCTTGTTGCTTATTTTCCTTTTATGTTCTTACAGCTGTTTGAGTGCTAAAAGGTTGTATGTCTTTAGGCTATTAGAGACTTTATGTTGACAGTGAAGAGTTAATACTAAATAAAGGAAAAGAACTTGATGGTTTCAATTTATCAACTTAGTAAAATATGACATCAATACATGTTGAAGGATCAGTTTGAAAATCATTATTTTTTGAGAAGTCTGAAATTGGTAGAAGTAGAGAGGAAAGGATATGTATTTTTTTAACTTAACCTATCAACAGAAATCTAACCTAATCCCTAAGCAAAGAGAAATCATTGATTACTGAATCAGTTTGAGATTTTTTTAAATTATTATGTTATGTTAATCACCATACATTACATCATTAGTTTTTGATGTAGTGTTCCATGATTCATTGTTTGCGTATAACACCCAGTACTCCATGCAGTACGTGCCCTCCTTAATACCCATGACCAGGCTAACCCATCTCCCCACTCCCTTCCCCTCTGGAACCCTCAGTTTGTTTCTCAGAGTCCATAGTCTATCATGGTTCATTTACCCCTCTGATTTCCCCCTCTTCATTTTTCCCTTCTTGCTATCTTCTCCTTCTTCTTCTTCTTCTTCTTCTTTTTTTTTAACATATAATGTATTATTTGTTTCAGAGGTACAAGTCTGTGATTCAACAGTCTCACACAATTCACAGTGCTCACCATAGCACATACCCTCCCCAATGTCTATCACCCAGCCACCCCATCCCTCCCACCCCCCACAACTCCAGCAACCCTCAGTTTGTTTCCTGAGATTAAGAATTCCTTATATCAGTGAGATCATATGATACATGTCTTTCTCTGATTGACTTATTTCACTCAGCATAATACCCTCAAGTTCCATCCACATCGTTGCAAATGGCAAGATTTCATTCCTTTTGATGGCTGCATAATATTCCATTGTATATATATACCACTTCTTCTTTATCCATTCATCTGTCGATGGACATCTTGGCTCTTTCCACAGTTTGGCTATTGTGGACATTGCTGCGATAAACATTGGGGTGCACGTACCCCTTCGGATCCCTACATTTGTATCTTTGGGGTAAATACCCAGTAGTGCAATTGCTGGGTCGTATGGTAGCTCTATTTTCAACTTTTTGAGGAACATCCATACTGTTTTCCAGAGTGGCTGCACCAGCTTGCATTCCCACCAACAGTGTAGGAGGGTTCCCCTTTCTCTGCATCCCTGCCAACAGGGAAATCCAAATCAAGACCTCAAGCAATTTGAGATTTATAATAAATGGGTGAGGCTGCTTGTTAAGTAATGAATTCCTGGCTTCAAGAATCAGTCAATCAGGGAACATAAGACCTCTGTCATGGTACTGAATTAGGAAATCCTGTATTAGGCCAGAAATGAGTCTAGATCAGTGGTTTTCAAACTGTGCTCATCCAATTCTTGGGGGTCTCTTTGAGGCATCCCAAGTCCAGGGAAGAGAAAAAGGGCAAAGGGAGGATGAAGACAAGGCTTAGCCCTTCTTAATTACCTCACTCGGATCTATTTTGCTTTCATTGTTTTATATTTTGGTTTCCACATGCAGTATACTTTTTGAGATCATGTCAAAAATATTTTATATTTGACAACTAATGTGCACAAACCATTATCTATGTGATATCAGATACCATATCTACTCTCCAAGAACCTACAGAAAGTTGGTATGAACACAAACACATATGCATTAAGTTGAAAATAATTTACAAGTAGAGATACCATATCTACTCTCCAAGAACCTACAGAAAGTTGGTATGAACACAAACACATATGCATTAAGTTGAAAATAATTTACAACCATTAATCACAGTTGAATGAAGAAGCACTTAAAGAAGAGAAGTCTTCCAGAGATGAGCTGGATTTGAAGATTGGGAAAGACAGAGATTAGCAAAAATGTTTAAAAAAATGCTTTCTAAGTAGGGAAAGGCAAACAATGAGAATTTAGATTAGATGTTAAAAATGGATTGCAAGGACCACAACCAGGAGACAGGAAAGAATGAGTTGGAGTCTTGGAAGATAATTTTATGTAAATGGTGAGATAAAAGAGTTGGAATAGAGAAAAAAATATAAGAAGAGCTGGAATAGAAAAAGAAAGATATGACCCCTGTTCTTGAGACGTATACACTAATGACATAGATTTAAAATAGTTTTAAAAAAGGAAAGAAACCTATTTGTAAATGAAGTGTGTGGTTCTTACTTTCCCAGGAGTGGAGGAAGATTGCATTAAGTTACAACCACTTTCCCAAATGGTCCATTCCCTAGTGATCCAAAGGAAAATAGGAAATGGTCCATTGTAATTAGTGGTTCCAAGGAGAGACAAGGGTGAAAATTCTTTGAAAGAAGGCTTAACTCAAAGTTAAGACCTTTGTCCTTTATCTTGGAGAGCCACACTTTAAGAAGGGGATTGGCCTGAGTGCTTCTCCCCAGTGTAGTTTACTGATGATGATTAAAACAAAATGTTGACTGTAGGCTTTCCCATACTCACTATCTTCATAGGGCTTCTCTCCAGTGTGAACTCTCTGATGCATGATAAACTGTGAACTCTCTCTAATGGCTTTCCCACAATCATTGTATTTATAAAGTTTCTCCCCAGATGGGTTCTCTGACATCGTAAACTTGGTGCTATCACCAAAGACCTTCCCACACCTATCACATTCATAGGATTTTTCACCAGTGTGAATTCTCTGTTATATAACGAAGTGTGTGTCTTGACTGCATATTTTCCATACTTACGGGGTTTTTTGCTTGTGTGAAGTCAGGTGACATAAAATAAGACATTTACTCTGACTGATTATCTTGCCACACTGTGTTCCAAATGTTTTTCTCTGGTATAAATTTGCTCATAGCCAACAGGCTGAGTTCTGACTGAAGCCTTTTCCATACTGCCTGCATTTATTATGCTTGTTCCCTAGTGTGGAGGCTCTGATGTCAAATAAGACATTTATCCTGACTGAAGGCCTTACTATATTCATTATACTTAAGGCTTCTTCCCAGTATGGATTCTCCGGGGGTCAAAATGGTTTCTGTTGGAACAGAGAGCTTGCCCACACTCATTTCAACTGTAATGTTTTTCACTAATGTGAAGTACTTGATATTAGAAAAGGATTTTACTCTGAATGAAAGCCTCCTACACATGAAATTTATGTCTTCTCCCGAGGATGAGTTATTTGAGAGTCAATGAGTAGGGAACTCTGCGTGAAGGTTTTTATGCATAAAGCACATTTATAAGTTTTTTTTCCAATTATGGAATCTCTGATATTGAATAAGATGGGAGTAGTGATGACAGATCTTCCCATGTTTGCTGCATTCATGGGGCTTCCCCGCTTAGTAGATTCTCAAAAGAACCATTGACTGAGAGGTCTCTCTAAATGTCTTATCATACTCATTACACTCTTAGAGGTTCTTTTCTTTTGGATCCTCTGATGCAGGCTCTGATTGAAACCTTGCCACATTCACCACATCTTCAGATGTGATGTATGTTCCTTCAGACTTCCTTGTTCGGCAGGACTGTAGGATGGACTAAAATGTTGCCCAGGATAGAGTGTCACCTGGCCACATCTGCCCTGTTTATTGCTCTACACACAGGTACCCAGCATTGTGCCAAGCACAACTGGCCAGAGCAAATGGAGCAAAGAGGGAGCTTTACTTGGCATACTTTCCAGACTCAAAGAAAGTACCACTGTCTGCAGGTAGGTATAGAAAAGGAGTGTGGTCCCAGCTACAGTGCTAGGGGTGGTGACTCCTGAGCTGGTGACCCTCAGCCTGAGGCAGCAAAGTTGTAAACATAATAGTACCAACATTTTAGCAAAACTTTTTATATTCACACTAATAAAGGTCTAGTTTTTCTCCTAATTATTAGGTTTTCTTGATTATATTATAATGTCAGTCAAGTAACATTTATTGTGCATGCATGATAGTTTAACCTCTTCACTTCTGAGTCTCACTTACCAATCTTTCTTCTATTAGTGCTTTCTACTCTTGGGCTTTTGAGAAGGAGGCTAATAAAGTTAATGGAGATAAAAGGAGAAAGAATGATTCTAAGTTAGAGAAGTGTGACTGACAGAGGCTTAAGAAGAGAAAGAAATTGTTTCTGATGCCAGGAAGGTCACTCCAGGCATAGTAAAATCACAAAATATATTATATGGTACACTGACACATGAGTTTCAGTGAATTTTAAATTAAATAAAAACTGAGGTGTTGCAGCTCATAATATCCTAGTGTACTAAGCATGGGTATGCACATAATCTAAATAAGCATGAAACTAAAACCAGCCTGCTTAAGGTCACCAAATCAACCATTTTGAATAAATTGAGAAATTAATTTAGTGAGAAGTATATTTATTTATTTATTTATTTATTTATTTATTTATATTTTTACTGAACTGATAGTTTATTTCTAAATCAACAAATCAAGTGATGAGGCCAGTGCAATCTCAACCTTACACAGTGCATCAAATGCAGCATTTAGTTTGGATAGGATTCAATTACTTTTTTCTTCAAATACTTGCAATGACAATTTACAAATTGTTTTTGCCATTTCAAAAACATACAGTGAATTAAAGAATACAAAACAAAAATACTCAACTTACATACTAAATAAACTGACTTACATCACGATCAATACCCTTTATACACAGGGCAGGGTTCAGAGGAAGGTGGCAGGTTTTTATACACTGAAAGAATTCTTCTAGTCTGCCAATCTCTTTCTTTAGTACGTCCTGTGAAAAAATCATTTGAAAAAGCATTTTAGAAACTGTAAAGAACTTGACTTTCTTTCAAGTTATAATTTTCTTCTATTGATTAAATAAACTCTTTAATTCAGGGGTTGCACACTTGGATGCTTTGGGGTCAAGTAGGTGAAGTAGCCACATATAAGGAAGCAGAGTGTTAAAAATAATAGGGAGTGTTGGGGAAAATGGGGAACTAAAGAGTTCATGCCTTTTCTACAGGATCTTAAATTCAATTAAAACCAAAACCAAAACCAACTATTCTGTTCAAACAAAACATGATGTGTTGGCTATGATTTGAGGCCCACCATCTTACAATACCTGCTTTAAGTAATTGTTGACACGATCCAATTCTGATAATTTCCTGGAATCTTAGTTTGTAACCCTCAAGATTTATACTTAATAGTGGTAGTACATTTCAGAAAAAAAATCACACATACTAAGAGCAATAATGGCAAAAATGACAATTGTCAGAAATAGCAATATATTTGAACAAATGGTTTACTAAATGCCAATGAGTATATTCCTGATACTTGCCTCACTCCCTTCCATAGTTCTCTGTACCTGTGGAAGGTCTGAAACCACAAACAACACCTTTAAAATTGTGTATCCCCTAACAAAAAGAGCAGAAAAACAATTAAAAATATAAGAGCTCCTTTTAACCCACTTTCAGAAACTCTTTAAGTCCAATTCTAAAAATGAAGGTATCAGATTAATAATGTTTAATTAACTCCCAAGAGTTTCTTAGCTCTTACTCCTGGGTCATTGGCAAATAATAGAAACTACTGCTCCCAGAATCCAGAAGAGCAAGGTGGAAAAATATCTTCTTTCACACAGTTTCATTAGTACTTTTTATTTATTTTATTTTATTTTTGATGAGATGACATGGTTTAATAGTAAACAGCAGAGAAAAACAATGCATAAAGAAATAACTTATAGGAATCTGAAGAAAAATAATCAAGGAGGCAATTTTAATATATTAAACATTCTAGCCTTTATCAGAATAAGCAGACATAAATGTATAAGTAGGTTTGCAGAATTATGAATTATCTATTAAAAAGGTTTTTTTTAAGTTTTTATTTAAATCCCTGTGAGTTAACATACAGTGTAATATTAGTTTCAGGTGTACAATATAGTGATTCAACACTTCTGTACAACACTAAATAGTACTTTTTCAAATGAAATAGAAAAAACAGCTAACAGTAACTTGAATTGTGCGAAATTGTAAATGCTTCTTTCATCTCTTTATTTTTATTTTCTTATTTTTATGTGAAGAAGTGTTATCACAAAAACAGTCTAGGTGAGAGAAATATATTTATTTGAAAGAATAATGTCAATAGCTCTTTGGAACTTAATGTAAATGGTCAAAAAGGCATCAGACTTATTTAACTGTAGTATGCATCTCAAATATGTGAGGAATTTTAAAATCTAAGAAATAAAGTGTAAACTCATACATAAATTTTATAAATTTTAAACCAGTTTATTTACTTGCTTTCATTTTTTCCATCACTAGAAAAATTAATCTGCAGTAATATGAAGAAATTATAGAAGCTTGTTTTTTTATTGCTCATCATATTATTTATCTTATGGTTTTTATGTCAATCTAGAGTTTATATGTTTCCCACTTAAGAATAAATTCCATGCTTATGCTTTTTATTTCCTATTTATTCCTATATAGGTGAAGGGCCATAGCTTCTGGCATTTCTATCTAATGAATGACTTCCAGCAAGAAAAATACTGGGCTGGGAAAGAATTCTGGGACAATTTGCCTGTCAATGTTTCTATATTATTATGTTGAAAACTCTTTTTGATTTTAGACAGTGGGTGGAGAGAAACTATGTGCTCCCTTTGAGGACAGAATTCATGTTTTAGTCATCTTTCCATCCTTAACTCCCAGTCTGTAAGTACTTAATTGTTCCTGAATGATGTTATTAATACAATGGATAGATGCTCACTACCTCCCTGCATCTAGAATGTTGAACGTAAGAGAACCTGCTTAGTGGTCTATATCAGTGAGGGAAACTAGTGATGCAGATAATTAAAAAGAACAAATATTCTTCAATCATATCAAGAAAAAGCCAGGTCCATTATTATAATCAGTGATGAAAAACGCACAATATTTTGACTATCATTCATGGATCTTAGTATAAAAGTTTTACTATCCACACTGCTATTGATTTGCTTACTTTAATTAATTGTTTTGCTAAAAACGTCTTTATTTTGATTAGTGTAGTGTTAAAAAAAATCTAGACCTCGATTTTGTACCTTGGACAAGAGTACCCTAAAAAGTCCCCTCTGGACTTCTACTAATGTGAGTTGTGCTGCCATTTTGAGGAAATTACTTCATCTGGTCTTTTTAACCAAACTGCCTTTAAGTTTATTTCTTCTTGTCAGGTACTCTCCATATGCTGCATGGCTACTTAGATCAAAAAACTATATTGGGGTACCTGGGTGGCTCAGTCAGTTAGGCATTCAAGTCTTGGTTTTGGCTGAGGTTATGATTTCAGGGTCGTGAGACTGAGCCACATACTGGGCTCCACACTCAGTGGAGAGTCCACTGGAGATTCTCTTCCTCTCCGTCTCCCCCTGTGCTCCTCCCACCATTTGCTTGTGCTCTCTCTCTCGTTCTCTCACAAATCTTAAAAAAACATGTCCTTGTGGTAGACATTATCATAAGATTGTAAATTGAAAAAAAATCTTGATTAAACTATTTGAGTTGGATGTCTTATAACTAAGTATAGACAATGAATCTGCTTTCTAAGCTATGAAATTAAAATTTAATTGAACAAGAGATTAAAGAAAACACTACATGAAGATTAATTTCTCAACAAACCTGTCTCTGAGGGTCACTGGCAGACTTGACTTTTTCCCCGATGTCTCCCAGAATTTTAATAAGTTTCTTCTCCTTGGAAAACTCATCACTCAAGGCTTTTCCTGAACAGAATTGGAGAGCAGCCAACAGCTTCTGATACCAGCTTTTAAAATAAGTTTCATTCTGTGCATCCATTAGCAGCCTGAAGGAAAGAGAGAAAAAGAATTCTTGTATCCACAGCTGATATTTTAATCACCTCCAGCAAGAACAATCAGTGCATTTCAGACTAATCTGTATTTGGTGGCTATGGGCAGTTTAACAGCCTGGAATCGGGGAAAATGTTGTTTATTTGTTGGCAGTCATCAAATTCCATCTGATAGCTAATGAGATTCCTAGAGTGAAGAATCAATAAGAGACCTGCCTTTTCTCATTTCAATTCACAGTGCACTTTTTCTTCTTTCAGGCTTCTTAATTCTATAACAAATACTTAAGAATATATTTTGACTTCTTATTCAAATAAGGACAATGTTTTAGAAATAGTACTTATAAGTGACCACACTATATTGGAACTCAACCATCAACCTTCCTTTTCCTACTTTTCTTCAAAAGGCAATGTCCCCCCCCCCCCGTCACATACCTACATACTTCTCTTTCTTCCAGTATCTCCCCTTGATTACTTGGAGGAAGACATGGTTTTTGTTTTCAGGCATTTCTGGATTCAAATCTCAGCCCTCTGACTTATAAGTAATTTATAAGTAATTTAGGTTAGTTACTTAACTAGGCTGAGATTGTATTTTTCTATCTATAAAACAAAGTAATAACGCTGACTTTGTGGAGCTGTATAGAACACAGAATGAGCTAATGCATTCAAAAGGGCTTAGCACAATGTACCTATCAGTCAGCCAACATTGTTCATATTTTGTGGCCTCCCCCAGCCAACTTCTGTTCCTGCCTGGCTGTCTGCTCATGTCATGAACATGGGAAGCATAGCACTAAAAAAGTGAGAATACTATGCTAGATAATGGAGAAGTAACAAATATTTTATTACTCTGTCTGCCATGTGACAATTTCTATTGCCTTGAAACTAATTCTAATATGCTCAAACTTTACTTTCTATCATGCCCTAAACCACCGAAATAGGAAAAAAAAAAAAAAAACAAACAAAAAACAAAACCCTTATTCCTTTGAATGTTAACCTCTCTTTGATTGAGTCTTTTCATCTTAACTGGTCTCTAGTCTTGTCCTCTGAAAATTTAACATTCAAGAAAATAGAAGAAAGTTATTGTGAGAATGGAATACTAAAAAAAAGATTAAATGCAGAGCAGTTGAAAAGTATACAGATGAATTTCATTCTGCATTCTTAATTTTGCATCTCTACTTCTGTATTATGTTACAGAGACTATAACACATTATTTTCATTCGTTCTATGTTCTCTGTTTCCATGTATTTAGAAAAATTAAGTTAAAAAGTTAAAAAAATTGAGTCTACCTTTTTTTTCCTTTTTTTAGGTGAGGGCTTGGTCTCTTGTCATTGTTATGAAGCCAACTTATCTTCTAGCACCTCTTTTGCTTTTAAGTAGAATAACAGTTCTTTTTTTAAAAAAAGATTTTATTTATTTTTTGACAGAGAGAGAGACAGCGAGAGAGGGAACACAAGCAGGGAGAGTGGGAGAGGGAGAAGCAGGCTCCCCGCTGAGCAAGGAGCCCGATGCGGGGCTCGATCCCAGGACCCTGGGATCATGACCTAAGCTAAGGCAGATGCTTAACAACTGAGACACCCAGGCACCCCTGGAATAACAGTTCTTATTTACCTCTGGAAAGCATTAAAAAAAAAAAAACCTCAAAGTTTTAAAGATGTATTGATGAAAAAATGTAATCCATTGATACCTGCTTATTTTCAATGTAAGAATAATAGCAATGAACTTTTCCTATGCTTACCCCTATAGTGAGCATTTGGATTGTCAGATGTAACAATGAAACCTGTCATTATTTGGAAGCTCTAAGAAAATGAGTGTTGTGTGAGTGTGAATTGGAAAGCTGCAAATGCAAACATCCACATGTAAAACTTTAAGACATTTTATGTAAAATTGTATATATCTCAGATTTTCTCCATATTTTGAGGATTTTGGTAATATACCATTTTATAGTGTACTTGGGTTTCAGTGAGCTAGGCACTTGACAGGTAGAATATTTCTTTAAGCTTTCTTTTTTCTTTTTTCTTTTATTATGTTATGTTAATCACTATACATTACATCATTAGTTTTTGATGTAGTGTTCCATGATTCATTGTTTGCGTATAACAATCAGTGCTCCATTCAATACATGCCCTCTTTAATACCCATCACCAGGCTAACCCATCCCCCCACCCCCTCCCCTCTAGAACCCTCAGTTTGTTTCTCAGAGTCCATAGTCTCTCATGGTTCATCTCCCCCTCTGATTTCCCCCCCTTCATTTTTCCCTTCCTAATATATTCTTTCTTTTTTTTTTAACATATAATGTATTATTTGTTTCAGAGGTACAGGTCTGTGATTCATCAGTCTCACACAATTCACAGCGCTCACCATAGCACATACCCTTCCCAATGTCTATCACCCAGCCACCCCATCCCTCCCACCCCCACCACTCTAGCATCCCTCAGTTTGTTTCCTGAGATTAAGAATTTTTCATATCAATGAGATCATATGATACATGTCTTTCTCTGATTGACTTATTTTGCTCAGCATAATACCCTCCAGTTCCATCCACATCGTTGCAAATGGCAAGATTTCATTCCTTTTCATGGCTGCATAATATTCCATTGTGTGTGTGTGTGTGTGTGTGTGTGTGTGTGTGTGTGTGTGTGTGTGTATATATATATATATATATATATATATATATATATATATATACCACATCTTCTTTATCCATTCATCTGTCAATGGACATCTTGGCTTTTTCCATAGTTTGGCTATTGTGGACATTGCTGCTATAAACATCAAGGTGGATGTACCCCTTTGGATCACTACATTTGTATCTTTGGGGTAAATATGACAGGTAGAATATTTCTATATCTCTATCAATGCCTGCCAGCATTTTCATACAATTTGAATATTGAGTCGCTTGTTTTAAAACTATTTTTAACCAGTTCTTGTACATAAGTATAACTCTATAACCTCTTGACTGCTATATACATGCTAAAAGGAAAAGTTCTTTTGTACAGATGAAGTAAACTTTTTACTAAAATAATTTTTTAAAAAGATACCTTTAGAGGTTATTGGGGTCATGGGAACCATCAGAATTATATAATTTTGTGTTCATAATACTCTTAATTTTTTTTGTTAGAAATGTATTTGATTTTTTTCAAGGAGAAAAACACAATTTTATTCTTTGCTCAAAATAAAACAGCAGGGAAGATTTGCAGAAAGAATATGACTGTGTTCTAAAAATATATATATAAAAAGCAAAGAAAATTCAGGGTATTCCACTGTGATTATTTTCCTTGTAGAATATGCCTCATTCCAACCCCGCATCCCCACTAAGATCAGATGTTCTCCCGGTGAGATCTGGCTCAAGCTCTATGGCTTTTCACCCGACTAATGAAGAGTTTGTCTTTACACATTGTGGAATTGAAATCGTGGAGTGGTAGAGGTAGGAGATGACCACGAGAGGTCAAATAGTCCATCCCTGTGTCCTTACACACAGTCAAGAAAAATTAATGTGTCCTTTCATTTTAAACAACTGCAAAGAAAGTTTAACTATATAGTTTGAGGTAGAGGGATACTCAGTTCTTTATTGATGACTTTTACATAAGGAAGCGCTAAACCACTCATGCCATAGTTTGTATCTATTGCCTGTGTGTATAAGATTAGCTAACAGCCGGCCATTCTCTCTTGAACACCACAGAAACCTTTTTCAAAAGATATTGTCACCTAAGAGAAGCAGCATTGCCTATGTCAAATAATTTTTTTGTTTAATTTTCAAAGTTAACACAAAGGGACTGAGAAGTATCAAGATTTGGTGGTGAAAGATCAGACTTTTAAGGTGCATGCAATGTGACTGTGTATACACTGTGAAGTAAATCTTAAAATGCCAGAGACCTGTTTATCCTAATATCTGTGAGATCCAAGGATATAATTCAATTTGATATGATTTTGTACACCTCTTCTAGACTGTAAGTTATGACAACATTAAAATGAGGATAAATGCATAAAATCTAGCTGCTTAAAGGTTTGGAGAGTATTAAGGATGAGAAGCAGAAGCAAGAATGAGGAGGAAACTCAGGTAACAACCGTGTAGAGGATGTTATGAAGGTATTTGACTGAATTAAGGGGGTCATGGTGGACTCAGAGAGACCTAAGATATAGAAACCCCAGACTGCATGATAGGGAGATTTTCCTTGGATATTGAGATTGTCTCTGTTTCTTCATGCACATGGCTGTTAATGATCCCATAGCGAGTAACTTGCTAGAGCCACAGAAGTACATAGTTCTCACTTCTCAGACTACCAGCAGGACAGAATAGAGTCACCACACCATCCCGGCCCTCCTTGCCTCCTGACTCTCTTCAGTGAAGGTCTAATTGTAGTTTTCAATAGCACAGTATCCCACATCTTACAAGCTGCCTTAAATTTTGACCCTGTGAGTGAAAAGGGGAAACAACATCCTAGAGCAGAAAAGAACTGAGCTACACAATGAAGATGAGTGATTTCAGGTCATTCCAGGACCTCCCCTTCCCATTTTCTCTCATGTTTGTTGATACAAGGCAAGGTGTGAGGCTCAGTAGACCAGTTTTTAGTGAGCTCAGGAGGATTTTAGAAGGTCACTTCTTCAAGTGTATTTAAAACCCTGGGACATATAAAGATTGATATTAATACTTGATATGGAATTACTAATTTTAAGATTTTAATAGAGTGATTAAGAAGTAAAAAAGCATGTGGGGTGCCTGGGTGGCTCAGTCGGTTAAGGATTTGACTCTTGATCTTAGCCCAGGTCTCAATGTCATGGTTGTGAGCTCCATACTGGGCATGGAGTCTACTTTAAAAAAAAAAAGAAGAAGAAGTAAAAAGTATGTCCTTTGTAAAGGACAACTTTATTTTACTTCTTAGTGTTTAAGACATTTATTTAATATTTTCCAAACTGAGGACCTTGATACTTTTTTTTTTTAGAGAGAGACAGAAAGAGAGCATGGACACGAGTGGGGGTAGGAGAGGGGCAGAGAGGGAGAGGGAGACAGAGAATCTTAAGCAGGCTTCATGTTCTGCACAGAGCCTTCGTGGGGTTCGATCTCATGACCTTGAGATCATGACCTGAGCCGAAATCAAGAGTTAAATGTTTAGCCAACTGAGACACCCAGATGCCCCAGGAACTTGATACATTTTATAGTTCTTGCAAGGATAATCATTTCCTAGGACTAGTTTATTTTTAGAATACTAATTTGCTTTTTTGAAATATAACACTAAACTTCTGTTGAATTTTGCATGTAAAGAGCATTATATTGGCCAGGTTTGCAGAAACGTAATTTCCAATCAATAGTGCAATATCTGTCAATACACTATTTTGTAACAATTCTTAAATATAAAACTATTAAAAGGAAATAAATTCAGAAAGTAATGACATCCATACTGTAGAGATTGTATACATTTTTAGAACACTTAAATATGTGAGAGAGGCCCATAAAGTATGTAACTGACTTAATTGTATCCCCATAATATAATTTATATACTTAATATTTATTACCACCTCAAAAGTGGTCTCTTTGAAATGTTATATGTTCATACTAATGACATTCCCATTGTGCTGACACTATGTGGTAGATCTGATTATTGTTTCCAACTCTATGCTTTCCTCCTCTGAAGGAGATCATACATCTACTCCTTGTTTTGTGACTTCTCTACCCAGTGTCAGGGTTGGTCATGTGACTCACTTTGGTCAACAGGATGTGACTGATGAAATGTATGCCTATGTCCATGCAAATGCTTTAAATGTGCTATTATGGATTGGTTTGGCAGCTTGTACTTCTGCTTTCCGCCATGAAAACAGTATGTCCCAGCTGGGGTGTTGTTCCTCCAGTCACGGAGTAACAAGACAATGTAAAGCAGAGCTAAGCATTGCTGTGTGGAGTCCAGTGGAGCCAAGCAGAACTACAGCAAGTCCACAGGCTATGTACTGAACGGGTGAGAAATAAATCTGTGCTGTTGCAAGCCACGGAAATTTTGGGGCTATTTGTTGCTATAGTAAAAACTAATGGATATGCCTATTTTCATATTCTTTTTTCCCCCATTTTCTTTGTTTTTGTGTTCATTTATTTGTATTACCTTTAGAATATGCAGCATATTTTTAAAACATCCACAGTGTTAGCCCTGAGGATATTTTGGGGCATATCTAATTACTGAAAATAAACAAAAGTCATCTGGAGCCAAGTCTGGTGAATTGGATGAGTGATCAATTTGAGTATACTATTTCAGATTTAAAAAAACTATAAATGTAATAAAAATGGTTTTCTCTTATGGATCATAAAAAGCCCCAAAAGGATTTAAAAAATGATTTGATCTGGCTCATTTGGGCATGTGTATTCTGTTATACTCCTGATATTTTGTTGTTTTATTACTGCTAACATACTTTTTGACCCATTTAAAAGTGTGACTAGGCCTATGTACCATCTGTTGCTTTGTCTAGCCAAGCGTTTGCGTACCTAGTAGGAGATTCTTTGTGAGTAAAAATGTTGTACTAATGAGTGCAATAGGGCAATGGCAAGATTTTTTTTTAGGACTTACCTAACACAGAACAAGACAGAGGGCCTGATGGTTTAGGGCAGTGAAGGAGGCGTATATGTAGCTGCTCTGGGAAACTAAGAGCCCTGCTTTAATGCTAACACCTGGAAGACTGGAATGGCTGAGAAGCAGGGGACCAATGGCTTTGGAAAAGGAAGTACCCATATCAACATGCTTGAGAGTCATGAGTCATTAGCCTAGTGAGGAATAGACTAGTTCCGCTATGCCCAGTTCTCTCTGCAAAGTCCAAAGAGGAAAGCCAAAAGAGAGCCATTTATTCAGCTGTGTGCCAGAATTGGAGACTCTTGCCTCATCCCCAGGTTAGATTTCTGTTCTGAAAGAGGGTTTGTTAATTTCCCCTGAGCTTATGTGAACAGGAAGATAATGCTAGGGCAGGATAGAGAGACAAACTAGGAAAGGAGCAGCCCACACTCCCGCACCTCAACTGTTTGGCAAAGCAAGGATGTACAAGTTTTTCAGGGTTCAAAGAAATACACGGAAAGGAATTATGTGATCCACTCCTTGTGTAGAAAGGGGTTGATCCAAGGCCGCATCTCTCTATGGGATGCTCCTGCAAGACTGCCCTAAGAACTCAGCCATGTGAGGTAGCCAGTTTTCACAGTGAAACCACACAGAGCCTTGACGGAAAATCAGAGACCTCAGACAGAGGATTGTAATTGTTTGTCCAAGTGTGAAGGTCACATTTCTTTTCTTTCTATTCCCAAGTCAAGAGAAGTAAGAACCAGAAAAGAGAGAGAAGAGGAGTAAAATATCAGATTATATTCCCTACCCACTGCAGGCTCCCAAACCAAAACTTGGCTGGTGCTGGAGAATAGGGAGGAGGTGTTTGTCAAATTGGAGAAGAAAATGAAGTTTTAAAATGAACAAAACTAGTAGGAGTTTTGATCTAAAAGTGAGCAGGAAACTGTGGGATCTACTCTGGTTTTAATTAGGGAATATGAAAGAGCAAAGGTAGCATTTTAAAAATAATAAAAACTTTTGTTGGAGACTACCACGCTCAGCCAGTTTAAAGAGAACTAGGTAAGACCAATTAAAAATCTAAATCAGTATAAGAAGAAATACAGCTTCAGGAAATGCACTGATGGTACTGCATGAGAAAAAAATGCCTCAAAATGCAGAATAAGAACTGAGGGGATTTTATCTCAAAACTCTTACGAGGGTTGGCTGAGATTTTTCTTTTTCTTTATTCCCTTGCCACTTCTATAAAAACAGTGCCCCTTTTGACTTTATTTATGGGCAATTATTGCTACACATGGAATTGTTTTCAAGAAGTCAAACTTGTTCCTTCAGCAATAGGTTATTAACACTGCATATATGTGGATATGTAGGTAGGCAGTTACTATTATAATTGATAGTTTATCATGATGGTTAAATAAAATCTTTAACAGGTATGACCAGTCACATGTTTAGTCATAAACTTAAATGGTATTTTTTTCTGAAGGAAAATTAGCCATAGATGGTCCCCAGTTTGTGTAAACACTTGTCATCAGGATTACTGTTACACAGCAGTGATGCCCTCTTAGCCTTAGCTGGGAGCTATGAAGGGAAAACAAACAAACAAAAAACTCCCCGAAACCCCAAAAATTATGCTGAGGAGATAAGTTCCTCTGAAGAGATTCCTGAATCTATAATAAGAAATCAGAGCCCTTTCTACTCATCTTGCTGATCTGCTCACATGTATTCATTCATAGGTTTACATGTGAAAGATACTGAATGATGTGATTTAAAAGCAGCAACTCTGTCTTTCTCCGTTTCCAACACACACTTACTGCTTTTAAGATATTTTATTCAAATCACTCTTTTAAATTAAGCACCAAGCTGTGAATAACTCTTAGTGGTCCTTCTCAGCCCCCACCATGGTACTCCACATGTGCTTATTAAACACTAAAACAAAACAAAATAGATGGAATTTTAGCCCTGGGTACATTTGGAAGAGGTAGGTGTCCATGAGACCCTCCTGAACTGCATCTCTTTTTTCACATTCTGGTTTCCCGCTTTCCCTGATGCTCCTGTTCTTCACTTGCTGAAAACTGCCCCTGGTTCTACTCTTTCCTCTTGTCTTACTGCTCCCCGCTCCCCATTAGTCCTGTCCTTCTCAACCTAGTCAAACCCACTCTCTCTCACCATAAATTATATTCATATACTCAGAGAGTAATATTACTTGAGCATGGGACTGAATGACACTTCCAGATAACATCTCCCACCCTTCACATTTACAAGGTGAGAAAACTGGAAGATTAAAGGACTTGCCTAAGGTCTTATGACTAAAACCCCGAGTCCCTAAACCACTGCTCCGGGCTCTTTCCATAGTACCATAGTCTGTGTCTGTTAATGGACTGTTATGTTATGTGTCCCTTCACCCCCAAATTTATATATTGAAGCCCTAGCACCCAAAGTGATGATATTTGGAGGTGGGGCCTTTGGGAGGTGATTAGGTTTAGATGAAGTCCTGAGAGTGGGGCCCACTTATGGGATTAATGCCCTTAAAAGAAGAAAAAGAGGCTGGAGCTCTCTGCTTTATCTGCCACATGAGGACACAGCAAGAGGGTGTCCAGCATCCATCTACAAGCTGGGAAGAGGGCCCCCCTGGGAGAATGGAATTGGCTAGCATCTTGATCTTGGCTTTCCCAGCCTCCAGAACCATAAGAAATAAATTCCTGTTGCTTAAGGCGCATAGTCCATGTTACTTTTTTTACTGTAACTTGAGCTGACTAACATAGTGTCCTAACAAACATTAAAACGTGATTTGGAAGACAATTTTCTGCTTGTATTACCTCTGGCAAGAAACTTAATACTTTGGCTCTTCACTCTTCTAGTCTGTAAAAGTTGGAATTGATGAGGTACAGCAAGCGACCTTCCAGCTATAAGGCTCTATAATTTTAATCCCTATGAATTTATCAAGCATTTACTCTATGCCAGGCATTTCCCAAGCATTCTACATAGCTGTGTTAGGTAACCCTCATATTTGCTCCAGGTAATGACTCCTTCCATCTTACAGACAAGGATAATATAGTTTATAGAGGTCAAGTAACTTGCACAGTCACCCAATCGGACCAGGGATTCAGATTCAAGTTTCTCTGACTCCAAAGCCCTGGTTCTTTACCATCATGCTGTACTCCCTCCTGATACCCTGACACGGGTACCAGTTAATGACTTAGCCTGAAGCTAATACACAATCTAGAAATCCTTTCTTGTTACTTTCCTACTGTGCTTATCTTTAATATCTTTCTCTGGCTTCCTGTTTTCTAACCCTCAGAAGTCTCATGCTCTCCAGATTGCCTTCTTTCTTTCCAAAGTGCCTCACTTCATTTCGTCCTGCTATCTATAAACTCCCTGCCCAATCACCAAAATATCTAATAGTATTTTCCTTTCTATTTTTAACTTTTTTTGAACTTTTAAAGAAAAGCTTGTTAACCTAAGTATATTTTGTGTGAAATACTTTTCTTTCCCTTGCCTAGCCTACAAAAAGAACAGAATGTGGGGGCTCGACTTTACATGTGGACAATGCCAAATCATACATCTGACCCACGTATTCTCCATCCTTCCTCACTTTAGAATGTGAGACCAATACCATAATTTCTAAGGATCTGGCCTCCTGTGGTTTACTTAGACTAGTGATAGTGCTGGGTGGGACTAGGAGAGTAGAGGGAAAGTTGCTAAATTGAAAGTAACACCCTGAATGCATTTGGGGATCTAAGAATCCAGATTAACTATATACACAACAGATGTGCCTCGAGCTACCCATCTTAATTGGGCCTGTGGTTCCAAATGATTTCAAGTTGGGGCAAAAGAGAAGTAGGGAGTCACTAACATCAGCACATGTGCTGTAATAAAATAAATTCTGCTTGATATATAATTCATGCTGAAATCCATGCTCCTGGAATTTTAAATTAAGTCCAGTAGATGTCTACATTTTCCATTACTTTGGAAAATATGGTTCTGAACTGAGTTCCTAACTCAGCTTTTTTTTTCTTTTTTTCTGAATACATGTATAGTTGCTTTAAAGGCCGTATAAGCATCTTTTTCATAAAGTTTCCTTAACAAAATTTCTTTTAAAAGCAAGGCAATTCCTTTGCTATATGAATGTTTCATAAAAATAGCAACCTAATAATAAAGATCCTCTTTACCCCTCAGCCTTTTGTTCTTGCATAGCCCTCTAGTGAAGGCTGGATAATCATCATATTGTGCAGTGAACAATTCATGTGTTTGAACACAGCCGGAGG
Organism: Eumetopias jubatus; assembly: GCF_037043125.1. Taxonomy (NCBI): domain Eukaryota; kingdom Metazoa; phylum Chordata; class Mammalia; order Carnivora; family Otariidae; genus Eumetopias; species Eumetopias jubatus. Next base: position 54,721,870 of record NW_028274814.1, on the reverse strand, counting down.
GGCAGGTTTATAAGTGTAAGGCAAAGCTAGCTTTGAAATACCTAGTTTCCCTGGAACCTCAGTTTCAAATCACAGCTGGGGCAGCTGCTTCACCCTTCATTCTTGAGTCACAAATAGCGTGTTTATTCTGTGAGGATATTAAAGAATCCCTGGGATGTTATCCATAAGATTTGAGCTGTGTTTGATGTCCTGAGAAAATTTCTGGAACATTCTTGCTCACTGTCATGAATTGCATGTCTCTTGAGGTTGGCTAGCACCGTTTAATCCTTTTCCCTTTGGAAATTCAGTAAAGACTTGGTAGGGTTTATAAGGCCTCCACAACCTACCCAGCTAATACTCTGTTGATTTATGTGATGACATTGTCGTTGTTCTTGTGCAGATGGAACTTGCCAGGCAGGGATAACTGCCTGTCCACTAGATCATATGCATGACAAAAGAGGACACATTCCATTTCCAACGTTCTCTAGATCACTACCCAAGTAACTTAGCAGATCACTGCCCAACCTCAGTCTCTCCATTTGTAAAATGATGATGATGATAATGTCTGTCTTGTCATTGAGTCTATGTTTCTGTTATGGTCAAAATTTTGTCTCCTAAAATTCAAATGTTAAAGCTCTAACCCCCAGCGTAACTGTATTTGGGGATAGACCTTCCAGGAGGTAATTAAGATTAAATGAGGTTATAAGGGTGGGAACCTAATCCAGTAGAACTGGTGTCCATATAAGAAGAGGATGAGAGACCAAAAGAACATGTGCACAGAGGAAAAAGGTCATGTGAGGACCCAGCAAGAAGGCAGCTGTCTGCAAGTCAGGAAGAGAGGTCTCAACAGAAACCAATCCCACTGACACCTTGAGTTTAAACTTCCAGGCTAAAGAATTGTGAGAAAACAAATTTTTATTGTTTTGGCCACCCAGTTCGAGGTATTCTGTTGTGGCAGCCTTAGCTGATTGATGTAGTTTCCAGCCTAGAACTCCTTTTTTTTGGGGGGGGGTCCGGACCTACATGTTCATCTGTGTATAAAATATCACACTCTTAAATTTTCCTAAGGCATTTCAACCTTAATATGACTAATTTCATTATCATTCCCCTCAATACCTTCTTTTTCACTCGAATTACCTCCATGAATAGAATCACCAGCCTTCTATCACCCTAACTAAAAATTAAGCAGTTATCCGTGATTCTTCTCTCACCTTTAGCCACATCAAATTTGTTACCATGACTTAATACATTCACCGTCTAAATAGTTCTCAGATCTAATTTCTTCTTTCTGCTCCCACTGACAGAATTTAATCGAGGCCTTAATTTCTTCAAGGTATTACTGGAATCTTCTGGTACTTGATTTTCCTACCACCTGCATTTTAAAATTTTTTCTCCCTCAAATTAGTCCCCTTTACTTAACCAAGTGAAGTCCTGTTCTTGTGATTAAAATCCAGATAGCCTTCAGGATAAAATATAAAGTACTAGTGTAACTTAAAGGGCACTCATGATTTAGTGTCTTTGCATCTTAAAGTCTCATTCATGTGCTCACATTTCAAACATAAAGTACTACTTATAATAATTTGAATCTTCTCTGCCTTCTCAGGTTACAATACTTTTGCATCATCCCATCCACTGGGTGTGAAATAGTATTTCAGTATGCCAACATCTGTTTATCCCTTAATGTTCAACTTAATTAACACCTTTCCCAAAAAGTCTTTCCTGGGCAGGTGTGCAGCATTCCCTGTGTAAGGGTGAAGTACTTTCCTGTATCCATTATTCTTTTAACACTTGTTTATTGTTTTTTTAATTGTGCTTTTTTTTTTTTTTACAATTGTGCTTTAATTGCTTTGTTTTGTTTTGTTTTAATCTCTTATCTATTTGACTTTAAATTCCCTTAGGGCAGGTCTATGACTTTATACTTTTGTGGCCTAACAGTTTCTGACTGTGATAAGAATAACCAGTCAATATCGTTGAATAAATGAATTGACTACTAAGTAAATAAACCTGGTTTTCCTAAAATTGGTTTCTTCCATTTCTTGATTAAAATTTTAGGGTATGAACCTAAAGTAATTTCTTAATTATTCTGGAATTATAGAATCCTATTAAATTATATTTTCACATGCTATTTCCTCTACTGTCCAAAAAATTTAATACTATACATGTATATGCAGATATTTAAAATATATTTATTAACCTACACATTAATTAATTATTTGAAAATTTTGAAACACTCCAAGAGATTACTGGAGATGCTCCATCATATTGTGATTTCAGAAGTCAGATAATGGGACAAAATATTGGAGCAATTTTTATTAAGCAAAAATAATTGCTTAAATAAATAGATTTAGTTGAAGATGGTCAGATGGAAAGTCCATCATTGGCAAAATTACATTAGCTAGATGTTAGGTAATTTGAAGAGAAGCTCTTTTCTTTCAGAGGGAAAAAAATGACAAATGTAAGAAAAAAGTGATGTGTGTTTGTAAGGGAGTATGTCTGTGTGGGAGACTGTATCTATTTAGGTAAGTAATCAGAGCATTCCTTTCCAAAGGATTTCCAAAAGCTTGTTTGTAAGATGTTTAGATGGTCTGTTACCAACAATATCGTTTCAAAAAGAGTCAGACCCTGAAATTTAGTCTTATTTATGATGTGAGCAGTTAAAGGTATAGCTATCAAATTTAAAATAGCCTATAACAAACTACGGGTGGCTTTTATTTCAATTGTTATTTTTGTTTTAGGTCCTCTTTAGAAATAAGTCTTTTCATTTTGAAGCACCAAATCATTTAGTCCTTTATGAGACTCCCCCTTCATAATTATCCTTTAAGAAAAGTTTCAGGAGGCTTACTTTAATGAGACTCTTTCTTTGTCTCTGAAATCAGTAGAGGTTGGAGAATAGTGCTCAAAGGGCAGATAACTGAAATTGCTTTGGAATTAATTGGTTAGCAATTTTCTTTTTTTTTTCTGACATACACATTAAAAAAACAACAGGTAGTTTACATTCACATTTTTAAGAAAATGGCATTTATTTTTAGTCAGAATTTGAAAATTCTTAATTTGAATTATGAGTGAAATACATGCTCTGTCAAAAATAATAGTTGTTCTAGCTATTCTTAGGTATATGCAATTGGAATTCTACCTCATATTTCTTTAGATTTCATAAATATTTTTCATTACAGTATGGCTCATTTAAAAAAATATATTTTCCAAAACATGACTGAATGGAAAACCTAAAGTTTTCTCAATCAGATTTGCTAAGTTAAAGGTATTTCTTTAGCCAACATGCTCAGTTTATTATAAGCAATTAAGAAGAATGGTGGTGCTTTCTCCACCGTTCATGACAAGTCTGGTTTCAAGGATATTCAAATTTAGTATCTTCAGTTTGTTTCATGTCATTATCTAAAGCACTGGTGAAACAACCACTATAATAACAAACCAAACAAATGTATTATGATAATAACAGCAATAGTTGAAGTCAAGGCACCAATATAAGAACAATAATGTAACTGATTCAGCAGACCTTCTAAAGTGATCATTACTATTACTGATAAGACTGAATATATCTGAGTAGTTTTCTTAGTTTCTCAACAAATACCAAATAGTTGCTCTAGGTATATCATTTATACTTGACCCATAGAGCTGAGCTTTTTGTTTTCAATATTTAATCTGAATTGGTTGAGCAGCAAAAGAGTAGCAGTCATAAGAATAAGATGGAAATCGACATTGTAAACTTCAATACCATAAAAATGGCTAGATTGGCCCAAAAATACAATAGCATTTTGTTTTTTTCATAAGACACATGTTAATCACTTCTATGTTAGAGTTTGTGTAGTAGTGGAGAGAATAATTATTTCTCTCAGTGTTTGCCCAATAAAAAAATGCCCCAGAAAGTTAAACTGTAAAATAGGAGTGGAGACTATAGATTTATGGAAAGAATGTTATTTAGAAGTTCTTTTGTTAATTGTAAAAACAGTATACATTTTTAAACAAAATCTTATTTAGAACCATCTTCTTTCTTCTACTCCCACCCCCATTAGACAAACAGATAAAAAAAGATTTTCCTAATTGAGAGTGAGATAGGTGCTAGACCACTATTGGTTTTATTCTCCTTTCTCAAATGTCAAGATAGCTCAAAGGGAACTTTGTGGTTTGAAGAAGCACATATTTAAAACATACTACAATAAACTTTTCTATATTTAGAGATGCAATGGCTCAGGCCAAAAGAGTAAGAGTGACTTGTTCTTGTTTATGCAAGTATTTATTTATTCAAAAAATAGATTCTCAACAAAACCAAAAGGCAGCCTATGGAATGGGAGAAGATATTTGCAAATGACACATTTGATAAAGGGTTAGCATCCAAAATCTATGAAGAACTTATCAAACTCAACAAATCAAAAACAAATAATCCAGTTAAGAAATGGGCAGAAGACATGAATAGATACTTTTCCAAAGAAAACATCCAGATGGCTAGCAGACACATGAAAAGATGCTCAACATCACTCATCATCAGGGAAATACAAATCAAAATCATGATGAGATACCACCTCACCTAAATAAACAACACAAGAAACAACAGGTGTTGGTGAGGATGTGGAGAAAGGGGAACCCTCTTCCCCTGTTGGTGGGAGTGAAAACTGGTGCATCCACTCTGGAAAACAGTATGAAGGTTCCTCAAAAAGTTAAATATATGGGCACCTGAGTGGCTCAGTTGGTTAAGTGTCTGACTCTTGAGCTCAGCTCAGTTCTGGATATCAGAGTCATGAATTCAAGCCCCACATTGGGCTCCATGCTGGGTGTGGAGCCTACTTAAAAAAAAAAAAAAGTTAAAAATAGAACTACCCTCTGATCCAGCAATTGCACTACTAGGTATTTACCCAAAGGATACAAAAATACAGATTCAAAGGGGTACATGCACCCTGATGTTTATAGCAGCATTATCCACAATAGCAAAACTATGGAGGGAGCCCAAATGAGCATTAACTGATGAATGGATGAAGAAGATGTGGTATATATATCTGTATAGATATATAAGATCTCTATACATGTGGTATATATCTATTCATCTATATACTATATATATTATCTATTATTATGATATATATACATATATATGATTGAATATTATTCAGCCATCAAAAAGAATGAAATCTTGCCATTTACAATTATGTGGATTGGGCTATATGAATATGCTAAGTGAAATAAGTCAGTCAGAGAAAGACAAAGACCGTATGATTTCACTCATATGTAGAATTTAAGAAACAAAACAGATGAACATATGGGAAGGGGGAAAAGGGGGAAAAAAGAGGGAAACAAACCATAAAAGACTCTCAATGATAAAGAACAAACTGAGGGTGGATGGAGAGAGGCGGGTGGGGGGATGGGCTTAATGGATGATGGGTATTAAGGAAGTCACTTGTGATAAACACTGGGTGTTATAAGTACTGAATCACTGAATCCTACTCCTGAAACCAATATTGCACTGTATATAACTAAAATTTAAAAAAAAAATTAAAAATCATAAAAAAACCCAAAAGAAAAATTCTAACTACCTACATAGACCTGTTAATATGTCAATAGAGTAGTGACCAAGATCCCACGGTGATCTGGTGACCGAAATTCTTGTGACCATGTAGTTTACATTATAGTAGGGAGAGAACAGATGTTAAACAGATACAAAAATGAATATGTTAGATAATTTTAAGATGTTATATAAAGCAACTGGAATGCAGACCTTTAGACAGCCAGGTACAGCTAATAAAAGAAAATATTTTTTTTAATTTTTAAAAATGTTTTCAAAAGATTTTATTTATTTATTTATTTGAGAGACAGAACAGAGAGCACAAGCAGGGGGAAGGGGACAGAGGTAGAGAGAGAAGCAAACTTCCCACTGAGGAGGGAGCCTGACTCAGGGCTTGATCCCAGGACCCTGAGATCATGACCTGAGCTGAAGGCAGATGCTTCACCAACTGAGCCACCCAGGTGCCCCAAAGAACATCTTTAGGCACAAAGCCAGAGGCCAAAAAATACAATTAAAATATCTACAGATGTTTCATTCTTAAGATGTGGATGCATTTTAAAATAAGATACTTTAGGCAAGATGGTGGAGGAGTAGGAGACCTGGATTTCGTCTGGTCTCAGGAATTCAGCTGAATAGGGATCAAACCATTCTGAACACCTACGAACTCAACAGGAGATCGAAGAAAAGAAGAGCAACAACTCTCTGAACAGAAAAGTGACCACTTACTGGAAGGTAGGACCTGTGGAAAAGTGAATCCGAGGCGATATTTGGGAGGATAGATGGCAGGGGAGGGGGCCTCCGTCGAGCGCTTCTGACAAGTGATAGAGCCGTGGAGCACAAAATCGGACCTTTTAGAAGTCGGCTCCGCTGAGGGACGTCGCTCCAGTGGCTAAGCGGGGGTTGGAACCCTCGAGGGACAGTGTGGTCTCAGGACCTTTGGGGTCACAGAAAGACCAGGGGTACCTGAGTGTGGTAGAGCTCCCAAGTATCGGAGCGGGGAAGCCAGTGGCAGGACGGAGCTGAGGCGCGCGCTCTCAGCTCGGGGTTGCCATAAACCGTGATACATGGCACAGTCGGGCCACTGTTCCTCCAGCAGGGACCCAACAAGTGGCAGAGCCAGGGAGACTTCCCTTCCTCCCCAGGGAGGAGAGGCACAAGAGCACACCGCAGAGATCTGCTGGGTTTGGAGACAAACCACACAGGGTCGGGTGCCAGAGATAGGAACACTCGGTCACAGGCCGGGTGAGCACGGAGTGCGGCTGGAGACCAGGTAGACAGGAGTGACTGACTGCTTTTCCCTGGGGGCGCACTGAGGAGCAGGGCCCCGAGTTCTCGCCTCCTCCAGGGCGGAGATTGGGAGGCCACCATTTTCACTCTCGTCCTCCAAAGCTGTACCGAGAGCTTGCAGGGAACAAAAGCTCCCGAGAGCAAACCCGAGAAGATTGCTTAGCCCGGACCAACAAGGGCGGGGCAATTCCGCCTCCAGCAAAGACATTTGGGAACCAGGGAACAGGCCCCTCCCCCAGAAGATCGGCAAGAACAGCCAGCCAAGACCAAGTTTACCCATCAAGGAGAATGGGAGAACTCCAGTGCTAGGGGAATACTGCACTTAGAATTCATGGGTTTTTTTTACAGTGATTCATTAGTCTTTCAAAGTTAATTTTTTTAACTGTTTTTTTTTTTGAATTTTTCTTTTTCCCTTTTTCAACCAACATCTTATCGATCCCTTTTTTAAAAAAAACATTTTTATTCTTCATTTTTAGAGTCATATTCTATCTGTTCATAGTAGTTACCCTTATTTTTGGTACATATATATATAAGTTGTTCTCTCTTTAAAATTTTGAGATACAGTTTCTTCTAACAGATCAAAATATACCCTAAATCTCTAGTGTATGGCGTTGTTCTAGTCCCCTGCCTGATCACATTCTCTCCCTTTTTTTTTTTAATCTTCTTCTTTCTTTTTTCAACCACTTCTTATCTTAATTCCTTTTATAAAATCTTTTATAATTTTGATCTTTACAGTCATATTTCATCCCTTCATTGTATCAACCCTTATTTGTACATATATAAGTATTTCTTTCTTTAAAATTTTATGAGGCACTTTCTTCTAACAGACCAAAATACACCCAAAATCTAGTGTGTAGCACTGATCTATGTGCACTAGCCTGGTCATATTTGATCATATTTTGTTTTTTTGTTTTGTTTTGTTTTGTTTTTGTTTGTTTTTATCTTTTTCTTTTTTCTTTTTTTTTTCACTTTCGTTTTTCTTTCTTTCCCTTACTTTTCCCTTGGTTTCAAGTCTTTTCTGATTTGTTTAGAGTATATTTTCTGGGGACGTTGTTAACCTGTTAGCATTTTGTTCTCTCATTCATCTATTCTCCTCGGGACAAATTGACAAAAAAAAAATCACCTCAGCAAAAAGAACAAGAGGTAATACCATCTGCCAGGGACCTACTCAATATGGACATTAGTACGATGTCGGACCTAGAGTTCAGAATCATGATTAAAAGATACTAGCTGGGCTTGAAAAAAGCATAGAAGTTATTAGAGAAACCCTTCCTGGAGAAATAAAAGAACTAAAATCTAATCAAGTCGAATCAAAAAGGTTATTAATGAGGTGCAATAAAAAATGGGGGCACTAACTGCTAGGATTAATGAGGCAGAAGAGAAGATTAGCGATATAGAAGACCAAATGATGGAAAATAAGAAGCTGAGAAAAAGAGAGATAAACAACTACTGGATCACGAGGGCAGAATTTGAGAGATAAGCGATACGATAAGACGAAACAACATTAGAATAATTGGGATCCAGGAAGAAGAAGAGAGAGAGGGGCAGAAGGTATATTGGAGCAAATTATATAGCAGAGAACTTCCCTAATGTGTGGAAGGAAACAGGCATCAAAATCCAGGAGGCACAGAGAACCCCTCTCAAAGTCAATAAAAATAGGTCAACACCCCGACATCTAATAGTAAAACTTACGAGTCTCAGAGACAAAGAGAAAATCTTGAAGCAGCTCGGGAGAAGAGATCTGTAACCTATAATGGTAGAAACATTAGATTGGCAACAGACCTAGCTAAGAATACTATATCCAGCTAAGCTGTCATTGAAAAAAGAAGGAGAGATAAAAAGCTTCCAGGACAAACAAAAACTAAAGGAATTTGCAAACACGAAACCAGCCCTCCAAGAAATATTGAAAGGGGTCCTCTAAGCAAAGAGAGAGCCTAAAAGCAGCATAGACCAGAAAGGAACACAGACAACATACAGTAACAGTCACCTATAGGCAATACAATGGCACTAAATTCATATCTTTCAATAGTTACCCTGAATGTAAATGGGCTAAATGCCACAATCAAAAGACACAAGCTATCAGATTGGATTAAAAAACAAGACCTATCGATATGCTGTCTGCAAGAGACTCATTTTAGACCCAAAGACACCCCCACATTGAAAGTGAGGGGGTGGAAAACCATTTACCACGCTAATGGATACCAAAAGAAAGCTGGTGTGGCAATCCTTATATCAGACAAATTAGATTTTAAAACAAAGACTGTAATAAGAGATGAGGTAGGACACTATATCCTACTTAAAGGGTCTATCCAACAAGAAAATTGTAAATATCTATGCCCCTAACATGGGGGCAGCCAATTATATAAGGCAATTATAACAAAAGCAAAGAAACACATTGACAACAATACAATAATAGTGGGGGACTTTAACACCCCCCTGACTAAAATGGACAGATCATCTAAGCAAAAGATCAACAAGGAAATAAGGACTTTAAATGACACACTGGACCAAATGGACTTCACAGACATATTCAGAACATTCTATCCCAAAGCAACAGAATACACATTCTTCTCTAGTGCCCATGGAACATTCTCCAGAATAGATCACATCCTAGGTCACAAATCAGGTCTTAACCGGTACCAAAAGATTGTGATCATTCCCTGCATAGTTTCAGACCACAATGCTTTGAAACTAGAACTCAGTCACAAGAGGAAAGTCTGAAAGAACTCAAATACATGGAGGCTAAAGAGCATCCTACTAAAGAATGAATGGGTCAACCAGGAAATTAAAGAAGAATTAAAAAAATTCATGGAAACCAATGAAAAAGAAAACACAACTGTTCAAAATCTTTAGGATACAGCAAAGGCAGTCCTAAAAGGAAAGTATATAGCAATACAAGCTTTTCTCAAGAAACGAGAAAGATCTCGTATACACAACCTAACCCTACACCGAAAGGAGCTGGAGAAAAACAGCAAATCAAGCCTAAACCCAGCAGGAGAAGAGAAATAATAAAGATCAGAGCAGAAATCAATGAAATAGAAACCAAAAGAACAATAAAACAGATCAACGAAACTAGGAGCTGGTTCTTTGAAAGAATTAACAAGATTGATAAACGCTGGCCAGACTTATCAAAAAGAAAAGAGAAAGGACCCAAATCAACGAAATCATGAATGAAAGAGGGGAGATCACAACCAACACCAAAGAAATACAAACAATTATAAGAACATATTATGAGCCAGCAACTTAGATAACCTGGAAAAATGGGTGCAATCCTAGAGATGTATCAACTACCAAAATTGAACCAGGAAGAAATAAAAAACCTGAATAGACCTATAACCACGAAGGAAATTGAAGCAGTCATCAACAATCTCCCAACAAACTAAAGCCCAGGGCCACATGGCTTCCCAGGGGAATTCTACCAAACATTTAAAGAAGAATTAATACCTATTCTCCTGAAACTGTTCCAAAAAATAGAAATGGAAGGAAAACTTCCAAACTCATTTTATGAGACCGCCATTACCTTGATCCCAAAACCAGACAAAGAACCCATCAGAAAGGAGAATTACAGACCTATATCCTTGATGAACATGGATGTAAAAATTCTCACCAAAATACTAGCCAATAGGATCCAACAGTACATTAAAAGGATTATTCACCATGACCAAGTGGGATTTATCCCTGGGCTGCAAGGTTGGTTCAACATCCACAAATCAATCAACATGATACAGTACATTAACAAAAGAAAGAACAAGAATCATAGGATCTTCTCAATAGATGCAGAAAAAGCATTTGACAAAATACAGCATACTTTCTTGATCAAAACTCTTCAGAGTATAGGGATAGAGGGTACATACCTCAATATCATAAAAGCTATCTATGAAAAACCTACAGCGAATATCATTCTCAATGGGGAAAAGCTGAGAGCTTTCCCCCTAAGGTCAGGAACGCGGCAGGGATGTCCACTATCACCACTGCTATTCAACATAGTATTAGAAGTCCTAGCTACAGCAATCAGACAACAAAAAGAAATCAAAGGGATCGAAATTGACAAAGAGGAAGTCAAACTCTCACTCTTTGCAGATGATATGATACTTTATGTGGAAAACCCAAAGACTCCACCCCAAAACTGCTAGAACTCATACAGCAATTCAGTAACGTGGCAGGATATAAAATGAATGCACAGAAATCAGTGGCATTCCTATACACCAACAACAAGACAGAAGAGAGACAAATTAAGGGTAGATCTCATTTACAATTGCACCCAAAACCATAAGATACCTAGGAATAAATCTAACCAAAGAGGCAAAGGATCTGTACTCAGAAAAGTATAAAATACTAATGAAAGAAACTGAGGAAGACACAAAGAAATGGAAAAACGTTCCATTCTCATGGATTGGAAGAACAAACATTGTGAAGATGTCAATGCTACCTAGAGCAATCTACACATTCAGTGCAATCCCCATCAAAACACCATCCACTTTTTTCAAAGAAATGGAACAAATAATCCTAAAATTTGTATGGAACCAGAAGGGACCCCGAATAGCCCGAGGAATGTTGAAAAAGAAAAGCAAAGCTGGCGGCATCACAATTCCGGACTTCCAGCTCTATTACAAAGCTGTCATGATCAAGACCGGATGTTACTGGCACAAAAACAGACACATAGATCAATGGAACAGAATAGAGAGCCCAGAAATGGACCCTCCACTCTAATCTTTGACAAAGCAGGAAAGAATGTCCAATGGAATAAAGACAGTCTCTTCAACAAATGGTGTTGGGAAGATTGGACAGCCACATGCAGAAGGATGAAACTGGACCATTTCCTTACACCACACACAAAAATAGACTCCAAATGGTTGAAAGACGTAAACTTGAGACAGGAGTCCATCAAAATACTAAAGGAGAACACAGGCAGCAACCTCTTTGACCTCAGCCGCAGCCACTTCTTCCTAGAAACATCGCCAAAGGCAAGGGAAGCCAGGGCAAAAATGAACTATTGGGATTTCATCAAGATAAGAAGCTTTTGCACAGCAAAAGAAACAGTCCACAAAACCAAAACACAACCGACAGAATGGGAGAAGATATTTGCAAATGACATAGCAGATAAAGGGCTAGTATCCAAAATCTATAAAGAACTTATCAAACTCAACACTCAAAGGACAAATAATCCAATCAAGAAATGGGCAGATGACATGAACAGACATGTTTCCAAAGAAGACATCCAAATGGCCAACAGACACATGAAAAAATGCTCAACATCACTCGGCATCAGGGAAATCAAAATCAAAATCTCAGTGAGATACCACCTTACACCTGTCAGAATGGCTAAGATTAACAAGTCAGGAAAAGACAGATGTTGGCGGGGATGCAGAGAAAGGGGAACCCTCCTACACTGTTGGTGGGAATGCAAGCTGGTGCAACCACTCTGGAAAACCGTATGGAGGTTCCTCAAATAGTTGAAAATAGACCTACCCTATGACCTAGCAATTCCCTATGACCTAGCAATTGCACTACTGGATATTTACCACAAAGATGCAAATGTAGGGATCCGAAGGGGTACATGCACCCCGATGTTTATAGCAGCAATGTCCACAATAGGCAAACTGTGGAAAGAGCCAAGATGTCCATCGACAGATGGACATATCCATTGTGGTATATATACACAATGGAATATTATGCAGCCATCAAAAGGAATGAGATCTTGCCTTTTGCAATGACGTAGATGGAATTGGAGGGTGTTATGCTGAGTGAAATAAGTCAATCAGAGAAAGACATGTATCATATGTCCTCACTGATATGAGGAATTCTTAATCTCAGGAAACAAACTGAGGGTTGCTGGAGTGGTGGGGGGGTGGGAGGGATGGGGTGGCTGGGTGATAGACATTGGGGAGGCTATGTGCTATGAGAGCGCTATGAACTGTGTAAGACTGATGAATCACAGACTTGTACCTCTGAAACAAATAATACATTATATGTAAAAAAAAAAGTAGGAAGGGAAAAATGAAGGGGAGGAATCGGAGGGGGAGATGCACCATGAGAGACGATGGACTCTGAAAAACAAACTGAGGGTTCTAGGGGGCAGGGGGGTTGGGGAATGGGTTAGCCTGGTGATGGGTATTAAAGAGGGCACATTCTGCGTGGAGCACTGGGTGTTATGCACAAACAATGAATCATGGAACACTACATCAAAAACTAATGATGTAATGTATGGTGATTAACATAACAATAATAAAATTTAAAGAAAAAAAATCCATTGATCATAAATGTAATAGTGTAATAAAAAAATAATGAATACTGGAAAAGAAGTTAGAGAAAACAGTGGTAGAGAAAAAAGAGAAAAACTATGTAAGATACAGGACAAATAATATTAAGGAAATGAGTTATAACCAGGATCAAAAGGAGGCAGAGGATCCTGCTATTTCTGTTCAAAAGTCCACAGGAAAGTGATGGTGTTCTCACTGTTCATGTCTTCTGTAAGACAGTAATTCCCATTTTGAAAAACATTATGCTATCTTACACTTTTATCTGTATAAATTCCAAAGACATCTTGTGAATGTACGTGTATGCTTGCATGCGTGTGTATGAAAATAAAGTTTCTCTGCAAAAAAAAAACGTATAATATAACCACTTGAATGAAATTAATGACTGCTTAATCCATTTCTTCTCATGTTTTGATATATTTGAACTTATTTTTTGAATCAAGAAATGCTGAGTGTCCTTTCAAATTTGAAAATAAAAAGTTGAATTAGTTTCTGTTTTGAGTAAGTTAGTGAGGAAGTAGCACTGTCTCAGTCTAAAATAATAGAATCACATTTCTCACAGCTTTCTAAGGGTAAACCATTTTGAGTTTTGGGGTGCAGCTTTGAATTTGAAATAAATATACCCTTTTGTGGATTTCTAGATCTTCCATGAATAATTAATACCCAAATGTTCATAAATATTAATTACTGACCATGGGTATATATTGTTAGGCATTGTGAGAAAGCCATTGAAGTGAAAGAGTTCCTAGCCTCAGAGGCACATACAACTTTGATGGAGGAAGTAAGATATACTTAAATACACAAGGTCTTAACATTATGAGAATCAAATAATGGCATAAAAATTTTTGTTACAGAAAATTAATTAGGAGGAGATTGCTGTTGTTCAGAATGATTATGAAAGGTCAAATGTACATTAACTCCTAAGAAATAAGTAAGACATGGGTGAGTTTGAGTTGGAAAAGAAGTGGTAGGAAGTTTCCAAAAATGAGACTGTCATAAGCAAAGGCTCTGTGAAGGAAATAAGTAAGGATTATTCAGGCAATAATGACTTGAAAAATCTGACAAGAGCAGAGAGTTTATAGTGGAGACTAGTGGAAAAAGAGCTGTGAAGACAGATTTGTGATATATTATGAAAGATCTTAAATACCTAGCTAAGAAGATAGGATTTGTTCTGTAGCTAGAATTAAGGAGAGTAATATATGCATTCCAGATTTTTGAGTAGGGAAGAGATGTTAAATTTATATGTTGAGATTGATCAAATCCTGTGCACTCATTTTGCAAATAAGAGTAAGTTCCATAGAGAATAATAATCTTGCCTGATGTCAGGAAACTGGTTCTTCTGTACAAGTCTTTCTGTTTCCAGTGCATATTTATAGCTTCTCTAGATGAAAACAAGTTTTCATTTATTCCTTTTCAGATAATTGCATTGCTCAGAGTGGCTATGGTACATGGAAGGGCAAAGAAACAATTTAGACTAAGTCTAATAAAATGGCTGAGGCCTCATAAAGGTCCAAATCAGTGTTTCTTGACTTCTTAAAACCTATTCTCTCTATTGATACATAAAATCAATCTCACTTCTTTAGCAAACTTTGAAATCAAATAAATTATTTTGATGACGAACAATCTAATATTATAATGTTAAATTTGATTTTTCAAACTACACACACTGTTATCGATGTGAGCTACGTCTATTTCTCCTCACTCCTACTAACAATGAGAACCACTAACCTGAACACAAATGGCAGCAGCAAGGAAGGAAGACCTGCAAGAGATTCTTGGAGGAAAGAATCCCTGGGACTTACAGAACTTGGTGCCTGGATATGAAGCTGAGACAGGAAGTGGTAAGGCTGCATCCAAGGCTTAAGTTTCCAGAGTGTTCATTCAAGGAACGTCAACAGGTCAGATAGTTTTGGGAAAAGCCATATAAATAAAATTGTTCTAAAGCACAGGATTTTTCAGAGCCTTAAACATCTTGAAGTGCACTGTGACTCTCCATGACTAGAAATGCACATCCAGCTCCTTGAAAGTTTACTTTTGACCACTGAGCCCTAACTGCATGGGACTATGGCTCCTGAAAGATATTTTTGAGATATGCACTTCTAAGTTATCAGAAAGTCTCTCTACCTGACAGCTCTCTGACCAAGTGACAAACATCCTTCCTACCTTGAACTTGTGCCCTGATTTTAACACTCATTCTACCAACCAGCGACTTTACCAGATACCCTGGCCTTGACTAACTCCCAACCCAAATGTGGGTCTGGATCCATGTCTATTACGACTTTAACTGCCCCCATGCCAGCCATCTATCTTTACTCATGCTTATTTTATAATTAATAATCTCCCAATTTATAATGCTTTATAAAAAATACTTTTCCAAATCTTTTTAGCTTCATATGCCTAAACTGGAAATCCACTTCCTACTATGGTCAGAAACAGAAAGATGAATGGGTTAAAAGATGAAATGCAATTGCTGGATGTGATGAAGAAAACAAGCATGTTGGGCTTTAACTCTCAGGTCAACTTTATACAGGGCTCCAAATCTTTTAACAAGGTTGGTAGTACCAAGTCTCATAAAGCCTAAATGGAAAAAAAAAAAAAAAGTAGTAGGTGTCTGTTCTTTGTTTTTCCTCACTTAAATATTTTTTAAAAAGTTTATTTATTTATTTATTTTAAAGAGAGATAGAGAGCCTGAGTGGAGGTAGGGACAGAGGGAGAGAGAGAGAGAGAATTCCAAGCAGACTCTGCGCTGAACATGGAGTCCAATGTGGGGCTTGATCCCAGGACCCTGAGACCATGACCTGAGCCAAAATCAAGAATCAGACACTTAACCAACTGAGCCACCCAGGAGCCCCTGTTTTTCCTCACTTAAAAAATTTTAAGCACATAGGGAAGGTAGCTGGGAAGTAAGAAGTGCGGCTATCTAATACTATAATAACTAGTTTGTCAAATAAGCTTTAAAAAAAAAGAAACTCTATAGGTGAATGAAGCATGTATGCATCTTTTAAAGAGAAAAATATATTGAAAGATCAGAAGATAGTATAAGAAACTAAATGTGGAGAGGAAGGAGTGATGGAGAGAAAGAGAATACTATAGAGAAAATTCAGGAAAGATGGGTTATTAGAAAATGTTTAAAGGAGCTAAAGTGTCAAATATGAGATAAGCATCCATAGGATAAAATCAGAATAATACATTTAACAGCTAGTTTAAATAAACTTCAATTATAATTTGAAATATGATTAAAAGTCCAGTATAATTTGAGCGTATCATGTCTTTGAAAAGGTCATAGTTGAAGTAAGCAATTTACTGCTATTAATTGCCTAGTTTATGAAAGTATTTCTAAGGAAACATTCCCCTTTCCCACTTCATGGGGGTTACTCTTATTTCCCATAAGAAATGATCATTTCAATTTTATGCAGAGTCGAAAGCTTCATTGCACTAACATCAAAGAAGTTATAAACTACTTTTCAGGTAAGTCTCCTTATCAGAAATGGGCCTCTCAGGCAGCTCCAAATTAGGAGCAATAGTTTAGGGACTGAGGGGCCTGAGGAGCTGTTAGTCATATTTCCAAATGAAGCACACTTAACTCTGACTTGGAAAAAAATGCTTGGAAATACAATACAGAGGCTTTTTATCTGAATAGCTGATTGAAAGAACCTGTGTGCATGTTCAAAGAACATACTCAACAAAGACCCTTTTGCTACAAAAAGTAGATTACAAGGCTTATGATGTTATAATTTCAGAGAAATAAAACCATGTTGAATTTTCTTTCTTCTCCCTAAGACCCATTTCAGTTATTGGTTTATCTTGTGCATTATTCACCTTTGACATGAAATTAAGCCGCTCAGTTTCACATCAATACATTGACTCATTTTCTGGTCGTTAAGCACATGCCTTTTTTGTTCACTGCAACAAGGGTGAAATTGAAATATTTTTTAAAAAGTAATCCATGGCAGCACTTACATTCATTATTTTTTTTTTATTAAACTCAATCTTGGAAAAAAAATCTGAATCATAAATGGTCAGAAATTGTTTTTTAAACGAAGACTGTAACTGCTCAAAGACTCTAAGATACAACAATTAATGATGATGTATTATTTATAGGCAATAAAGGGAGAAGATGTCACAATAACTATTTGTTCCCTCGAGTATCACGACCTTTAACTGAACTTAAGGAAACCGTGTCAGTCAGACCAATTGACAATCAAACATAAAGAAGTCCAGGAATTTCCTTTGAAGCATTTAAAGAATAGGCCCATGCATTCAAAGATGAGGCATTTCTGAAAGCAAGAAAGAATAGTTGGCAGTTGTTAGGTAGTGAGTAGAGCCTGGCAGAAAGATTTATAAGAAAAGGGGCAGTGATCCTTGTAAGAGGGTGACAACCCAAACCATTTGATCATGGAGAGTGAGGAGCCTGTTCTGCAGATTCCCAGGGAAGGACCTTATTTATCAAAAGTGAAATATTTATCAGGCTTCTTATCAGGTAAATCTTGTGTACACTGTTCTTGATTCAGGTCTACTTTGCTTGACATAGTTGAAAAGTTTCTGAAAAATTAACTGTAAATGAAATCTTAGTTAAAAAAGTATTTTAAAGGCTATGTCTGGGGAAAGCATTCAAGAATCAACAAGGAAGCCAATCAAGGAAAACATTTTGAAATGAAAAATATTATTCTGTCATCCCCTTGCTTCTTGGTTTTGGAAGTCAGCATTCTGTGCATTGGATTTCCTACCAGAATAAAGACAACTATACCCAGAACGATTCTAAGAGACAGAGGAGTAGAATCAATTCCCTGAAGCAGTGTCTGTATATTTAAAAGCTGTTTGCCAGCTTGTAACTTGTTTGACTTAATTGGTGAATTTGTAATCAATGATTAACTGGACTGTCAGTAACAATATCAAGTCATTTATACATGGCTTCCTATCTTACAGCATTTCAAAAATAGTACACCATGAAGGACAAAAGTAAGGTCATTCAGTACTTGTTCTTCTAAAACATGGTAAGCTCCAAAAGTCAACTCAGCAAAAATAACAATGAAAGGTAAAAATAAAGAATCTTACTGATTGTGTGTGTGTGTTAAGAACTGTGATTTTGTATTATCCTATTAGTTCTATTAAATTAGGAACATACAAAGTAAAAACATAGGTTATTAATTCTATCTGTGTCAAATGTTAATACTTTATTCATGTGTGATTGAATTAAGTTTGCAGCAGATGAAGGTTAGGGAAGGGTAATGGCGATTATCTGACCCCGGAGTCATCTAAACAGAGCTTTCTCCTTCCTATGCTGAAGTAAAGTGGTTTGCTATTGACTTTTTCCCATGTGTTAGTTCTTGAAACTTTTAATCTTCCCTAAATAAATTCAACCGTCCATTCAGTTATCATGCTGTTGAACAAAGGTTTAAGTTTCATGAAGGCACTAACTTTTTTTATATTCTTTAAAATAATCTTTTTACTTAACTGAATAAATTTATTATAAATGCTACAAGCTTGGATTTTTGTAAAACATCAACATGAATAAAATACAATGTATTTTATATATTGTGGTATGGTATAAGATTTTGTTTTTTTAAAAGGGTTCTACAAATTAAAAAAACTGAAACCAATATGCTAGTACCAACCCTGAAGATGTTCGGGGTTGAAAGCAGAAATCTGAATATTTCAAGATGGAATGTGACAATGGTTAAGGACATTTTTCCAATTTTTATTGGCGTTTTGCCTTTTATTTTTTAAGTTCATTAAGCTTACTATTTCTTCTTCTTCTATTGTTGATAGGAATTTTGCATGGTTTCATGTTCACAAGAGAAATCTATATCAATAAATTGTTTCTACCTTTAATGCATATCCTGAATTTGACTGCTTTATACCAGTTTTATCATTATTACTTTACTCCAAATTTGGACTACTTGAACTATGCTTCCTATTTTCATCCTTACATCCCCCACTTGCACACAGACACATACAAAATCTATTCACCATGAAAACAGCTATGAGGCTTTTAAATTGTGAATCAGTTCATATTGTTCCCTGTTCAAATACATTTAAAAAAAAGAATTTCTATCTCATTCATAATATAATCCAAAATTCTTGCTATGGCTTATGATAATCTGATCCCTACTTACCGACACGGCCTCATTTCCAACCCCATGGCTCACTCTAGTTCACCACCTGGCCTTTTCTGGTACACCACATAACCCAGCTCTCAGTCCTAAAGAGTTTTTTCCAGGCATTCAAATGGATCCCCCGCCCTTCACTTTATTCAGGTATTTGCAGGGTATCTTACTCTCCCTACCAGCAGCATCCTAAACACTGCTCTATTTGTCTTAATAGTGCTTGTTACCACTTGACATTATACATTTATTTGTGTATTTTCTTTTTTCCTTCTAGAATATAATTCCCTAAAAGCACAAATTTTGTTTTGTTCACTGAGGCAACCCAGCAACTAGGTAGTACTCAATAAAGTTTAGATAAATGAATAGATAACTAAATGAACGTGCATGCCCTTTCTCTTTTCCTGCTGATATAGACTAACACCAAAGTAAGCCATGGGAATAGTGCTTACTACTTTACAGTATTTAATCCTGGAATATCTTCACAACTCTGACATGGTGATTGTTTTTGAGATGTTAACCCAAGGTTAAAGCAATTAAAAATCAAAATTTTAGAAAAATTGAACCATCTAAGATAATTTTCAGAGTGATTCTATGATAATTTTAAAATTGTATAATTCTAAAAAGACAGTCCATAGCAAGTTCCCATGTAGCCACAGTCTTTATCATACTTTATCCCGTCTCAGATGGACCTTCATTTCTTTGGATCTATTATACCAAAGAGACACATAGTAGTTAGGACTGTCTGGAATCACACTTCTCAAATCCCAGGTTCAGACTTCTTAGCTGAATAACTTTGGGCAAGTTACTTAATGAGGTAAGTCTCATTTTCTTTATCTGGAAGATGAGGATATTAACATAGTCTGTTCTACAATAGCACATGCTTCTTTAATGTGAATTAGCTCATGTCAGATTAACATATGGGGAATGATATTAGCATTATGCAGAAGTCACATTAGTTCATAAGCAATCTTTTCCAGCATGTTAATGTTATGTGCCACTAAGAAGCAGCAGCTGAATGCAAAGTATAGCAAAAGAGTTGAACACAATATACTGTGGAGGAAAAACAGTAGTGTTCCAATAGTTTCTAGTAGTATCTAAGTCCTCTTGGCTTGAAATAGCCACGAGCTCTCTTGTGAAATATTCTAATATGGGAGTACATCTAGGTACCTTTATCTTACATTTTTAAATTAAATTTTATATTTATTATTTCTTTATTAGAAATTTAACATCTTTAAAAATTATTCTGGTATTTATTATTAAGATTTTTAAAAATTTACTGTTATTTTGCCTAATGCCCTAATAACAATGTTGATAAAAATTTTGAAAACTCAGGTTCAACACTTTCCCTACATAATCCTTACTCCTTTAGTAAATGATTCTACAGAATGTGAGTTTTCTTTAGGAGAGCATACAGTTGTGGTGAAGATTACATGAGCTAATCCATGTGAAACTTATTACAGTGCCTGCCACTTAATAAATATCTAAAAACAATGCCTGTCCCACATTCTTAGTGGGTATATGTGTATATATATATAATTTTTTTGAAAGATTACTAAGATCAAGACACTGTGTTAAACACTGGAGAGACATAGTAAGCCATGAGTCATAATGTGCATATTGCTTCTTACAACAGTTTTGAAAGTATATTTTAAATTGATAATGACTTCTGTTTCCAGCAGTATAAGTTTAAATGTTCTAACCAAATTTCCTGCAGAAAAAAACCCAAATATTAGATTATAATTTAAAATATTTATTTTTAAATGCATTAAATGCATCGATGAGCCAGGAGGAAAGTAAAGATTTCTAAGATAACAAAAAAAAAAATTAAGAAAAGGCACAAATGTGGAGAGGTAAACAAGACTCTGAAGGCAGATTCTGGCTTTTATTTGCTGAACTCAAGCAACTTGGAGTTTCGTTTTTCACATGGGGGTAAGAAACAAAGACTGTGCCCTAAGAATAGGAAACTTAATAAGAGATCTACACAAAAATCTTGAGCCCAAAAGGATAGGTCTTTAGTGTAAGAGTCAACTAAAATCAACTAGACAACTTCCAAAGCAAAAGGAAAATTAACTTCCTGAAACTTTGGTACTGAATGGGGGAATTCTTCTAGCTCCTACCTAGATTTATATTTCACACACATAGTACACCAGTGGTCAAAAAAATCCTTAAGCAAATAATTATTATCATTCTGGATTGAAAGAGCTCTCAGCCACCTGGCAGAAGCAAACACAAGTCCTCTTTGAAGGAATCTACCTTCTACTGAGGCAGGCCTCATACCAACTGATAAGAATGCCTACAAATATGTTTCCAGAAAATATGAGCTCTTAATCAAATACCCAAGTTTACATAAAGAAACAGGGAACCAGGGCGCCTGGGTGGCTCAGTTGGTTGAGCGGCTGCCTTCGGCTCAGGTCATGATCCTGGAGTCCCGGGATCGAGTCCCGCATCGGACTCCCTGCTCGGCGAGGAGTCTGTTTCTCCCTCTGACCCTCTTCCTTCTCGTGCTCTCTATCTCTCATTCTCTCTCTCTCAAATAAATAAATAAAATCTTTAAAAAAAAAAAGAAACAGGGAACCATGAATCATAATTAGCAGCAATAAAAGATGGAAGAATCAGACCCATATAGACTTCACCTGTTAGAATTATCAAACATGCAACAAAAATATTTATATTTCACATGTTTAAAGAATTCAAAGAAAGAATAAAAAAGATGAACAGGAGAGAGACACTATAGTAAGATAAATAATAAAAATAACTTTCAGAAATAAAAATGTGATTAATATAAATTTAAAACTCTCTTTCTACACACATGCACAAACTGCAAAACATTAGAAATAGCCAAAGAGAGAATTAATTAACAGGAGGGCAGAGTTGAAAAAATTATCTAGATCTAGTCCAGGGAGATAAAAAAACTTAAAAAATATGGAAGAGCAATAAAAAAGATAAATAAAATAGAATGTAATATATTTTTAATTGGATTTCAGGAGGAGAGTAGAGAAAGAATGGAGGAAAAACAATATTTGAAGGAATAAAAGTTGAGAAACTTCCAGAACTGATGAAAAACTTTAATCCTTAAAGTCAGAAGGCCAAAGTTCTAAGCAGAATAAACAAAAACAAGTCAACATCTACACACATCATAGTAAATCTAAGGACAAAGAGAAGTACTTAAAAATAGCCAGAATAACAAATAAGCACAAAGAAATAACTAAAATGATGAACGATTTCTCAATAACCACAGCTGAAGTCAAGAAACAGTAGAATATAGTCAAACTGCTAAAAGAAAGCAATTGTCAACCTAGAGCTGTATCAATATACAACAATATATCTTCCAAAAATGGAGGTGAATTAAAGTTATCTTAGATTATAGTGGCCAGAGTTTGCATCAACCCATTCCACAAAGAATGCCCTTTCGGTAGAAGGAAATTGACTTCAGATGAAAAGCCCAAGATGCAAGAAGGAGTAATGAACAAAGAAAGTGGAAAATAGACACAAATATTCACTAAACATACAAATAATAACTATATTATAGAGTTAAATATAAAACAAAATAGAGCTATAATACATAACAGCAATACTATATAAACTAGGAGGCAAGTTGTTCAGAGATAAAGCGTGCTGAGGTCACTAAGATGTAAATTTTCACAGAATCAAAATGTAGTTGCAATAGGGCAGGGTTTTTGTTTGTGTGTTTTACCTAGATATTCTAAGGGCTGTATCAGTGCTCTGAATGGATGAATAAATGAATAAAACTTCTTATTTTTCAATCTTATATTCTGATAAGAATAAATGTTGTAATTTCTAGTGCAATTATAAGACAGAAAGAGCTTAAAAATGTCAAACTGGGGGTGCCTGGGTGGCTCAGCTGTTAAGCGTCTGCCTTCAGCTCGGGTCATGACCCCAGGGCCCTGGGATCCAGCCCCACGTAGGGCTCCCTGCTTGGCTGGAAGCCTGCTTCTCCCTCTCCCACTCCCCCGCTTGTGTTCCCTCTCTCACTGTGTCTCTCTCTGTCAAATAAATAGATAAAATCTTAAAAAAAAAATGTCAAACTAGTAAGGAGAGATAATAGAGTAAATAAATTATTGAAAGAAAAAAAGGAGAAAAATACCTGGAAGATAAACATACCTAAAAAAGCACAAAATAAGATGATAAAAATAAATCTAAATGTATCAGTATTTATTTATTTTTTAAGATTTATTTATTTTAGAAAGAGAGTGCATGCACATGCAAATTGGGGTAAAGGTAGAGGGAGGGGTAGAGAATCTTCAAGCAGACTCCCTGCTAAGTGCAGAGCCCATTGCAGGGCTTGATCCCACAACGCTTAGATCATGACCTGAGCTAAAACCAAGAGGCTGCTTAACCAACTGAGCCACCAAGGCACCCCTAAATGCATCAGTATTTAAATAAATATTCCTGGCATCCAAAGCAGAATAAGTAATTGTGATATATTTATACAATAGAGTACTACAAAGTAGTGAAATTTAATAAACTAGAATTACAAACACACATAAATTTCAAGATCATAATGTTTTACCAAAAAAGTAATTTGCAGAAGGTGTACACAATCACTCTATTTACAGAGTGTTAAAAACACATAAAACTAAATAATACATTTTTTGTAAGGGTATAAAGGGGAGTGGTAAAATCACAGAAATGAATTTGAATAATTAAAAGTCATTCTTTCTTCTGATAGGAAAGATTAAATGGATGTGATTGGGATAGGTCACACAGGTGTCAAAATTCATATTTTGATATATCTTAAACTTGATGATGCATGTGAGGATGTTTGTTGTATTGTCATTTATAGTTTTTGACCTGTTTTATATTCCCTTTTCATATTTAGTTAATGAAAACAATTAAAAATAAAATCTATACAAAATGTGGGACATTGACAGCACTATAGCACTCTAGGTGTCTGAGACCAACTCTCTCTCTCGCTCTCTCTTTTAAATATAACATTACTTAAGGGCATATGAGGCCAGCTTTACACTTAAGAGGCAGCCAATTTTCAAGTTTCACCACCTCATTCATTCACTAATGCCAGAGAATTCATTTCATCATTCAATAGTTTATGATTTGGTAATGTAAATAATTCTGGGGAAGGTAATAATGGAATCAAGTACACAGTGATGTGTGAAAGTCTGAGATCAGAGCTTAGACTGACTTTGATGTGAAGAAGAGGGAAAGCACTGAAAACCTGCAACTGGTCAAGGAAGAAGTAAGATTAAAAAGTAATGGGCAATGTATGGTGATTAACATAACAAAAAAATAAAAAATAAAATAAGGAAAAAAAGTAATGGGTGGGGTAGAGAAGCAAAGAGCCTTTATGATCTTTGTAGATTTGCCTATTGCCAGCTCAGGTCATGAAGACATAAAAGGTCTCTTCCATTTTCACATTCTATGCTTATGCGATCCCATAAATACAAACACCATCTTAATTACCTTAGTTTGCAATCTAGAATAAAAACTACTAAAAGACCTCTGTTCATTAAATTCCATTGAAATTATGAACACCTGCATCAGAAACACAACCAACACATATTCACCCGTGCAGTCCACTGGTGATTAATTAGGGAGCCTTCTTCCCCTCGTGTAAACATTTAACAGGAATCCTCCATGTTGGATACCCAGTTTGTCTGTGACAGGAGAAACTTGGATTGAGACATTAAAGAGGAAAGGGGGAGAGGTGGCTAACAATTTCTGTTTTCAGAATTTTATTCAACTGCTGAGCTATCATTGTCAAGGGGAGATAATGTTTTGGTTTCTTGCTGCCTTTGTATTTAATTTCCCTTAGATATGTTATTGAAAATTGGTATGTTTTACCATAAGTATGCTTGAAAATCACATGGTGAAACTATTCTGTATGTAATAAAATTTTGGTGTGTGAGGTATACCATGACAATGACTCTAAAATCTATGACTCTAAAGGAATGATAGAAATCAGATCACAGCAATCAATGCTGATGATAGTGATTATTAATAATAATTACAGTCAAAATCAAATATATGCTCATCAACTGCTGAATTTTCCTATGCTTTACAGAAAAACTATAGTTTTAAACACATTGATAAAGGCTGTGTTACTCTTGTGTATGCCAAATGAATGCTACATTTCATAAATGACAACATTAAAGAAAAAGAAAAAAGCTTTTCCAAACCACTGGAAACACTGGATAATTTAGTTTTATTAGTAATACAGAGAATAGATTATATTGTGGGTTAGCAAGTTGGTCTTTAGAAAGCAGCCAATATTATGTGTTGAAATGAGGCCAATTTAATCAGTGGGAAGAAATTCCTGAGCCAGAAATCCAACTTGCAAAGTTGTAAACTGACATTACTTGGAATAAAACCAGAGGGTCCACATTTAAAACTTCTTTTGTAAACTTGGCCCTAAGTTTTTGGACTTTCTCACAGGTTAAAAATATGCAGTTGTCTCATTCAGCTCTCCCATGGGCATTAGCCCAGATTTCAGAATTATCAATGCCTTTTGACTTATCCTCTGTCAGTCATCTACCAAAAATAGGCCTGAACCAAGGTAGTCAAGATAATGAAAACATAAGGAAATGAGAGGAACAAGGACTGCGTACATGATTTCACTATATTTTATCCTAATATAAGCTATAATATGCTTGTAAAAATCCATTTAAGGGAAAAATCATATTTTGTGTATGTGTGGTGCTCCAAAGTGCAGTATCTATCTTTTGCAAAAAGGTCGTGTTTTAATTTAAATAGTATCTAATATTCTGTAGACCATATATGAAGTTTAATATCAGAGTTGAATCTCTTCAGCCTTTTAAAGAATTAGCTAATACATTGTGGATTAAAATAATGGCTACACTAGGAAGAAATGAAGGTAACTTGTGGTAAGCCAAGTAATGTACCCCCTTCACCCCACTATGTTCATGCCCTAATCCCCAAAACATGTGAATATATTACCTTATATGGTAAAAGGGACTTATAGATATGATTAAGTAAAGATTTTGAGGTGGAGCGTGTCCTGTATTATTTGGGTCGGCCCAATGTAATACAATTTCCTTATAAGAGGGAGCTGGAGGGTCAGAGTGAAGAGAAGGAGTTGTGATGGAAGCAGAGAGCAGACTGATGCCCCTGGTGGAAGGGGTCCATGAGCCAAGGAATGCAGGCAGCCTCTAGAAGCTGAAAAAAGCAAGGAAGTATTTTCTCCCCTAGAGCCTCCAGAAAGAATGCAGCTCTGCTAATACCTTGATTTTAGCCTGATAAGACCCATTTTATGATTTTTGATGTCCAAAATGAAGTTGGTGGTAATTTGTTACAGCAGCACCAGTAAACTAATACATGCACTGGTTGGCCTTACTGAGAAATAGAATTCTTTGTAACACATATTATAGAATAAGCCTTTTAAAATAAGTATACTATTCAATTAAGCAATACTAAAGAAAAATTAACAGAAAACCGTGTCCAACCTCATTTGTAATTAAATGAACCCAACAATTAGACATTATTATCAAATCCAGTTGGAGTGCAAGTGTGGGTGATGGTATAGGAAACAGCTACTCTTGTGCATGCCAGTAGGAGTGTAAGTCTCTACAACCTTAAGAGAAAGCAATGTAGATCAAAAGAATCATAAACATTTACATTCTCTGCTCCAGCAATTCCACTCGTAGAAAATAGTCCAAAGATACAAAAACACTGATTTGAAGGAGCACATGCACCCTGATGTTTATAGCAGCATTATCAGTAATAGCCAAATTATGGAAAGAGCCCACATGTCCATTGACTGATGAATGCATAAAGGAGATGTGGTATATATAGATACAATGAAATACTACTCAGCCATCAAAAAGAATGAAATCTTGCCATTTGCAGCAACATGGATGGAGCTAGAGTATATTATGCTAAGCAAAATAAGTCAGAGAAAGACAAATACTATATGATTTCAATCAAATGTGGAATTTAAGAAACAAAACAGAGGAACATAGGGGAAGGAAGAAAAAAAAAAGGGAGGCAAACCATAAGAGACTATTAACTAAAGAGAACAAACAGGGTTGCTGGAGGGGAGGAGTGTGGGGGATGGGCTAAATGGGTGAAGGGTATTAAGGGGGGCACTTGTGATGAGTGTAAGTGATGAAACACTAAATTCTAGTCCTGAAACTAATATTACACTATATGTTAACTAACTAGAATTTAAGTAAAAACTTGAAACAAACAAACAAAAAGAAAATAGTCCAAAGAAATAACAAAGGACCTATGCAAGTATTTATCCACAATCTCAATAATATAATCAATATATAATCAATAATAATAATCTCAATATGAATGTAATGGGAAAATATTGAAAACAATCTGAATATCCAATAATAGGGGTTAGCTAATTATATCATAATAAATCATGATATTATAAATATGATATTAATTAACAATAGAATATATGTAATTTGTAAAAATGATACTTGAAAGAACAATTACTTTTTGGAAAGATGTTCAAGGTAAATTTTTTTATAAAGCTATGTACAACACAATATCTACAATATAATTCATTTTTGTATTATATATATAATATACAGATTGTACACATACATACACATAATCACACAGTTTAGAAGAATGTTCATTATCAGAGTTTACTAAAGGCTAACATGTATATATCACAACAGAATTACAGGATCTCTTCTAAGTATTTACATATATTAACTCATTTGATCTTTACATTAAACCTGCAGAGTAAGTAATATTACTACTTTCTATTTTACAGCTGAGGAAATTCAGGTCCCAAAAGTTGAATTTTTTCAAAGTAACTTAAATAGTGAGTGGGAAATCTGAGATTCCACCCTGGTAATTAGTGTGCAGGGTCTGTGTGCCTAACCACTAGACAATATCGTTTCCCTTAACAGGGGCTAAGCTTGAACACTAGGATTAGTGAAATTTAAAAAAAAAAAAATTTTTTTTTGCTGATCTGTATTTTCTAATTTTGATATAAAAACAACAGAAATAATAGCTAAGACTAAGATATATTGAGTTGTTTAATTATTCTAGGCATGTGCTAAGTGCTTTATAAACATGATCTCAGCCCTAATTAACATCTTATGAGGCAATATTTTTAATCATACTGTTTTGCATATTAAGTAATTAAGTCTCAGAGAAGTTAAGAAACATTTTTACAATCACATAACTGCTCAGTGTCAGATTCAAATTCACATTTACCTGAATCTAGAGTCATCACTCTTAACCACTATACCATGCTGACTAAATAATAGGCCAGTGTACAAAAATTCATGAAAGGAAATGAAACCCTCCCTTTCCCGCCTTAGGTTCAGAGAGCTTCAGGATAGCATTTGATGGTAGCATAATAGCAGTGATTCTTTATACAGCATAGACTCGGTTATATTGAGTATATTTTATTAAAGAGTTCAATATAGACACAGGTTAAGCACTCAACAGACTGGATATGAATCTCAATATAACTAATGTGTTTCCAATATAAAATCCAAGTAGGAAAATTTGATTGTTCATAATAGGAAAACACTAAGTATATCATATAAAGAAGTAAAGCAGTCTACACATTCGTAAGAATTAATATGTAAACAGTAAACATGAATCTTTCATCTTCTCCTGTGAACATATCCCTGAGGATTTTGTTGTAATAAAAGAAGTTTTCAACCAAAATAAATGCTTCCTAATTTCTTGTTATACTCCATGGATCATCATACAGGCAAATTGTTCAGGATATGGAAATATTTTACTCTAAATAATACAGTATGCCTGGATAACTATTGATTCATATTGATATTTCTTTCATTCCTTAAAATAGTAATATATTAAAATGTTCAGTACACTCTTGGAAATTAAAAACAATTGGAAGAACTATCCCTAAAATTTTCCCATCCTTTCATGTCTATAAAACTAAGCTAAGTAATGGATATGATGACGGTAGCAAATAAGAATAGGAAGAGCTAACCCATAACATTTCAGATGTTTAAATCTTATCTTTTAAAGATTGATGTAAAATAAATTGCTAACATTAAAAAGGAAAAGATTTATTTTTCTATTTTTTTGGTATAATTTTTTGACAAAAAGGTCATATTATATAATATTTAGATTTTAATAATGCTAATTTTCTGATTAGGTTTAACTCACTATAAACATGATTAACACAACTCTAGATCCATGTACACAATCAACTTCATCACTTTTCATGTTTACTATGTATAGAAAGTCCCAAAACTGGCAGCTAACTCTCCCATGAGTATCACTAGATTCATACTGATTGAAAGATGGTCTGGAATAAAAGTTGTGGGGCTTTCATTTCAAAAAAATCAGTGCACTTGATTCTTATTTTGTAGAGATTGAAAAGTTTTTAAATCAGCACAGATGACTACAATACAAAGGAGAGTTTGGGAACATGTACTTGCTGGAGAGTTGCGACATAAAGCCCTAGGGAAGTTTTTTGGAACAGTATGAACAAACATACATCTTCCAAAATCAGTGATGTGGTTTAGACAGGTAGAAACAGGCTCACACAGAACTGAGGCCAGTGCTAGTGGCCCTGAAAAATGGTCTGTATTATTAGTAGTCTACATAATAGAATAATTTCCCGATGGCCACTAAAAATGATTGTTAAATTATTTTTCCATATTGAAGGGATTATGCAGGAATACATCATATGCATATTCATTTTTCTACTTTATCAATTACTGTCATAAATAAAAGAAAATTTAGGAAAAAAAGAGGTAATATGTAACTTTGCAGACCCAAGCAAAAGCATGCAACCATTCTCTGCTGATATCAGTCTTAAATTCATATTTATCTAATAATTTCCTATGCACAAACCACAAAGTACAATATAATATGCATATCATTATCCTACCCACTCTTCACAACTCCATTTTGGTCTTGTCTCCTTCCAGTCAATTTCTCTTCCAGTTCATCCTGGAGATTGCTAATTTTTCTAGGTTTCAATTTCATTCTCATTTTACATTAAAATTCTTTACAAGTAACCACTAATTGATGGTTTCAAGGGTATTAGTTTTATCTCTCAGGAATACATAATTCTTAGAAATTGAAAACTGTTGTGTAAAAAGGACAGACTACGAAATAAGACAGGCACATCTCAAATCCAGCTCTGCCACTTACTAGAAGTATGGCTTTGGACAAATCCTTTAACCTTTTGAAAACTTTATTTATTCCTAAACTTGTGTCTAGATTTATTTAAATCTCTTGTTAAACTGGCTAGCAAACAATTACTCTTGCTGAGCTCTTCTTGAGGGCAAGGACTCTGTGTTACTGTCCTGTAACCCAATAATGGGCACATTTTAAACCTTAATAAAAATGTCTGGGTCACTTCTGGGCACTCCAGAATGGTGAAGAAAACAAAAAAAGATGGCATAAGGCAGATGTCAGTGAATTATGAATGGATGCAGAAAGTCTTTTAAAAGAAAGTATCATGAAGATTTGGAACTTAAAATCTATTGCAACTCAAATTCTGCAATTCAAGGAAGAAAAATTGAAATTCAAACACCAAAGAGACTTTATCAAATAAAATGATTCTATTCACTGTTACTTACATGAGAGTCTTCCTAGCTCTTTTTTTTTTTTCCCTTCACACCTCAGGTGGAAAGCATCTTTTGATATGACTCCCTATGATCCCTGTCTCCTGGTGTTCATGCTCTTGTGGAATCCCCTCCATTGAGATGGGTTGACTCTAGTGACTTGCTTCTAACCAATGGAATATGACAAAAGTGATGGGATGTTACTTCTGTGATTATGTTATAAAAGACTGATTTTCATCTTGCTGGTATTTTCTCTGGCTTTTCTTGCAAGCTTGTTCTGATAAAGGGGGCTTCCTGACAAGGAACTGAATCCTGTCAAAAATCACTTTGAGTGAAACTGGAAGTAAATCCTGTTGCAGGTAAATCCTGAGGTGACTATGGATCCCAGGTTACCTTGATTACAGCCTCTTGAGTGAGAAACCCTGAAGCAGAGGAACCAGCTAAGCCATGCCTGAATTCCTGACCCACAGAAAGAGTGAGATAATAAATATATGGTTTTTAAGCCACTAAGATTTGGGGGTGATTTGTTGTGCAGCATTAGATAATGAATACACCTTACATTCGATTTAACAGTAAGTTGTCAGCTCTACCTTCACGTTTAGAATAGAAAATTATAAAATTTTCTGAATTCCAAAATTCAAAATTAGAATATAATCTTACCATCTCAAGGTACCACCTTCATATAATGCAGTATCATTTCTCACTTGATTACTGCATTAGCCTCCTAGAATACATGATATTTCTGCTTTTGCCCTTGTCTCCTTCATGCTATTCACAAAACAGCCAGCAAAGTGATCCTGTTAATGGATTCTCTTCTCCTTCACATACTCATTCACTTTACAAAAACCTGTAAGGTCCTGTATGATCTGTTTCCTCTCCTTGTGTATATGACCACACGACCACCACTAGCAAAACCACACTGGTTTCTCACACTTACCTAACATGCTATCATACTTTGATATCTTTGTATTCGGTTTTCTCAGTATGGAATGTTCTTCTCCTAGTATTTTCATGGCTGGCTCCCTCCAATATCTTCATTCAGATGCCGCCTTCTCAGAGAGGTCTTTCCTGGACACCCCACTTAAAATTGTACCTTCTCCCCCAACACAGTTCCCTGTTTTATTATTTTTATTTTAGTATTTATTACAACGGAATATTTTATACACTTTATTCATCTTGTTTATTATTTGTCTCTTCCACTAGCAAGTAAGCTCCCTGAGGGCTCAGATTTTTACTTTGTTTACTGCTGCATTTCCAGGACATGGGACAGTGCTTAATATATAGTAGGCATTCATTAAATATTTGCTGAATTAATTAATTAAGTGAATAGATGAATATCACTAATTTGCACTTACTAGAAGAAATTAGTAGAAATACTCCATTTTGAAAAGAGGACGTGTATCACATAAGTATGCAATGGCTTTCTTAGATCACTTAAAGCTACAAGGAGCTTTACGTTAATAATATGCTAAGCAATGGGGTGGAATTAAGCCAACTCTTGGCTCTTCCTAACAAGCAGGAGTGAACTTTGGCATGGATTGCTCTAAACCACAGATAACTGACAACATTCAGATTAGGCACGGAGTCAGAACACTAATTAAAACTTACATTTAAAAGCTAATTGAGCTGTGTTCACTTACACAAAGTATTCAATAGCAAATTACTTCCTCTTTCTCTTATTTTAATTAAAAAAAACAAACAAAGCTGATGGAGGGTCTCTTTTCTTTGTTGCTTCAAAATTACTATTCAGAATCAACACCTGTAAGAAAATTCCTACAGGCACTTTCCAGTGTGTTTAGTATTGCCATTAACCTCAAAATGAGAGTGTTTCCTTGAACTTTAATATTGAACCTAAGGCTTACCCCTGACATTCACGACCTGCAAGTCAGTTATTAAAAGCATGGGTCAGGAAACCTGGGTGGCTCAGTTGGTTAAGCGTCTGCCTTTGGCTCAGGTCATGATCCCAGGGTCCGGGGATGGAGTTCTACAACGGGCTCCTTACTCAGAGTGGAGCCTGTTTCTCCCTCTGCCTGCTGCTCCACCTGCTTGTGCTCTCTCTAGTTCTCTCTCTGACAAATAGATAAATAAAATCTTAAAAAAAAAAAAAGCACAGGTCACATAACTTTTCATCACATATTTCTCAGAGGAAAAAATTGTGGAGCAACTCTCAGACATATATGCTTTCTCAAGAGTTATATGCATATTCTTTCAGACTAATATATTACATTATAAAACATACAGAAAGGAAAAATTTTAAAAAGAAAGAAAAAGAGTAGCTAATATTTAAAAATAATTAAAATCCCATTTGTATGTTTTAACTAAAGTGCATTTTTTGTTCAATCTCAGCATTATTATTACTTCTCAGTAAGAATTATATTATTGAATATTCTGCAATATATTTAAGATCTTAGTTTATCATTTTATGGTGCAGAAGTCTGGTTTACATATTTGGTTTCTTTGGCTTCATTGCTGTGAAAGATCTTCACAAAGATGCAGAGATGCAAGTGGGGAAAATGCAACAGAATCTATACTGTCATTGATGTATTTTGAAAAATAATAATAATAGTAATTTTTAATGTTACTATTTAATAGCTAAGCAAACATTTTAACCATTCTGTGAGAAATTTTAGTATTACCTGATAGTTACTAGTTGTTCTTATAAACTAGTGGAAATTGTTGCATTTTTATACCTTTAAATTTTTTATTTAGAAGATTTTGTAACAAGTTAGAATTTTCTGTCCCCACGTTTTAAAAGTATACAGATATGAGAAATTTTGCAAGTAATGTTTTTACATAAATTTTGGCATCAAATCCACTTAACTATGAAAATATATCCAAACATAACATTTTCAAAATACTCCCTCCGTAGTACACTTAAAAAAATATTTACTTTTCCTACTATTAAAAATTACCTTTACCTTGAAGAGGCACATGAGATCAGGGGTGTGTGTGTGTCTGTGTGTGTGTGTTTTCAGAGAATATCTGCCAAGTAGCATACTACTAGACATTATAGGACAGGCTGCACATTTGGAACTCATATTCTGTAAATGAAAATGCATAACTCATTTTTATATTTGACACCTTTCTTAAGTGTTCTGTCAGAAGATAACCACTGAACATCTGTCTGGACAAAAATTCCTCATGGTTACTTTCTATCTTATTACAAAGTATTGTAATACTTTTGCCATTCAAAATAACATAAATCTACTTGACCAAGCGTAAATGAAAAGGGCCACGTCAATTACTATATGTTGTGGAATTCACTCTTCTTTCATGACGTCATGTAGTCAAGTGAAAAATGATGACCTGACACATGAATCAAGTGAGGGTACCGATGACTATCTTTATATTAATAATGCAATGGTTACCACAATATGTAGTTCCATGTCTGTATCTAATTACCTAACCAAGGTGAAGCACCATGGAGTCATGAAAAGAAACTGAAAAAATTTAAGATCTCTCCCTACAAGGAGATATCAATATGTTTTTCATACCTTCTAAATGAAGGAATTTCACTGAACTCTTTCTACTGTCTATTCTATAGTAGGTGTACTATTAAATAGTAAAAACATCTAATAATAAAAATTTTTAAAAAGAAACAAAAAGGAAAGCTTAGCCTTTGAAAACGAGTAGACTAGATAGAGTGCACTTTGTTTTGAATACTCTAACATACATATTATTTTGCTGTTAATCGATAGCTCTCTAACCATGATATTCTTGCACATGGTTCAGGCCAATGATAAAACACATTCTTTTGCTCCTTCCTATATTAGTTACAGCAAAACAACCACGAGCAACAACACAACCTACTTCCTTCACTGTAACAGTCAGAGTCCAAATAGGAAATGATGGCCATTTAAATAATTTGGGGAAGATTTAATGAGACTGTTAAAAAAGGTTCTGGGTGGGGGTGGAAGGAAATCACATTGAATAGGTATTAAGTTGGGGACAGGAACAGTGGATTTGTTAACCTACTTAGGCCTGAGGTATGGGAGAGTTATGGGATTTAAGGAGAGTGTTCATAACTGAAAGGAGCAGTGAAGACACAGCCAAGTGAGGGAGAGAGAGCCTTACAGAACATGAGACAGGTAATACATCCCAACAGCACTTTCTTCTTTCCTTGTAATTTGCTGGGGCTACCCATTGGCTGTATCCAATCACAGCAAAAGAAACTCTGTATGCTATCCATGTAGGTTAGCTTCCCTGGACAGGGAGCAGGGTGAAGGGAGAGAGTGGTTCTGGAGAGGCAAACAGAAGTTATCTGGTGAGATCATCTTCAAGTTTATTCCCTTCTATATGATAAAGTAATTAAATGGATTGGCAGTGACTAAATTATGTTTTTTATAAAAAAGATATAAGGAGATTATACAGTCTGTTGCACTAAAGCATGGCTAATTACAGGTTTAAAAAATTATCTACTTCTTTTACTTTTTGAATAGGTAATGAATCTATGTTACAATGTCCGAAAGATGTAAACAGGACTATAGTGAAAATTAAGTCTCTCCTCCTTTCCCTGTGCCAGTCCCCCCACCCACCCATACAAAAGCATTGCCACTAGTTTCTTTTTTATCCTTACAAAGATTTTCCATGCATTTGCTATCAAGGGGAAGTAGATAAATACATATTTCTTATTTTTTATAAGAATAGTGACATATTACACACACAGACTACATGTTGCTTTTAACATGGAATAATACATCTTGAGACAGTTTTAAATCAGTATATAGAGTTCTTTTTAAAGTATATAGAATTTTATTTTTATAGGTGTAACAAAGCCTTCACCAGGTCTCTGTTGATGAGTATTTGTTTCTGATTGTTTTCTACAACCAAAGCTATAGTGGATATTATCATACATACATCATTTTCACATGCCCTACTATATTTGTAATAAGTAGTTAAAAGCAAAATGATTTTGTTAAAAGGTAGGTGAATTTAAAAATGTAAAATATGTTGATAAAAAACTCCATACAGGTCATAAGATTTAAACTTCCACCTGCACCTGGGAGTCTGTTTGCCCACACTTTCACCAGTGGAATGCCACCAAATTTTTTATTTTTATTGTTGCCAATCTGACAGGTTAAAGTGGTATATGTTTATATTTTAATTTCTATTATTATGACTCAGGTTGAACACCAATTCATGTGATTAAGGACCAATATATTTATTTTTATTAAATTACTTATCAGTATCTTTTAATCATTTTTCTGGATTTGTAGGGGTTCCATACTCATTAAAGAAATTAGCCCTTTGCTACTAAAAAAAACTTTATATACAAAACACTTGGTCTATTAGTTTTTTCCTATTTATAAAATAAATTCTCCTACCTTTGGTTTCTCTAGTATTTTTATGGTCTGTTTCTCTCTCTCTCTCTCTGTAAGTCTTTGATACATTTGGAATTTAATGTACTGTGTGAGTTATGTATTCAGTTTCCCCTCCCAAGTTGGTTAGCTAAGCACTATTTATTAAATAACCTATCTTTCCTCCACTGATTTGAAATTTTTAACATCTAAATTCTTGAAGATAATTGGGTGTATTCCTGGACTTTCTATTGTGTTTCATTAATCATTTTTGGTAGTCTCAGTTTTAATTATAGATAATGATTAGTTTTTGTCACAAATGTACTAAAATTATAGAAAAAGCATCCACTGTGCTGGAGTATATTCATGAACATATCAAGCTTAGAACATACTTTGAATGAATTAATTGGGTTTTTGCTGAAACAAATGGACTCACAGGAATATTTTTAATAAAAACAACAAATAAAAACATTCAGATTGTGTTGAATAAAGGATCAAATTAGTTCAAGCACACCGAAAGAAAATAATGAAAGAGAAAAAAGTCGTTGTTGGTATTGTCATATTTGTCCCTGTCCTCAGCAGCAGCAATAGCACCAACACCACTGACTGACTCTTGTATGCAGAACCTGGTCATCACTACCCCCGTTCTACACTGCAGAAACTGATGTTCAGAGAATTTAAGATTACACAGCCAGAAAACATCAGAGCCACAGCCCAAGCTCAGTAAAATACTGATGAGAGTATTTGTTACACGTATTGTGTTAAATGTGAGAATTCATAAGATGCAAGCCTACATGCAAGACTGAAACACACATGTGGTTGTCCCCCTTTATCTGCAGTCTCATCTTCCATGGCTTCTGTTACTTATGGACAGCCACAGTCCTGCAGCAGGTCGGTAGTAGCCCAACAGCACGTCACAATGCCAACATCATTCACCTCACTTCATCTCATCACATAGGCATTTTACCATCTCACATTATCACAAAAAGAAGGGTGAGTACAGTACAATAAGATATTTTGAGAGAGAGGCAGAGACCACATTCATGTAACTTTTATCATGGTATATTGTTAGAATTGTTCCATTTTATTATTACTGTTAATCTCTTATTGTACCTAATTTATAAATTAAACTTTATCACAAGTATGTATGTCTAGGAAAAAAACAGCATATATAGGGTTTGGTACTATCCGTGTTTCAGGCATCCACTGGAGATCTTGGAACAAACATACCCTCCTCAGATAAGAGGGAACTACTGTACCAATTGACTGATAAAGACAATGTGATATAAGACTTGGGCAGAGCTGGAAATTCTTGAGATTGAAGTTGTTCAAGTAAGACTTCATACTAGTGATGGAACTGGTGAAGATTATGACTCAGGAGGTGGTTCCAGGAAGGGGGATTGAAGGTCAAACCTAATGTTATAGAGAGAAGATGGCTCCTTTTGTTTGGAGAATAGTATAGATTTTATCAGAATGGGAGATTTTATATTCATTGATTCATTTACATATTCATTTTGTAAGAGAATAGTCTTTGATATTCTCTGATGGACAAGAAGAAAAGTTAATATTTGTTTTTTATCAAATGAAATACATTTGATGCCTATGAGAGTTATGAATAGGAGTCAGGCCGGAAGTGAATATTTGCATAGTTATGTAATGCTTCGTGAATTGAGAATGCTGAAGTGGCAACTTTGTAAATAAACAGCTCTTGGGTGGTGAGGAGAAGGTCATTACACTCTAAAATGTTTTCCACAAAATCTTTGCCAGCCCATAC
Organism: Eumetopias jubatus; assembly: GCF_037043125.1. Lineage (NCBI taxonomy): Eukaryota > Metazoa > Chordata > Mammalia > Carnivora > Otariidae > Eumetopias > Eumetopias jubatus. The sequence goes on along the minus strand of NW_028274814.1, from coordinate 54,684,135 downwards.
TAAGGAAATCCTAGCATCTTTCTTATGTCTAAATGATTAGAGATGGCATGTGTAATTATTAAACTTAAAGAGTAGGAAGAGATCAGGAATAGAATTTCTAGTTATATATTTTGATTTAGCAATCCATCTTCTTATTAGAATCATAACATCACTTTTGCCATGAAATAATTTTCTGTTCATTCTGCCTCTCTTTTGCCTTATTTTGTGTGTGTGTGTGTTTTGTGCATTTTATTTTATTTAAGATTTTATTTATTTATTTGTCAGAGAGAGAGAACAAGCAGGAGGAGCTGCAGAGGCAGAGGGAGGAACAGGCTCCCTGCTGAGCAAGCAGTCCATTGCAGCACTCGATCCCAGGACCCTGGGATCATGACCTGAGCTGAAGGCAGACACTTAACCGACTGAGCCACCCAGGCATCCCGTTGGTCCACTGCATATTTTACAGTACTCCACACTCAGTATCATTAAATATTTCTGAGTGAGGGGTGCCTGGGTGGTTCAGTCAGTTAAGCATCCAAATCTTGGTGTTGGCTCAGGTGCTGATCTGAGGGTCGTGAGATCAATCCCCTCATCAGGCTTCATGTTCAGTCAGAGTCTGCTTGAGATTCTCTCTCCCTTTGCCCTTCTTGCTTGTGCTCTCTCTCTCTGAAATAAATAAATCAATAAATATTTTATAAATAAATATCTCTGAGTGAAATGAATACAGTTATTTTCATAGTTTCGGGGTTAATATTATCATTTGAAATAAAGTAACAGTGACCATTCATTTTGATATAGCTTTCATTTAAATATGTTATGCAAAAATATACATTAAATTCCAATTTAATGTCTTTAATAGAGTACAAATCTTAAATGCTGCTGATACTTGGTCAAATGTTTTTTCCCCTTAATGGAAACTAGTATTCAGTCCCACTACTGAATTAAAATGTTGTTTATTTAAAGTTTTGCATTTTATAGTTTCATTTGAATAATAAAATGCATAGCTAGAACTAAGAGATTAAAAGAAAACAAAGCTTAAAGAACAGTTTAATCAGGGGTTTAAATAGAACAATCTGCATTGCTGCAGTCGGCACTTGTACTTCTGTCTTTAGCACACTGTTCTCCTGCTTTTATTGTGCTTTTATCATCTGCTTCACTGGTTTGTTCTTTGCTGTATCATTGGAAAATCTGGGACTTCTATTACTGTAAATAATTTTGAGTTTGTTGCATATAGAAAATAAGTAGGCCCAAGCACAGTATCTTTGCAAATGAGTAATTAAATGAATGAATAAGCCAACTAAGCATTTTGGGGAAATTATATCCTATATTTACCAACTCTTGACTGAAATAATTCAAAGAAATCATTGTAGGAGAATTTAAGGAAGTTAGGAGCTTAGGCAAGAGAACAGATTTTAAACAATTAATTTCCAAACAATTTGATAAGCAATATAAACAAGAAGTTTGGCAATCCAAAGGAAGGCTTAACTGACTCTAGCAAAGAATAGAGAAGATTTAGAGAAGATATTTAAACTGAGTATTGAGAGATGCTAAGAAGTTTTCCAGGAAAAAAGGGACGAAGAGTATCTTAGTATCTATATTATTTTTTTTTAATTTTATTATGTTATGTTAGTCACCATACAATATATCATTAGTTTTTGATGTGGTGATCCACGATCCATTGTTTTCATATAACACCCAGTGCTCCAGGCAGTACGTGCCCTCCTTAATACCCATCACCAGGGTACCTTTAAATAGCAGGAAAATGTGAAAGTCAGGATATCACCAGGCACTAGCAGATATGTTGGTACGGTATGACCATGAGTGCATTGAACGAATAGTAAAAAATGAGGCTGAAAAAGCAAGTCAGGGACCAAATGTGAAGGGCTTATATGGTTTTCTATTTATGTATTTATTTATATACAATGTAGAAAAATAAAATTTAAATTAAATATGGAAAATGAAGCAAAGGGAAGGTACAGATGGGGAAGGTGAGCCCAGGAGACAGGTGAGTATTCAGAATTCATACTACAAGGTTGTGTTAAAAGTCAGCTAAATTTTTGACTTCAAGTATGTAAGGAGCCAAAGGGAAGCAATGACATTTAATGAATGTTTACTATGTGCCAACCACTGTTTTAACACTATCAGTCTTCTGTGTTTTTAAACAACTTTGAGTCTAGAAAATATTTTTCAAAAATTATTTTGGCTTTAAAAATTAATATTCACTTTATTAACTTTTAAATTTAAAAAACACAATTTTTCTTAAACTTTTAAGTTTAATTTACATATCTTAGACCCTTTATAAACGTACCAAATTTTAACAATGGCTTTTAGGGAGGGAAAGTCTTTGATTACTGTCTTCCCAGTGAGAAACCTAATGCTCTTAAACATTGTGAACTTCATTTGTAAATTTAGTATATTCAATTTTCTTTTACTCAGTGGTCTGTTTTGATAGAGAAAAATTTTTTATTATATCTGGTACATAATACTGGAAATATTATAAATACCATATACTGTTTACTCAACTATTCCATATGACTTATATATGCAGTACCATTTCAACTTAAAATCACAAGCCAATTTGATTACTTGGTTAACCGGTTATTCTAAAGGCCAAATTCTCTAAAATATTTAAAAAAAAAACTAAGGTGGCATACATACAAATGTAATAATAATTACTACAGTTTAATTCTCTTAAATATTTCTATATCTAATCATAAATCTAAGAAATAAATGACACTTTCTCAAATGTACCAAAATCTTGATAATTGTTGAAACTTGGTGGCAGTATGTGTGTATAAGGCATGGTACTATCTTCTCTATTTTTATAGATGTTTGAACATATTTATAGTAAAACATGAAAATGCCTTGTCATTAAAAAAGCAAAAATGATATCCCAAACAATCTTGGAACTACCTTTCTAAGCAATTTTTGTGTTACTTTCTCTGCTTGATTAGGTTTCCTAGCCACCAGACTGGTTTCTGGGTGGGATGCTGACCAGTTGAGACCTATTTTGTAATTTCTAGGTCAATGGCTTCCAACTGAGGGAATCTTTCAACCCATGTTCCTTAGATTCACATTAGAAATCAGATAATTTTTCAGACTGACATTCTCCTACATCCCTTCATACCTGCCTCCTAACCCCATTCCTGCCCTCCCAGCTCCCTATCCTCCTGCATGCTGCTGTGTCACTCAAATAAGTTTTGTTTTTCTTTGGATCTTAAAATATTTAGAGGACTTTCCTTCTGGCTCTGTAACCACTAAACTTAAGAAAAATTCTGATTCACATACAAACTTGCCCTAATTACTTAAAGATTTTAGTTATAGGGTCACTTGTCACTCCCTCCAACATCACTTACATCACAATTTTTGGTGATTTCACTTTCCATGTAGATGAGTCTTTCAGTATCTTGTACTCTCAATTCCTTAATCTCTTTTCTTTGATGATTTTATCTTTAATATCAGTCAATCTCATGTTAAATACTTGACTTCATTATTATCAGTGTTTGCAAGCTCTCTTTAATTTCAATTTTAGACATCTCATCCTCCACCCACCACCTCCTATTTTTCTAGTTCTCTGCCTCTAGTAATCCCAATGCTTGCATCTTTTTGTCTACAAGGACCTCTATAATTCATCAATTCTTTTACTCTCTTCAATACAATTTATGCCCTCACTTCTGTCCTTACACAAATTAAGTTTCATGGTTTAATATTATAAGTTATAAATCATTATATTGTCCATCTTTTGCATATACCTTCAATTCTCTTGCCTCCCTAGTTTCACGATGTGCTATGGTAAACAACATTTCTGGTTAAATCCAGCACTCCATTTATTTCCTGGGCAAGGAGAAAGTCACGTATTTTTCTAGTTGGCCCTACTTTAAATTTATAAGCAGTAATTTCAAATGAATCCACTTTCCTCAAACTCTCAACACCTTCCGCCCCATTCAAAAGATGATTTTGTTTCCTTCACTACAAAAGCAACTACCATTATGTCTACTCACATACCTATTCCCATCTATTTTTCATTTCTTCTTGTTACTATGTATGGACTCTGTTTGCCAATCCTCTTGTGCCATAAATCCTAATCCCTATCATTACTTAACACCTTTGCATGAGAAATTTCCCCACTTTCTTTTGTCTTATCAACATCACCCTATTTTTTTCCACCAGCATATAAAAAAGCTGTTATTTCTCCCAACCTAAACAAAACAGAACAAAAAACAAAATAAAACAAAACAAAGCAAAACAACGCCTCTCATTATTCCATTTTCTTCTTCAACTACTTCAGCTACCACCCCATATCTCTCAGCATAACTCCAAGTTATTGTCTCTGATATTTCTCTTTCTAACTCTTGAGTGTATTCCTACTAGGCTTTCACTTCCATTCACTGGAACTGTTTTTTCAATGACCTCCAATGATCTTCATGGTGCTACTCAGATCTCAAAGTTACTTGACCTATTAGCAGCATCTGACACAGTTAATCATATCGCTTTTACTTTTATACTTTCTTTAGTCTTGTAGGATTCAATACTTACTTCATTCATCTTTTACATCTCTGACTCCTTGTTTTTAGTCTTATTTTGTTTCTGCCTTATCTCTGGCTTTTAAATGTTGGCTTGACCTCCAAATATTTGGACTTCTTTGCCTTTCTATCTGTTCTCATTCTTCCATGATATCACCTACTCTTATGCCTTTAAACCTCATCTTTGCACTGATATGATAATTCCTTCGTTTTTATCTGTAGTCCAGATAAAGATGTTCAGTAGTTATTTCAGATTTTAATAGGTCCAAACTGATCTCTTGATATCTTTTTCCCACCCTTAGAACATGCCTTCCTGAAAATCTATTCTTTCAGTTGTTCAGGCAACAATTTTAGTATCATTAGTTAATTGTTTCTCTCATGCCCCTCAGCCAATCCATCAGAAAATTCTGTTTACTTTACTTTTATAAATAAACCCAGAATTTAATGATTTTTCACTTCTTCTACTGCTGTACCCTGATCTGAGCCACTATAATCTTTTATCTGGATTATTGCATTAGCCTCCTAACTGATTTTCTTGTTCCTGCCACTGCTCTTCTTCAGTCGATCCTCAACACAACAGTCAGAGTGATTCTGTTAAAATATAAACCAAATTATGTCTGTTATCTTCCCAGAACCCTCTAATGACTTGCCATTTTACTTAAATTGAAGCTAATATCCTAATAATGGCATAGAAATTTTTATTTAACCTGTCCTCACCTTTCCCCTTTTCCCCACTGACTTCATTTCCTATTATTTTTCCCCCTTGCTCGGGTTAACCCAGCTACAATGGCCCCATTGTAGCCTCAGAAACCTACACTGGTTTTTCTCTAAACACCCCGAACACACCGCAATGCCTTTGCATATGCTATTTCATCTTCCTCATATTCTCTTCCTTAGACACATAACCATCCATTCTCTTACTTCACTGAGATCTTTTTCCTAATGCCACCTTTTTAATAAGGCCTTTCCTTGCTACTTTATCTTAAAATTGCATTCCCCAACCCTCACATTCCTTATATCTCCTAATTGTTTCATTTTTCTCCCTAGCTTTTATCAATATCTTGCAAGTATATATCTTATTTCTCTTAAAAGCTATATAAGGAAGGGTAGGGATTTTTGTCTATTTTATCCATTGCTCTATCCCTGTACCCCTGAATACCACAACATGATTTTTTTACTCAGTGGAAGGTACTTAATAATATTTGTTTAATGAATAAATTCTTCCTCTGAGATAGGACCACAACTTGCAGATATAAGCCTTAAACCTGGTTGGATTCTCTGTGTCACAAAGTTGTCCAACGCTATAGTCCCAAATCTTATTACCTTAATTCTCACAATGATCCTGTGAAAGTAAGTATTATTATTATGCTCATTTTAATGATTGACAAAAATTGGTCTTACAAAAGACACCTAATAAATAGTAGAACCAGGGTTTGCATCCAGGCATAGTGAAGTAGATCCTAAACTGTGAACTATTACCCTATGAGTTAAGAAAGCCAACATTTTCATACGTTAAAAACAAACTGGTTACTTTGTTACCACAAGTTCCAAACACACAGAAACACAAGTTTTTCTAACACTGATAATAAAATAAAATTTATTCTGTTTAATAATTTATATAGAATAAGACTAATGAATTTCATCTTTATCTTTTTAAATTTTGTATTTATTTTTATTTTTTAAAGATTTTTTTAAAAGGTTTTATTTATTTATTAGTCAGAGAGAAAGAGAGAGAGAGGTTTATTTATTTATTAGTCAGAGAGAAAGAGAGAGAGAGAGAGAGCGGCAGGCAGAGGGAGAGGGAGAAGCAGGCTCCCCACTGAGCAAGGAGCTTGATGTGGGACTCGATCCCAGGACCTTGGGATCATGACCTGATCTGAAGGTATATGCTTAACTGATGAGCCACCCAGGCATCCCAACTTTTTAAAAAGATTTTATAATTCATTAGAGAGAGAGAAAGAGAACATGAGTTGGGGGGGAGGGGCAGAGGGAGAAGGAGAAGCAGACTCCCCACTGAGCATGGAGCCTGAAGCAGGGCTGATCCCAGGACCCTGAGATCATGACCTGAGCTGAAGGCAGATGCTTAACCAACTGAGCCACCCAGGTACCCCTTATCTTTATCTTATGAGCATTGCAGAATCATTGAATTGGGTAGATGAAATATTAAACAATACCAGGATTAATCAGGAAATCATAATGTCCTGAGCTAAGGGTTTAGTGGAGATGGAGAGGGGAGTATTGATTCCTGAGACATTTCATAAGTGACTTGGTAGATACAGAGGGAGATGGAGGAAATTAGCTCAGATATGTAAATGAATAGTTAGGAAAATCGTTAGGAAAGGAAGTCACAGTATGAGTGGCCCGATGAGCCTGAAGAAAGGCTGACATCAGGAGTCAAATTGCTATTGGCAGTGAATTCTAGGTTTAGTATGTATGGTAAGTCAAAATGTGAAAGGGCTAATACATTAGATTTCTGAGTTTAAAGCTTTGGATGAAGAGCCATCCCTAGTGATGAAAAGATTTAATACGTAGCCATGGAAAGTGGTTGTTGAAGTGTGAAGGAGCTAAAATTTATCAGTAAAATAGGATGTGAAGGGCTCTTGAGGCATTTTTTAGCTGAATCATCCATTTAGAAATGAAATTGTCCAGAATTGTGGCAAGATGTGGAACGGTGAGAAATACTAGAATTGTGTCCCAGAACTTTTCCCACTTATATGGTTTTCCCATTTACACTTAGATGAAATGTGCATGAATTAGATCACAGAATTATAGATTTATGCCCACTTATCTGATAACATACTTCAGTTGGGGAGTGTTAATTAAAATATTCTTAAACTATCTTCCAACAAATGAAGTGTCATCATTAATTAAAAAATAAAAAGAAGTCCAAAAAAATAAAATAAAATAAAAAAGAAAAATAAGAAGAAACATTTGTTAAAGCTAGGGCTGTACAAGGCATATTGCATAATTTTATGTCACTTCACTCTCAAAAAAATTTCAATTCTTCCAATTATTGATTTATTCAATGTATACGTACAGAGTAGCTATAGGTGTCAGGTCTCATGCTAAATACGTTTGGTAAGTATTTTATTCTTGTTTTACAGATGAGAAAATGGAGGCTCAGAAATTTTAAGTCAATTACCCAGACAAAAAGCTTGATGTGTCATAGCTGGTATCACTAGTTGCCTTAATATAAAATACCAAAACTGGTGGGTATAGTGTCATCCAGAGGTTGGAGCACCAACTGGTCATAACTTTAATATATATACTGAAACAACAAATGTTTCAGTATATATATTATTAATGCTTCAAGATAATCATTGCTAAGTATACTGGGTAGAGGAAAGAGAAAAGAGAAATGTGCAATCATCACTTGTCATTAACCAATTGTCAAATGAGAAGGAATTGCTAACTCTGACCATGGAAGTGAATCCTGTATAAATGGCAGGTTTATCATTATACCTCAAGAATAAATTATCTCACTGCAATCATATGGTCAGTAATAAGGTTCATTATAAATATTTTATACCAAAGGAGTAAACCATTCAGGATTTAAAAATATAGCTTAATAATGGAAAATCCAAGATAACCACCAATCACATTTTCTTCCCTAGTTCGTGAGTTGTTTCAGTGAGTTCCTATCTTTCTCAGCTGGTCTACAATGCTTTTCTAGTGTGGTAAGTTTAGCAACACAAGATCCATTCTTTTCCTGTTATAAAGGGTTTGTTTATTTATTTATTTAAGTTTTTAATTTTAGTTCTAGTATAGTTAACACACAGTGTTATATTAGTTTCAAGTGTATAGTATAGTGATTCAACAATTCTATACATCATACTCAATGCTCATAAGTGTACTCAATACTCTTCGCCTATTTCACCCTTCCCCCCACCCACCTCCCTTTTGATATGCTTTATTTTAAATGAGTACACTGAACTGAAGTTATTTTTATTTTCAACAAGAACATTTTTTACTTGAAACATACTTCAGATACATGGTTCTAAAAGGGTTTTTTTAAGTTCTTTGCCTTTTAAGTTCCCATCTTCTTGCATGAGTATAATTTTTCATTTGTAGTTCATAACCTAATCCTATAAAATAACCAAAGGATCAATGAAAATTTTTACTCATATTTTCTTCTTCTGAACTGTGCTAACAGATGAGTGATGTGTGTGAGAAAGTATTTATCAATAGGTGATCTGTGAATGTTGCTAGATTCCTTCATCTGTTAAGTTTCTCTGGTACTAAATGATGCATATATTCCCAACTTTTTCTGACAATTAGAATGCTTCAAGATACTTTGCTCAACAAGTCTCTAAACTAGTTTATACAGTGACTTTTCTGCTCCCACTTCCACTCATTTCAAATTCTGTTATTAAACTTTCATTTTAAATTTGAATTAGAATAAAACAAAGAAAGAACAATGGTAGGAATGAGGAGTAAAATGTCAAGAATCCAAGATCTGAATTCTATATATAATTATTAATTTGTGATATGACCTTGGGAACTGGAATTTTGGGAATACTAAATGATTAAACATATATATCCTTTGGATGTACTAAATATATATTAACATGATCTCAATTTATTTTAACAATGATTCTATTAGGCATAATTACATTTCCTTTATAGATTATGAAAAAAATCAGGAGGTTAAGTAATTTTTCTAAGACCATACAGCTAATAGAGACCTGAGTTTGAATTTCTACTCAAGTATATTTTCCCCCAAATCCTGTTCTCTTAGTATTACACTATTCTGCTTTTTATTGTTCTTTGTTATATCCTTCATTATATTTAAGTGGGTGGAAGGTCATAGTGGATAGGGCACAGGGTCAAATTTTGGCTGTTCTACTTAGTAGCATTACATATTTAGCCTCTTTAAGTACTAATTTCATCATCTGAAAAATGGAGATAATGGAGTTGTTGAGAATATATGAAAAAGTGACTAACATAGTATCTGGGATTAACTACATTATTTCTACCTGTAAGGATAAAAAAGTATTGAGGACAGCTAGATGGTTAGAATTCTTTAGTGATACTCTATAAGTCACAGCCATACTAGAGTTAATAAACATTAGTATTCTGGTCTTCATAGCAGGGAAAGAATAGTAAGGTATTTTAAAGATTATCCAAGTCACTATCCAACCCCCAATTCAGTTCCTGAAGCTCCTCGATTCTGGTAGGGGTTCTCTGGACAATTGACACAACTGTCTTAATTGTGAAGGAATACATTGAATTTGGGTTTATAATCCGATCAAAGAGGATTTGAAAATCACTGAATGGAATGTTTAAAACTAATTTGTTGAGACAACAGAATTGAAAAATAGACTCTAACATCTGTGGTAACTGCCTAAAATAGCCAGGAAACTTAAAAAAAAATACCACATTGCTTAAACCATGTTTATTATCATTTGTTTATATTTTCTATCCTTTTTGCAAAAAAGCTATAAATTGTGTATATAAGAGGCACTCAGTAAAAACTTAGGGAACAGATAAATGAAAGAACGGATGACTAACATAATACTCTCTCTTTTCTTAATAAACTTATGCACCTTCCTGCATCTGTTCACTGAAGTCCATTGGTCTACTTGTGCAGTTACCCCCACAACTTTCAGTTACTGCAGCTCTAGATTAAGTCTTGTGAGATTGTCAGAATCACCAATCAATTTATGTCAACAGTTTATTGAGCAGCAGCCTCTCTAAGAGTGAGAGTAAATTTTACTTGGAAGAAAATAATAAAAGTTCCACCCTTTTGGTAAATTAAGGACATTTATAACACTCTAGGAAACATAGGTACACAGTGCCCTAATTTAAAAAAGAAAGTGACATGTACATTAGGATTCCTCCCTTTAACGATTTCAGATCACTAAGCCCAAGCAAGATAAAATTATGTGGCATATCTGTCAAGAGTGGTTAGTGTTTCAGGCAGATTGCCAACTCCAGAGAAGATGAGCATTATTTGTGCAAGCTGTTCACTTGTCATTGGTCAAAACTGAATCATACATGCCAAAACAAAAACAAGAATTCTAAGTTATTAAACATGACAAGTGTTTGATTGAAATATCCAAGTCTGGATTTTGCTGCAAAAAGCCACACATATGAAGTTCTTTAGACAAGGAACAGCAAAGTAACTGTCTTTCTCTTGTAACTATAGTAATACAAATGAAATAGAAAATTGAGTTAGAAGAAAAGCAAGAAAAACCTCCATTCAACCTTTTCAAAGAGTGATCTTTTGGTGAGTAAACATAGAAAGTAAAGTGGAGCCTAAAAATAAGAACTTACTCACTAGCTGATACAAAACAAAACAATAACAGAAAACTATCAATCCTCCTAGGAGCCAGTAAAAATCAGACACTGCTCAGTAATTCCTCAAAACCTCAAATAGTCTTAACATAGAAAATTATATTTTAAGTAGCTGCTTACTAACTTAAGATTTCCCCATAAAACACTTCTTGTCAAATCACTAGGTACAGCCTTTTATTTATTTTTTTAAAATATTTTATTTATTTATTTGAGAGAGAGAGAGGACAAGCAGGGGGGAAGGGGAGGGGCAGAGGGAGGAGAAGCAGACTCCCCACTGAGCAGGCAGCCCGACATTGGGCTCCATCCCAAGTCCCTGAGATCATGACCGGAGCTGAAGTCAGACACTTAACTGACTGAGCCACCCAGGAACCCCTATAGCCTTTTATTTTTAATCAGGGTTTTAAGGAACAGCATAGTTAAGTCAATATAAATCGCCTCATACTGTAGACCCAATCATTGTTAACAACTGATAGATTTTAAGAACTTTTATTCCAGAGGATCATATTTATCTGTAAGTCATTTAACTAAACTTCCCCTGATTACAGGGAACTAGGGAATTCTATTTTTTAAAAAGAGCAAAAGTGATTATGAGAGTACCAATGGGAACTTATACACTTAATATAGTGACTTTAGTATAATATGGCTTGTTCAGTATAATATGGCATGATTGCTGTTTTAAGTACAGTAGTCAAGATAAGTTAGCCTGTAGGCAGATAAATGTATGTGGTAGGATTATTTTATTTTAATTCATTCAACAGGTACTTATTGAATACCAATTATATGTGCTATGTGCAATATTCTATGTTAAGGATGGATGATTAAGATAGGGCCTCACAATCCAGAAAGGGAACATAGGGTTTTATCTAGACTAAATCTAGTCTCCCCTTCACAACTGAAGAAAGAATCAGATTTTGTTCAGATAGCAAAACCTTCAGGGAAGAAGACCAGTTTAGGGGTATATTCTGAATATTCTAAATCAATTAGGTAAGTTAGTTCACCTGATTGCCATCTGATCAGGTGATTGTCTCAGGATAATCTGTGAACCAATTCTGGCAAATGATAAAGGAAGTTAACTCTGCTATGAAGTTTAGAAGAAAATTTTTCTTGTTGAAGAAGGATCAGCCCCTTTTCTTTTGCTGCATAGTGTCATGTGTGAACATGATATCACCTGTGGCAGTCTCCTTGTAACCATGGCGTGAACTGGACTAAGGACAAGTAAACACACTGAGGATGACAGAGCAGAAAGATGCAAAGAAACTGGGTCTATGACAAAATCAGTGAGCTGCTGCAATAAAAAAAAAAAAAAAAACTCTGGAACCGCTCAACTGATGAACTTCTTGTTATGTGAGATTATTAATTTTTCATATCATTTAAGCCAGTTAAATCAGCATTTTTGTTATTTGCATGCAGCCCAAAATATCTTAAAGAAAAGGTAAATGGTGAAGTAAACAAAATATGTAATATGCTTAGAACTGTATCGGCAGTGTGTACAAGGGCTGACATCTTCAAAGAGGATAAAAATTTGAGCTGGGTCCTAAAGGACTCTGTGCAAACAACAGGGCAACTGCATTTCAAGCAGAGAGAAATACCATGTACAAAGCCACAAGGGCATGAAAGATCTCTGAAAATTTGAATAACTACTTAAAAATAGAAGACTATATTTGGATGTAGAAAGTCATTCAAAAGGGGGTGGGAAGCAGGCAGAGTTGAAATCATGAAAATCCACTGCAAGGTCATATTAAGGAAGAATAGATTTTTTTTTCAACATCTAAAAATTCTAAACTCTATCAGCAAGAAAGAGGTGATTGGAATTTACAGAATTATGCTAGCCAGCTGTGGGTTACCTTGGAACTAGAACCTACTTTATGAGTTAGGGATCAAATCGTATTACATAAAGATTATACCAAGAACAGTGTGGAGGATGGATGGGCTGAAGGTAGGTAAGAATGGAAGTGAAAAAAAAAAAAAACCCAAAACAAAAACAAGAAACAATTAGAAAGCTGTTGTAATTGTCCATGTAGGTAATACTGAAGGCTTGAACTAAGGTCCTAGTCATGGATATAGAAAAGGGACAAATTTAAGACATATTTATGAGAAACAATAGTCAGGTCTTAAAGACTGATATGAGGAAGGTTGTCGATAAGAATAATGTCTCCCAGATTTTCTGTGTTGGATATCTTGGTAGTGGCTGTTAACCAGGATATTGCATATAAAAAAGGAGGTTTGGACATAGTGAGCACAAGGATTGAAAGACAAGGAGAGGGTAGGGATATTTAATTCAGTTTTGGACCTCTTGGGCCAAGATACCAGTTGTCCACCATAGCTAGGTAAATAAGTTAATAATGAGCCATCTAGGTAAAATGGTTTAAAAATATACCCATAGGTTAAATCTCTTGGAAATACTTACAGAATTGTTAGACAAAAGATATTTTCAAAGAATGTCTGCCAAAATGATGATTCTATTCAAGTAGTTAGGCAATAAATAGTCTTTTTTGTCTATTGAGATCAATCTTAGTTTTTGAAAAGAAAGCCAATTAATATATGTAACACTGAGTACTGGTTTTCCTTCCATGTCCTCTTTCTTGGCAACTTGATGGTCAAATTTCTTCAGTCATCTACATCGCTTTACCTCTGTGGCAGACACTGCTTTGGATTTACCAGATCAAACAGTATTTTGCTTCTGTGTATATATATATATACACACACACACACACACACACACACTGGTCTGCTTTCCTATTTTCCCTTGCATGTAGGTGGGGTCTTGTTACTGACTTTTGACCTATGGAATGTAGGCAAAAGAGGTATGTGCCCTTTCTAGACCTGGACCCTGAAAATACTTTTGACATGATGCTCTGGTCTTCTTTTTCAAAATCTGGATCCAGGTATGAGGAATCTGGGTGAGAACTCCAAATTCAGGGGATGAATGAACCATAAGGTGGAAGCTTGGCAAGTAATATCAATGTGCTGATACATTCCCTTTCTGTTACCATTCCAGATCTTTCTCCTGCTCTTTATGCTTCTATATCCAATTGCTTACTGGGTATTTTTACGTAGAAGGAAACTAAAGATGGATTTTGCTTGCATTTTATTATTGCCAAGTTCTGGCCTGGACTACAGGAATTTATTTTCTAACTCATTTAACTTGATAAAATGGGTTGACTTGAATTTCATTAGCGTATTGCTGGCTTAATTAAATATGTTTTTGAGAAAACTGAGTCTTGGTTTTATACAACATAAAGTCTTGGTTTTATATAATAAGTAGTAGAAGATAAGTACAAACTGAGTCTACTAAATAAATAACTCAGGAATTGTTTTCTTTCACTCATGGTTTAATAGTAGAACTAAGAGAACAAATTTAGTGTTTTAGGTATGAATCAGGAACTACAAAAGAAAAACTCTGTGAAAAACCTACTATTCCCCTCAAAATTCCTTCAAGTATACAATTTTGGGGGGGCTTCCTGCACATATCTGTTAATTAATATTATAATTGACAGCAGTTGTGGATTATGCCGACACCTAATGGCAAAAACTTTGAGTATTAGATATAAAGATCTCAATTTGGGATATTGTTTTTTCTTCAGTTTTACATTCAAGTTAAGGAAAAGCCACCACTTTAGTTTACTTGAATGAGTTCCTGATTACTGATAGAAAAACAAACATTTTGTGAATTCTTCAAGTTGTACTTTTCTTACAAGTAGATGGTGAATCGGAAAGAGACCTGAAGTGGGCATGAGATGCCATGAAAAAAAATTTTAATCTCAATTCTTTAGCTAGCTAGATGATTGTCATTGGATGAGTCACTTAATTTGTTGAAATCCCTTTCTGGGTGAGAAAAAAATGCTATAGCATTTGCAAGGTTCCATTTGACTCCCAAATCCTATAACTCTATGAGTATTTATTAGTCTATTTATTTTGGAGGCCAAATTCAAATATTATTAGAAGACAAAGATAATTACTAATATTAAGGTCATATTAAGGAAAAATAGATTTCCTTTTTGTTGACCATATATTTTGTTGGCTAAAGTAAAGCTGTAGTATGATTGAGAAACAATGATAATTAAGCAATATAATGCTGTTTTTCAAGGACTTACCCCAAATCCCCAGCATAAACTATGACAGAGGAAGACTGATACTATTATAGGAATACCAGATTACCATCTAAGCAAGCAGTGATCTAATTGCATGTGGCTGTTGTAATGAAAAATTGCTGGAGAGTGGATTAGAAAGTTCAGTTCCTACAGGCCAGATCTGATGCAAGTTCCAACATTTGAGGTCAGCATGTATGCACAAAATGTTTACTTTTTTAACTCTTTACTTTTTTTTTTTAACAAAATAGAAGAATTTGAAGAGGGCATAATTTAAATTGGGGATAAATTTAAGGTGGAGCTTTGTTCCTGGCTTTTGCATTGATTTGAGGTAGAACTTTGTATAAGATTGTAAGATTCTATTTTCATGTATTTAATAAAAGAAATAACACAAATGATATAATAAAATTAGTTTAAAATTGCATTCTGTTTTTAAAAGTCTTTTTATTAAAAGAACTATATACAACCCTTATCACATAAAATAGAAATAAAACAAACAAAACCCCCCCCCAGCTGTTCCTATATTGTGCCTTAACTAGAATACTATGCTAATGAATTTTACAGATTATTGCATAAAATGTAAACTTTCTTAAAAATATCCATGACTTTTTTTCAGTTTGGTTGAGGTAGAGAATAGCTATTGTTAGCTTAGCAAATTGCTATTGCAGAGTCTTTATCCTGTGTACTTTTCTGAGAACAATAAGGTGAAAGATGATTATAAGAGATCAATATTAAATGACAGCAAGACATATCTTTCCTTTACAAAAGAGTGAAGCAATAATTTATTATTCATTACATTGTGAAGGTAAAAGGTGAGTTAGTAGTAATGTAATGATTCTAGAAGGTAAAGGAGAGGCTTTAAAACCTATTGATTCTGTATCATGCATGCTCTATTACACTGTGATGACTGGAAATACAGCTCTTTACTCTTTCTTCAGGGAATATTTCAGATCTCAAAGTAGAGAAAGGATTGACCTCCTCTGTGTATTCATTTGTATGCCTTCATTGGTATGTAACTCTGGCAGAATTGGAGTGCATGTTTAGGCTTTTTTATTTATTTGATGGCCAGCCTTGCCTCTCTATTTTGTGGTTGTATTTGGGATGGATCACCATAAAGTGGACAGGATTTGTGGTCAGTTTTCCCCTTCATACAGCCAGTGGATCTTCCCTGCTGCCTGGCTGTTAGCTGTTGTTAGCTTGTGAGCTTGTTTAGGCAAAGGGCTATTCTGCTTTATCCTTAATAGTTCAACAGTGTCTAGTATCTCAAGGTTTGTCACATAAATGAACAAATGATCATCTAATTCATCATAAGCATTATGTTCTGAATATATCTATTTCCACATTAGAAAAAAAATTCTGGGAGGGAACAATGCTTAACCTAAAGTAGTGACTCACTGATAATAGAATTTTAGGCATCAGGTAAGCCATATTTAGGAGAAAGGATGAGAGGGAGGCCAGCTTCGGGTCTGGGCCACAGGGAGACCTGCACCACTGTCGTCTTCACACAGGTTAACTGGGAAGACAAAGCAGCTCTGGCTAAGCTGGTGGCAGCCATTAGGACCAATTACAATGACAGATATGATGAGATCCCCTGCCACTAGGGAAGCAACGTCCTGCATCCAAAGTCGATGGCTTGCGTCGCCAAACTGGAAAAGGCAAAAACTAAAGTGCCACCAAACTAGGCTGAGTGGACACTGTTGAATTTTCTGTACATAAAAGTAATAAAAAGTTCTCTTTCAAAAAAAAAAAGAAAGAAAGGATGAGAGGGACAGGTGACTTCAATCACAAGATGCAAAATTTCCACATTATGTTGCTTTATTTACAGTAGTCCTTGATTTGAGAAATTGCCCCAAAATTCTAGATAAGGAAAGTTTAGGACAGAGCGTTCAGAAAATGAATGGGAAGATTTTGCATCATCTCAATTTTATGAGTGGTATCTTAAAGCTCATAGGATTTGGTCCTTTAATGCCATTGCCACCTTGGAAAGGCCTTGTGGTGTCCGAAATACCATTGCCTTAAGTCATTCAGGACCAGCAGACACTACCGCAACAAATTGTTCTTTGGGGCCCTAATTCCTGATTTAGGTTAGTCCCTGACTTCTCATATTCTCTCTCCAATCCAGTTTTGATTTCACCAGTGATATCAATTGCCTAATACCTGATTGGGTCAATCTCCTGAAATTGCTTTAGCCTTGCCATCTCTGGTTTGGCATCAAGTTTGACAGTTCAAGCAGCCCTCTTCTGCCCCCTTCTGTCACAAGTCTGCATGTGCACAGCTGGGCCCTGGTAATTTAGTCCTAGTTTTACTGTGAGAGCAAAAGACCACAAAATGTATCCACTTAAGTTCCCTTAGCAAGGTAGTAGCTGATTGAAAAACTGGGGAGAATAAGACTTCATTCAAAGCTTGGTGAAAGAGTCCATTCAGTGAAGGGCCCAGGGCTAGTCATGTGTGTGATGCTTCCCTATACTGACATAGAAGAGGAAAATGTTCTGCTTTTTATATTAGACATTTGAGAAGAAAATGAACATCAAAATAAACATTGGTGGCTAACAATTCCTTGTATCTCTACTTTGCTATGAAATGCTTGAGTTATTTTCGTGGGAAGAGTGATGTCAACATGAGTTACATTTCTTTAAGCAGAAAAACATACTAAAAAATGAGATTCTCTTTTTCCCTATTAATTAAAGTTCTTCCCTAGCAATTAAAGCTAGTAGATGTTGTCTGCCATACATATGTGAGTGCATGCACTCGCTCCCTCTCTCTTAAAAAAAATAATAAAGCTATAGGAAAGATATCATCCAAATTTAAAATTCTGATTAGATTTAAACAGCAGCCACTGTACAAAAGGAAGATTTTGAAGATGATGACAGTTAAATTATACTCATCAATAAAAATAACCTTGACAAAGACTTGATTTTGGCTGAACTTTAATTGGAGGTTTATATCAATTACAAGGTAAGAAATCTTCTACTTCTTCTAATGCTGTCCCACAGAGAGAAGTTGACAACAAAAAAAGACATCCTATCCTATTTTAGTTAATCTTACCAGTAAAGACGATGGGCTATCTGGATGCTTTGCAATGAACGGTGCAATAGGAATTGTACCAGAGGACTTTCAAGGTTCCATTCAAACTTGACAGCCTGAAGTAAGAGATATAATTAATTTACTCTTCTTAGTAACAAAATTCTAGCAAAATACAAAGGGACTTAAGAGGGTTATGAAAAGACAAAGGAAAACAGCATAAACATTTTAACAAAATGTTAAAATTATATTTGATATTTGAATATATTTGATATATTATTATAAGATAACCTTATTAGCTGGTGTATAATAACATAGCACACACATCACAATTTGGATTTGTGTAGTCTCTTTCTTATTTATGCTTTAGTATCACAGGATAATAAATAAGGGCAGATGGTTGGTGGAGTTCAACCATGCCTAGGAGGAGAATCCTGGCACATACAAAAATACATAGTATGATTAGTGTCCTAGATATAAAAATGGCATTATTAAATAGTAGATACTTCTTTTCTTTGTGGAATGAAATTAATGCACATTCAAAGCCTTAACTGAAATCACCAACTGATACATCACTATTACCCTGCAGAATCTGAAACTTTACTTAGAGGTTTCAGAGCTGATTGGTGCCAGCCTAGCTCACCCCTCCCCAAATCCTTTCCCTCATTGTCTCTGAACAGCTCTTTAGGATTTTCTAGGATACCTAACCTGGTGGAACATACAGACAGTAATGGCAGCTCCTGATATCCTCATGGACCTAATTCAGATTAGGTACTCTGCAGGGGCTTCACTGTCCACAGGAAGTACCTGGGCCCCATCATCATCCCAGAAATATAAATATATATGAAAATGAAAACCAGGCTCTCTTCATAAAAATTTCCATCCCTGTTTAAGAAGCAAAACTTCTATTTATTTGCTCAATAGCCATTTAAGTCACACACATACACACATACACACACACGCACGCACACACACGGAGTTTAAGCCAGGTTTTATACCACAGTACAGACAACAGACAAAAGTGGGCACAACACACATTCACATACACACCTGAAGAAATACTTCAATATGCTGACCATACTCAAGGATGGGAAAGTTTATGAATTCCTAAGGTATAAGAGTGCCAAAGATGATTTCAGCAAATTTGCATAAACTCTTAATGCTGTCTGAATGTATAAAGACCATAATGTATGTTCTCTTAAGTTGCAGCCATGGCTTGCTTTCACTTACTTGCTAATACTGGGCTGACCAGGTCATAAGTTGGGTTGATGCCCTAATAGCATATCATATGAGCACATAAGCAAGAGAGAGATGTCTTAGAATTTACTTCCATGCTTGTCTTTTTAGCTTTCTTTTTAGATTTCCCCATTATTTCTTCTTGATTAACTACTTGTTGCTCTTAAATTGCTTCACTTGTTTCCAAACTCCCTACATCACTCTGTGCACTGGCATAATTTCCCCCTAAGTCCTACCTCACCATCTAGGAGGCAGGCAATATTTCTGGTGTACACTGCATTATTATGAACTGTTCTTAGAACCCACCCACACAGTGTTGACTTGTGGTTTGCCATAACCTCTGGGTCTGTGTCTTAATTGCTTTCTGGCTATGAACAATATGTTCTGTTTTTGTTATGGTCTTAGAGTCCTGTCTTATTTCTTTAATACATCCTGCATAATTCTAATAATATAATACATAACAAAATAACATACTTCAAGAAAATAATCAATAGGGTAGAATTTTTTGCATTTCAAAAGTTTTTATGTGTTTAAAGTTTTAAAGTCGGGAAGAACATAGAAGCTTAAGGGAAAATTCTATAATAAATGTTTTGAAAATTCTTCTCAGTTTTATTTATTTTTGAGTCATTTCTCTCCATCTCAAAACATTTTATAATCTTCATTTTTAATTAGGGAGTCGTTGCAACACTTCCTAATTTTACTTCTGTGTATTTGCTTTGTTGGATTTTGTGTACACCTTGTCATATGAATTTGGATTTGCAGATATATGGCTCTCAGCGATTTTCCTGGTGCCAAGTGTATTGCTTATTTATTCCAGACTGCTGTTTTCAAATGGGCTTAGTATATATAAAATTTTGTAAAAACTTACTTTTTTGATTTAGGTTAGCTAGAGCATGCTGCCAATACTCATGAATCATGAGATGAATAGTGTTCCTACAAGTCTGATTAATTTTTATTTTCACTACGCTATCCTGATAAGTACAGAAAAATCACAACTATAAAAACTGGTAAGAGTAACTATATGGTATAGCTATTTCTGAACCAGCTTTCGCTTTAGGAGTCCTTTGGAGAAATGCATATTCCATGTGCAAAGCAATATGGTATTCCAGTCACTGATAGGGGTTTCCCCCATTAGCCTCAAAGTTCTCTGTCCTAGGGGCACTTGGGTAGCTCAGTTGGTTAAGAGGTTAAGTGTCTGACTTCAGCTCATGTCATGATCCGAGCCCCACATCAGGCTCTGTGCTCAGTGGGGAGTCTGCTTCTCCATCTGCCCCTTCCCCCTCCACCCCTCTTGTGCTCTTTCTCTCTCTCTCAAATAAACAAAAACTGTTTTAAAAAAGTTCTCAGTTCAAAAACTGAGGCACCTGGCATTTAAAATAGCTTGTAATTACAACCTGACCTTTCAGGTAAGAAAACATCGGAGTTAAAAAACAAAACAAAAAACGAAAAACATAAAGACCACTCTATTAGAACTACCTATTCAGTCCTCATTACATAGTCAATTTGGGAAAACAACATTATTTGTAGTTTGGATATTCAATCATTTACATGGTCATTTGCAAGGTGTATGGTTGTTTATGTTTCAAAATATTCAGACTAAATCAGTGTTTGCTCATATATCTATATTTTATTTATTTGGCCACATTATTGTGATATTTAATGTTGTGGCTAAAATGCAGTATCTGTTGGCAGAATTCAGGTATTATCTTACAAAACCTCTTTTATAGATTTATAATCAATGTTAGAATGTTCTAAGGGAAAGGCAAGAAACACATATATTATGAGGAGCTGCCTAGCAAAAGACTATTTTCTAAATAACATTAATTTAATTTTAATTGTTCTACATAGTTAGGTGAAAAGATTTTATCACCAGCATTTCTATTTTTTCCCCCAATTCTAAATAATAATAATTTAAAAAAATGTCCCCTTTGGCTCTTATAGACCTTTTTTGTAACTACCAGTTTGGGCTAAAGAATGTCTATGTTACCCGTGTTGACACATGAGCTATAATTTAGTCCCTGGCTTGCCAAATTACAGTACCACTTTAGGTAGCCTACTGTTGACTTATTGGAAACTCTTTTTAAAGGATTATTAGTTAAAATTCTAGAAT